>NC_066845.1:5219552-5534105 GCF_001640805.2 Lates calcarifer | reverse complement strand
GTGTAAAAAATGGGATGACATGATGAGGGACGAGGGGAGAAAGAGGTTCAACGTACTGTTAGGTACTAATTTCACTGCAGTTACTTAAAGCCCAAAAAAATCACCCTCAAGCAATTTTTTGAACAAAGCCTACTCAAGAAACCAATTTAAACTAAAATGATTTCTGTTAATGCTAAGTGGTACTGGGTATTGTTAGGAATATACATTAATATTAATACAATACCTGAGGTTTTGGTTCCAGTACCAGAATGACTTTTTTGCTTTAGAAATGTAAGCATGTCTTCCTACAAAACCTTCTTTATTAAACAAAAGAAGCCTAAATTCTGAATTGTTACATATTCTTTTAACAAAACAGCCACACATGAACATTGCCTTAATAATATCTGAAATAGGCAAATTTTTAAATTTAAATCAGGAAATATCTGTTCAGACCAGGCATTTGATGCCAGCTGTTGGTACTTGACTGTTTTCAATATTTGATGCTTAATGCTACATTATTGTTGGTTCCAAGGGTTACACACACTGTCTGTCCTTGTGTGCCCTCCAGGCACAGCATGTGTTCAGTCCAGTAATGCAGGGGAGTGCCAGGATGATGGCACCTCCTACACATGGCCAGCCCAGCCTCGTCTCTTCCTCAACTACACAGTACCCAGAGCAGACACACACCATGTATGGTATGTCAGCACACCACTTGTGAATGTTCATATGAGTATGCAGTGGGCTAGAATGTGCAGGCAGTGTTGTATGGACTGTTTTAATACTTTTTTTCTTACAAACACTGAATCCTGTCTCACAGTGTCTCCAGGGCCAATGCCTCAGCAGTACCCCCACCCCAGCGCCACCTTGCACCCTCACCCACAGCACCCCCAGCCCTCTGCCACGCCTACAGGCCAAGCCCAGCAGGGTGGTCCCCCACAGCATGGAGGTCCTCCTAGCCACCCAGCTGCCAGCCCAGTCCAGCACCCACAGCACCCACAGGCAGCAGCAGGTGAGTATGTTAAGGTTGGAAGCTATGAAGTCTTTTTTTTTTTTTCCAATCTCTGCACACATCACTAAAGTCATGCATTGTGTTTCTTTTTTGTGTTTTCACGTGTCACAGCGGCAGCAGCAGCCCAGGCCCTCCACCTGGCCAACCAGCCCCCACAGCAGCAGATGTACTCAGCCTTGGCCCCCACACCTCCCTCAATGACCCCGGGGCCCAACCCTCAGTCTCCCCAGGCATCAGTTTCCCTCTGCCCAGCAGACTGTCTATATCCACCCGCAGCAGGTGCAGCACAGCTACAACCCCAACCACATGGCACACGTGCAGCAGGTAGGTTGCAACCTGCTATCAGCCTGCTGAACAACCACAATAACTCCAGCCAAGTAATCAGATTGGCAGTGCTTCCTGTATAGGATTTTAAATGTGGGAGTGAGGAAATCTGGGATCAGTTCCAGCAGGTGTTTAAGTTTATGAATGGGTCATATTTGGGTGTTGATAAAACTGCAAGTGCAGTTGATATTTTTTGGCAGTGTGATCAAGTTTATATTAGAATGTGTATCTTTCTGGAGTTTCCGTAGGTATAAGTGGTTTTAGTTGTTAAAGGAACACGGTACAATACAGGATACAGAGGAAAAACAAACTTTTTGCACAAATCAAAAGACTAAAGTCTAACCATGATAGCTCCATAAAGCAAAATAGAAATGCTGCAGTAATTGTTTTTTGGGTAACCATGGAGGTTTGGCCCATTTCTGTCTTTACAGGAATAGTTTCGCCATTCTGGGAAGCACACTTTGTTTAGAGAATTGGATGAGAAAGATAATCTATCCCTGCCTCTGTGTGTAAAGTATGAAGCTTGAGTCAGAACATGGAAATGTAAAATTGACAAGTGGTATAACTATTTCTAGACAAATAGCCGCACAGAATGACTGTGTACACAAACCCGAAGACTTGTCATCACAGCAAGGTTGCCAGGTTTTAGTACCTTCGCACCTGCAGACCAAGCAATGGCTAGAAACATTGCACAAAAATGTTTGGCAGACCAGCACTCACTTCCTTTTAAGACCTCAGATTGTATTTAATATGTTTCTGTTTCTCTGTGGATTAAACAAATGAGATACTCTGTGTTAATTATTGAGATTTAGAGATGTCAGTAGATGTATTTTTGAACCTCAGAGAAAGCCAAGCTTGCGGTTTCCTTCTGGCTCCAGGACCATACGTAATGCACAAAGATCACCTGATCCTTTAACAAAGGTCCACTTGTTAGCAGAAAACCATATATTTGTGTCACTACCTGTTATGTGAAAGTCCTCAGATGGCTGCTGTTTGCGTGACTATGCATCGTTCTCTCTGTGGTTATAAAAGAGCAGAATCCCTGAAAACTTGCTTTTACCATATTTAAGAGCTTGATGGATGGCGACGTGTGAGCAGAGATTATTAATTATTTGTGTTTGATAGAGGTATGCAGTGCTTGATGATTAATTCCATCCTCTGCACCCAGAAGCTCTCCCCTGGTCATAAGCACAGAGTTATCCATTCATGCTGCTCCTGTCAGTAACACACAGGCAGGAGCTGTGGATGTTGTGAATGTTGTGGTCCTGGTGTCTGTTTGCGTCATCTCTTTAATTAACTTGTCTCTTGTCCATCTGTTTGTCTCTCACTGTCATTCTCACTTTCTGTTACACTTTTGCTCTCACTATCTCTTGCTCTCTCTCACACACACACACACACACTCATTTTGGCTCACACCTAGGCCCATATGCAGTCTGGTATAGTACCGTCTCACCACCCAGCACCCACCCACCCTCCAATGATGCTGATGGCAACCCAGGGTCCTCCAGGGGGTCCACAGCCACCCATGCCCCAGACTGCCCTCAACCCCATCCCTGTTTCCTCCACCACACATTTCTCCTACCTGGCACATCCACAAGGTATGTTCATTTTATTAACTAGCACTGTCCTGCGGGGTGGAGTCAGGAACATATACATTGTTAATTTTTTCCTTCCTCTAAAGTACGGAGATCTACATGTTTAGTGTCATTGTACCTTACTAGCTATTGCTTATGCTCAAGTATGCACATATTTCATTCAAATGAGTAACTCTTGGACTGGTTGATGTACTAAAATCAAGTTATCACTGATGATAACTGTGTACATTAGCTGTCCTGAGTCACGACAGTTGTGGACTCCGAATGTTTCACGGGATCTGGCTGTTTCATACCCTAACAATCACATCTACCAGAGGAACTGTATGAAAAAAGTCACTTGTCCAGGCACTAGTTGTTAGCAGAATATTATCAAGACGCTGACATCTTGTCAACAGTGGGAGCAGATGAGTGACTTTAAGTTTCTGCCCTGTTTGTGCAGAGAATTATTATTAAAGCAGACATCCTTTCTCTACTTAGTTATCATTCTGTAGCTGTCAAGATTTATTTTTTTTTTTTTCAAAATATGCATACCAATGACAGCCTTGCAAGTTTTCAGTCATATATTAGGCTTTTTGCATTTTTGCAAATTGATGAAGGGACAGGTTCACATTTTTATGGTCTCTTTGTTTCTCCAAATAGTGTTTCAGTAACAAAAAGAGATTATTATAATTTTTTTTTGCTACAAGATGGAAACTTTGGAGGATACTCACTTGATTTGTCTAACTCAGACTACTGAAGTCTTATTATCCTCAGATAAACTTTGCACTGAATGGAGGCTGTAGAGTTTGTCCATCAGCTTTTACTATGGAGGCACATTTAGAAGGGACCTCTATGTATAATCTGGAGAAATTATTACAGCAAGCGAAACCTGTCTAAGCATTCATATTGACATTCATAATGACGATGACCTTTGTTTGAAGACACATGGAAAAATATTGGAATTTCTCTTAAGTTAATTGCCCCTAAGCATATTTTGTTTTTTTGGCCACATCACCCAGACCAAACCTACTGTGTAAACTGTGGACAATCCTAACATACATGAACTTTACATTTTCCCCCATTTTGTCTTTGTCTCTGCAGTGCAGCCTCATCATCAGCAGCAGCTGTAGATAGAGGGCGCCAGTGAGCTGAGGGACCCCGCTCTGCGTCGCGCTTCTCAACCAGAGCCTTCATAACCAGGCGATGAAGAGAATGAGAGCCCTCCCTCTCCTCTCTTTCCTCATCCTCACCAGACATGCTTCACATCAGCTTTTCTCTTCCCTCCCCTCCCCTTCTCTCCCCTCCCCTCCTCCCCTCCTCCCCTCTCCTCCCTCCCAGACTAGGCAATAAGAGAATGTTAACAGGTTGATGCAGTGACATGTTTTAACGATCTAGAGAGTTTTAACGGACAAGACTGCTCTTATTCACCCCCACATGCTGATATCTGCAAACACACACAGACACACACACAGACAGACAAAATACACCCACACACACATGTACACATTCGGGGGTCCCAAATTGCAACTTGAGTCAGCTTGCCAAGTAAGATGTGAAAGAGAGAATGAGAGTAACTAATCAGTGAGAGTGAAGAAGAAAATTCAACTGGAACTTGTATTTTGTCTGCACCTTGTTATGGAAAAAAAATCTTCCAACTTCTAGACAGTATTAATCTTACTGTTTATTGCTGCTGCTTTGTGCTGCGTTTGTTTCCAGAGTACATGACAGGTTTCTAACCACACTAAAAATGAAACATGACAAGAAGCTTCCTGTGAAATAAACACGTTTTGGCAGCCAAGAGGACAGGAGAAATGTTATTTATGAAATTATAATGGCTGAGGTGATCAGATCCCACTTCTCACCTGACCCTTATGTAACTTTTAAGTTAAAACTTTTACTTTGTAGATAATATAAATAATTTAAAAAACGAGCAAAAAAATTTAAAAACAATAAAAAAGTTTTAAAAACTGAATGGCTTATGTGGTTCCATTACATTGTGGTTTTCTTGTTTGTTCCTTTGTTGCCATGGACGTGCACTGTAGTTTTTCAGACAGTCCCACATACACCATCACACTGCCACAAATTCTAAATGGGTGCACCAACTTGGTATTTGTCCACATCTGAACATAGGTATTTAAACCTTATTAGTATGTTGTCATTAGAATGTGACCCAGAAGTGATTCTCTCCATCACAGCTAAAAGGCCCCACTGCTACAATCGCAGTGGGGTCTTTCATCTGCTCCAGGTTCTGCTAACACGTGGGATTCGATCCCTAGGCTCTACATCAATCTCCACTACAGCCTTCACGTTGGGAACATCTCTCACTTTGGGTGTTGGACTTCAAAACTGCACCTGGTAAGAATTAAACCTCAACCAGCCTCTTAACAACCTGTGCTGTTTGATCTGATGCTTGAGTAATTTGTGTTTGTATTCAGACTCTTAACTTCAAAATTCTTTGTCTCTCTTTAGGTGTTTGACTTCAAAATCTACTATCCCTGGTGAGAATCGAACCAGCATCCTCAGAAGCAGGTTTCTTGTGAGCCACCCCCCCCGCTTGTCTGTTTCTGTGTTACCTTGCAGGTCCCTGGTAAGCAGAGTATCAGTGTGACTGGGAATACCTGGCCAGTCTCCACGGAGGATTTGGCTGTTTCAGTCTGCACTCTCTCCATTCTTCCAGCACCTTTGGTTACCTTCGGTCCTGTTAGTTGAGGTTTTACACTTTACAACACTCTCCACTTATTACTCAAACACATCATGCCAATACTAATAGGATAATGGCATAATAACAATACACTTTTAGGGAATTTTATCTGTAGCCCAGCAGATGAATTCAGTCAAAGGCTACTGCAGAGTCCTTAATTTTCCAGCGTGGGAATAATCCCCAAATTAGCTGTCATCAGTTAGATCAGCCCTTCACAACTCCAAATCAGCTTAAACACAGGAAGATATAAAAGCCAAAGCTCTGCCATACTCTGCAGTACCTTTGACTGATTTTAGTCCAAAAAGTTTTGATCCAATTCGTGGTTGTACACTGTTCTTGTAAATAAAACACTAATGTCTTTGTTGTATTATTTAATCTTCACAATAAATATCCATACATTCATGTTAGTCATGTGTTTTTCATTTGCAAAATATGACTGAATATCAGCAATGTCCTTTTGTCATATTACATGTCAACATATTTCTTTGTACTTCTGGAAGTATAATGTTCCTGAAAATAATTCTCAACTCTGTCATTATAGTTCCACACCACAAAGTTGCAACTCAGCATCTACAACGTGAACCTCTGCCTGGATGTGGAAGTAGTAAGCAGTGCAACGATTGTAACATCATCTCCTCCACCAACCAGCATTTTCCAGGACCAGATGGCCTAAAATACTTGAAGAACAAGATGACAGAGGGCACACGCACATAAAACAAGTGAGTCCTGTGAGTCCTTTTTTTTTTTTTGGTTAGGTTTATTTTACAAAAAGTCAAATATACAGTTGATATATCTTTAATATAATTTAGATGCTTATAACTGAAAAGGGATGCAAACACAAATGACAGATTTTAAAAGCTGTTGTGGTTTTCATTGGCAGTTGTGGGGGACGTTGGGTCAAACTGGAATGTTTACAGTGCTAAGTTAACAAACAGAATGAACAGTATTGAGAACACATTACATTCAGCAACTGGACATTTTAAAATAAACATAAGGGATGGGGGGAAAAAAGGTGTTTGCTGGAGCGGATGTTGAGGATTAAAGGACACCTGAGGTACACGGGGATGTTCTCTAGCATTAACTCGATTCTGGAGACAAACTGGCGTGAACCATGAAACAAAATTAGAAGCTGTGAAGCGACAGGAAAATTGGACAGCCCTAGCTTGTTTTCTGTTTTTTTTTTTCCTTCAGTCTATGAGCAGGTGCAAACGTTGAATTCTCACACGATTAATTCATCCATCTAGAAGCCTCTGATCGCTCCCCACATATGTTTAAAAAAAAAAAAAAAAGGTGTGAAGCACTGGGCATCTTTCAGATATTGCACTACACAAGTTCTGCACCACATCACACCCTGAGCTTTTTTAAAAAGGGGAAAAGCAACAGCAGCTTTCTGGCAAAGGCACAGTCATTCTCCCTAATAAAAAACAGAGAACATGGAGAGAGGACTGATAGTCAAAATAGTTATTGTTACCGTTGCTTTCCTTTAGCAGAAATGAAACAGAGTGACGGGGGATTTGTTTAGACTCTGGCGCATAAAGACAGGAAGACCAACCGTACTTTTGCCAAAAACGTCCTTGTTTTTGTTCCCCTTATAAACACTTCAAAGATGTCAGTTTTGATCATGATGATACATGAAAGAGAACTACACAACCATTGTAAAAATGTTCCTTTGGTAGACAAAGCCGACTTATTGCGTAACAAGAGGAGTAATCACAGCGGACTTACTCTGGTCATGTTCATGAAGAAATGAAGTTGCATTTATGTATTTTGCTCTAAAAGAACATAACAGGTAACTACAATGATAAAGAGGGCAGAGTCAAGTCTAAACCATACATTAAGCACAGGTTTACTGAAGGTGAATCTAAAATCAACTGCTGAAGTTAGTGTTAAAGCAAAGTTAGAAGACAAACAGAAAAGTCCTAGCACGCAATTTCCCAAAGACATCCCGCTGCTAATGGAAGTGAAGCTTCAGTTACTGAAACAAAATTACAGAAAAATTGATATTTCATCTGTGGGTAAATTAGATCACTGTTTATGGGATATTCTGCATCTGTTTTCCAAAAATAACTACTCAGATGTGACATAGATGTTATGAAAGAAGTAATGTTTCAATCAGTTTGGGTTATAACTCAGGTCTTTAGATGCTTTTGAGGAAGCTCAGACCTGGTGGTGGATGAGATGAAACACCACAAACGAACTGGGCAACAGATGAGAGCTGCTGTCTTTGATAAAGACTTGTTTGTCTGGCATTTTTCTGTAGAAAAGCATCCAACTAAATGTAGTAGATCAGCTAAATTTCACACCTGAGTCGAGTGATGTACTATCTATAATCTATCTGTTATAGTCAGTGCAGCTTTAAACTGGTGGTTTAAACCTTTAAAGGAATGATGACAGAATCAGAAGGCACCTGAAATTATTGACTGGTCATAAAACCTAACTGAAGAGCACAGTAATGTAAAGCTACGGAGCAAAGACTGAATTGCACAGAGGAACAACGTCTGATCATTGGTGTAACATCTCACATCACATGTGGACACTTTCAAAGCTTTGAAGCTCTGACTGAAACCAAACCTTCCTCATAAAGCCTAAAATTAAAACATGGAAGTTCTATTAAAAAAATGTATAAAGTAAAAATACATTATTTTCACAGTCCTTCCTTGGGTTTTTCTATTGGCTGCTGTGGTGAAGTTGTACAGAAAATAGTAAGAAAAAAAATTAATGCTCTTGGTGTAAAAAGTAGAACTGGAGACATGATGCTACTCGCAGAGTCAAGATTTGCCTAAAGCTATAAAAAAAAATAATGTTAATATTGGCAGAGGCACCTGTGTGATTTCAGTGTCACTCTGTTTTTCAGCAGTTGCATCATATCACCGTCCACTTCTAAAAGTCCTTAAAGGGTTTAATGCTAGATTATCAAACCACCACAAAACTGATTTGAAAAAGGTTTCAAACATTTTAAACCTGGACTCAAGTTTCCAGCGCTTTAACCCTCACTTTTGTGGAGAATCCACACCAAGATTGGGCAAATTTACTGACTTAGATTAAATTCCTACTTCATTTTGGTCTGTACATTGAGTGTTTCCCCCTCTCACGCTCTTTGGAGTGAAGCCTCTCAAGTTTAAGTCTTCTATTGGATGCCTGTTTTTGCTTTATGTGTGATTAAAATTCACCTTGGGGTGCCAGGTCTCATTTTGGTGACACAGAATACTCTTTATGCCACAAAATCAATAAAATGGAGTAGAGTTAATTTTATATAATTAATATGTCATCATTTTTTGTAAAGCTTGGGATTAAATAAATTAAATAAGTACTTGTGGCGAATGTATTGTGCCACAAAATATATTTTGTCATCATCGTGTTGCCAGCAGGACGAGATAAACTAGTATCCTGCAGAGAAAAGCTCTTATATATTATGTGTGTATATCTATACATAAATATATGCTTACAATAGAAATATATATTATTATTATTATTACATCATTCCATTTTCTTTGATTTTGTGGCAGAAATTATTTCTGTGAGACCATGTTAATTTTGTGCACATAATGCCTTTGGTGCTTGTAATGTGACACTACGAAGACTCTTGATACTGATTTTGGAAAACCCAGCAGTGACTGGTGCGACACAAATTCACTCACAGACTCTAAGGCAGATTCTGCAACACACTGAGATCAGCACAAACATGCTGATAACTGACACTTTCACTCATCTTACATACATTACAATGGCCTCATCCAAACGCACATACACACACGCACACACCCACCACAAACAGCAACAATTTCCCACTGCTTCAGGTAAAAACAGTGCTGATTAAAGCTGATCTCGAATCATTTCTCTGTAATTGCTTCGGCGAAGGTTTGATGGAGTGGATGTGATGCTCGATAAGTTTCTAGAAAAAGCTCCCAACTGATTTTAACCAAGTTTTCCCCTTTTTACTTTTTTGAAAATTTAATTTTTCTACAAAAAAAATCTGTGTATAGAAAAAATACACATTGTTTCCAAAGTGCACTGAAAGCGACATGCACTTAAATATATCATAAGCGCAAGAGGAGGAATATCTAATAAAGTGTAATAACACTCTAAAATAGAGTGCTTTTTGTTTGTGTTTGTAGAAAAACATGGGAGTTTGCTCCACACTGGTAACTTTGTGTGAAGAGTAAATGTTTTTTTTTATATATATATTTTAAAGGAGCACCTGATTTAACCAAGTCTGCAGGCGGTGCTTTCCCATCAGTCCAGGTTAAGTGCCAAAGAAGTTAAATCAAGCATACCTTGTTAAAATTCACCAGAATAGAAATATTTTAAAATATTTTTTGGGGGGGGGGGCTTGAGGACAGCTACATATGTGGCTCTTCCTCTCTCACACAGACCCTCAACATCAATAAAACATGAATAATCATCATTGTCAACACTGTAATAAAACTCCCAAAAATACATTCACTGTGGACACTCGGGGTGGAGGTTGTGAGGGTCTGACACTGGTGAACACACACTCAGCTCAGACATAGCGAGTGTGTGCATGTTTCGACATACACAGTGCTATGCATTTATCAGACGACAGACTTGTTCGCTCAAGTTCATGAGTCTGCTGTAATCATGTCTCACACCTTCATGAGGCTGGCTGGAGAGTGACAAAATGTGTCTGTATGATGTGTACACGACTATGTGAATGCGTGTTTCCGTGTGTGTGTGTGTATGTTGGCTTCACAGGTGACTCCTGTCTTTCAGAGGTGATAGAGGTGTTTGACTCGGCGGGTCAGAGCAACATGTACTGGTTGTCTATCGCCCGTTTGCGGCCCCGCTCAGGCTCCAGCTCATAATCCGAGTCCCGCTGAGGGATGATGGGAGTGTGGTGGTGGGTGGAGTGGCGAAGCAGGGATCTCCGCCCCACTGATTCACTCCGGTGCAGAGGAGCAGGGGCCGACTGATGAGGAGGGTCAGGGACCGGGTTGGTGCGAACGGTTGGGTGGTTCGCCGACTGGGAAACAGAGCTGGGGCTGGAGGCGGTGCTGGTGGCGGAGCAGGAGGAAGGGGGCTGACTGGAGCTGCGAGCCAAGCTGCAGTGAGCCAAACTAGGCTCTGAGCTCCAACGGTGGAGGGAGAAAGGGACCAGGAGAGCGCCTGACAGCTGACCTGAGAAAAAAAGGAGGAGGGATTGAGAGCTTTGGTGACTAAATCAAATACTTTATTGCAGCAAAGTTGCTGCATCCCCAGATCTCAGTTGTTACTTTGGTAAGTTCACTAGCTAAGATTCCATTCAAATGTAGCACAAATCTGCAACAGAAAATGCTAACTGATGCGTATTTACATCCACTACAGCTATGCAAATACAAGGATGGGGGAGTCTCACCCTGTGACGGAGGGCTGGAGCCCGCCACTACAAAGCTGGACAGTGTGACGGCACCAGCGGCTCCACACTCCAGTGGGATGGGGAAGAGGCGGAAGTGACTGAGCATGTCCATAACAGAGGGGAAGCGCAGGTGCTGCACCCTGCACTGACCCCATTCTGTTAGAGAGAGGCGCAGGTGCTGCAGAGACAGAGGTGTGAGGAAAAAAAAAACATCAAGAGGAGACACTGACATTTTCACACAATTTGAGCCTGGGTGGTCAGCATTCACACTTGTTTCCCCATCGGCAGTACGTTTGCACAACACTTCCTCGTTTAAGTGTTTGCCACCGTTGCCAGGAAATGAGGTCGGCGCCAGTTTGACAAACAGGGTCGAAAAGAAGAACATTGTGGGTTCGGAAAAAGTGGTCACTTATATTACCGAATGTTCTGGTCAAACATTTTAGGAAGTGGACTGAGGTGCCACTGTGAATGAGCCCTCAGTCAGTTAGTTCTGTTTTATCAGACGCTGTGAGACGTACCTTTGCTTTTCCCTGGTAGTTGAATGTGAGGACATAGTCTCCCCTGCGTGTCTCACTCTGTCGGACCAGAAACACTCCGTGTCCCTCTGGTCCAGAGCTCTGAACCAGGTGGGCCGCCTTGACGCGGGAGATGGGCCCGTGGAACCAGGGGTAGGAGAAGAGGAAGTGATCTGTCTTCTGGATAACCTGCTCTGGTGGGGTGAAGGTGACGGGGCCTGGAGGGATGAACAGAGGAACAAAACGCTTTAATTCTTCTAAATCACAGAGCTGGACTGATCAGTACTTTTATAAAAAAAATAATGAATCAACTGATTGAGTGTAATGTGAAAGGTATTGTCTACTGGGTGTGTATATAGCCATCTGTTTGCTAACTCATTCATCATACTGTATTATAGCCTTATAGAAGGTGATAACTGTAATGTTTACAACTTTTTCTGCCCCCAAGTGGCCAAAATAAGAATAAACTAATACTGCCTTAAATTCCAGTTTATATAAATATGAGCACTGCAGCACCACTACAACAAAGTTCAATGGAAAACTAAGGAGAGCTCGGATTATCAGATAGGTTGTATTCCAGATTGTGTAAACCATATGGAGTTAAAAACAAAAAGGAAAGAACTAAAAATGTCTGTAATAATGCCTCATTGCACAGGGAAACAACTAGAGTGAGTAGAGCTTAAAGCTGCCAGGAAATTGCCCTACAATCTGTGATGAATGTTCAGATTGGGTTATAATTTACTATTCACCTATGTTTTCTCTTGATAAGCAACCTAGCAAACCTAGGAGTTAATTTAAAAACCTGTCTGATCATGTGATTGCTTGTCCTTTTTGTGCCATTGGGCCTCATTTTAGCTGCATTACTGCATTCCAGCAGAAGATCTTAGCAATTAACTTAGTAAGTCCAATTTTATCACAACACAGTCTATGAAAATAAGATGCAAGTTTAAAGCGGAGAGGCTGCTTAAGAGGACTTCCACCAAAGATCAGAAGAGACACAACATGTGTCTCCAGTGACAGTCATCATCCGTGGACACAAGCACGTCAACATTATGCCCCAGAACTGTACAACTGGGAGTTTTAGGAGGAAATTTAAAAAATAATCAACAGACAACTACACCTGACTATTAGAACATGTGTCTGATTAGTCCCCTCATCTCGCATCTCACCACTCACTTTGACTCGCTGATGCTGAGCTTCCTCTGCGATTGGCTGGAACAGAGCTTTCAGCTGGAGAGGGGAGGGGCTCCAGATCCACGCTGCCTGACCTGAAGAACAAGAAGAGATCCACATTACACACACTGTATCATCTACACACATGCACTGTATGTTATCCTCATTGTGGATCACCTGAGGAGGAAAATAGGTTATTGTTTCACTTCATTTTAAGCCTTTTTTCCCCCGTTTGGGTTCCACCATCTGTCTTTATGTGAGAAAACTTCAGCTCTTCTTGTGCTGGAAGATCAGTATCCTCTTTCAATAATAAATGTGTTACTGATTTATTGATGCTACATGTTATAATTGTGTCATGAGCAGGGCATAAATCTGTTTACACACTCGCACTGTGGGGACTCGACTTCCTGTTGGGGACAAAAAGCAAATCCCCATAATGTAATTCATGAAATGTCAGAGAAAGGACTTAAGTTTAGGTTAAAGATTAGGTTAAGTCTCCAGGAAATTAATGTCCTCTTAAGTGATGGAAACACAACTGTGTGTCTGCATTTGTGTGTGTTGGTAGGATGAGTTTAGTGAACACGGAGGAAACAGCAGGCTGAAGTAACACAAAGACACCAAGCACAGATAGGAAGTGAGTCCAGTTCACCAGTTCAGATCTGAACCAAGACTTGCTGTTTTTTTGTTTCACTGCTCACACACACACACACACACACAAAACCACAAATGCATGTGTACACAGAAACAGAGACGTACAGACAGTATGTGTGTGTACATACACACGATGAGAAAGGGAAGGTTAAAGAGGCAAGCTGGAGCAAATCCTGCTAAAATGCTGACTTGAGTTTGCAGGGTTCTGAATAACAGGAAGACAAGACTCCTTTCTCCTTTGTGTGTGTGTGTTTCTGTTCTTCTATCTCTGTGAGAATCATCTCATGTTTTACCCCAACAAAGTGAGGACATTTAAGCCAGTCAGCAATGTTTCAAGGATTAGAGTTGAGGGCTTAGGGAGCTTGAAACAAATGACACCTACCACATCCAACCACATCTGAAGGGAAAAGTGTTTATACCCATTCCAAGTGGCGAAAAGCCCGCCATCATAGCATCCTCCTGGCTGCATCGCGCTGCCTCCCTGATCTCTCTTTTGCGGCTTTTTGTAGTCTAAGCATGACAAATCATACAAACGGGGATGATGGCGCGCACTTTCAGATAAAAGGCCTTTTTTCCCAGCAGGCATTTTGACTTGTCATGGCAGGAAAAGCACAGGTGTTATTAATAACAGCAGCGATGGCTCTGTTCTGTTCAAGTGAGCCATGACAGTGTGACAGTGAGCCAGCATGCACAATACCAGGACCTTCAAGCTGCCTGCCTGGCAAATTGCTGCGAAAAGTGGTCATGATTGTTGGACTGCTGGTCTGCTCCCCAACACACCTTTCTGAGGGTCTCCAGCGTTGACATTGAAATGAATGAGAGAGCTGTGTTTTTTCACACAGGTCTAAAACCAAGCCATGGAATCCAGGGAACTCTGTGTAGACTGCTGTGATAAAATTGTGGCCAGGCACACATCAGGTCAAAGGTATAAAGCTATTTCCAAAGCTTTGAATGTTCCCAGGAGCACAGTGGCCTCAATTATTGTGAAACTGAAGAATTTTGGAACCACCAGGCTTCAAGATTTGGCCGTCCAGTCAAACTGAGTAACCTGGCAAGAAGGACCTTGGTCAGGGAGGTGACCCAGAACCCAATGGTTATTGTGACAAAGCTACAGAGACAGGAGAACCTGCCAGAAGGACAGTCATCTCAGGAGAGACACACAGCCAAGAAAACGCTGGAGTGCCATTCAAGTGTCCTTGAATGGCCCGGCCAAAGCCCAGACTTAAACGTCACAGAACATCTGTGGAGACGCATGAAGATGGTGGTTAACAGATGCTTCCCATCCAATCTGACAGAGTTTGAGAGGATCTGACAGGAAGAATGGGATAAACTGCCCAAATCCAGGTGTGCAAAGCTTGTAGAGACTTAACCAATAAGACTTGAAGCGGTAGTTGGTACCAAAGGGGCTTCTACTGAGGGTCTGAATACTTTTAGAAATATTTTTGATTTTTAATTAATTTGCAAAACTTTCTAAAAAAAATTTCACTTTGTCATTATGGGTTATTGAGTGAAGACAGATGGGCAAGAATGGAAATTTTATCCATTTAGAAATAAATCTACAACACAATAAAGTGAAGGGGTCTGAATCCTTTCTCAAGTGACTATATATCTGTATTGGTGTGTCGGTGTGTGATAAGTAATACGAAATTGCACAGCAGAAATGGTAAACTAGTCACAATTCCCTAAAAGAAGAAAAAAAATCTAAGGGAGCTGTATCAAGAATGTTAGTTCATGTGTCTATATTAGAAAAGGTATTGGTACTGGTATTGGCCTCAGAAATCCAGTGTTGGTTAAGCTTTAGAGATGTGTGCACACACACACACACACACACACACAGAGTCAATTTAAAAATAGTAGCGCATGCACTTTAAATGAATGCCTGCTCATGTCTGATGAAAATGAAAAGAAAAGAAATATAACCATGATGTGGCTGCAAGCAGAGTGGTTTGTGAGGTATCTGAATAAACACTGAGCTCAAGAGTGAACTCTGACCTCACTTCACTGGATGTGTGTTCACTGTACTGCTGTGTGTGTGTGTGTGCGTGTGTGAGCATTCCAGACATCTGCAGAAATGAGAAAGGTCCTGAGATTCTCCTGAGCCTCAGACCTCCCACACACTTCCTCTCACAGAGCAACATACACTTGCAGAAATACACACAAACACACACACACAGAGACTCAGTTCATCCTGAAAAGACATAAAACTTAAGTATTACTTTTATTTGTAGTACAGTATTGACTATTCCTATGAGTATCACTTACAGTACATTGGGTATCGCTAAGCATACTAACTGCATTTCTAACTTCTAGCTTCTTATTCCTGTTTTTGTGATTTCTTGGATTTAAAGATTTCTTAAACCTTTTTATTATTTATTTCCTCAGTAACGTGCCGTAAGGGAATAAATTTCACAGCTGTCAACAATCTTCGTGGACTATTTAAATCATAATGTTCGTTTTTTTAAAAAGTATTTCTCAATTCGATTTCCCAAAAACGTCTTGAAGAAGTGAGCATTGTCATCACTTCTATTAATAATTTTTTTCTGTTTCAGTATTTTTGTCAACTTCTTCATATCCATCTTAAGGTGGACAGTAGAAAGGTGACAGGAAATGAAGGGAGAGATAGGAGGAATGATATGCAACACGGTTCTCCAGCCAGAATCAACCAGGGACATAGTGATCACAGTATAAGTTAAGTATATTCTAGGGACATTTTTTAACAAAGACTCTGACTATAAAAAGACTACTCTGTGTAATATGGAACTGATCTGTAAAAATCTTCTTATCTAATGTCCCTAGAGGGCCCTATTGTATAATGTGAATCTATTTTCTACAATACTGGCATATTTGTTCTTTATGTTCACAACTGTCAAAAGCTCAGCATTGAGACTGACCTTAATATCTATGTATACCAGAGGGTGTTGCTGACATCTGCTGATTGATAAGTTTTTTTTCCTGCACATATGATGCCGTTTGTCTGTATGAATTTTGCCTGATGAAGGTTTGATGAAATCAGTGCAAATGATGGACAGTGTGCAGGACTCTCTGAGAGTTTTCTAACAAAATATTGTACGTGCCTGATGTGTTAGTACCTCTCAGAGGCTGAGTGTAAATATTAAGTTGACTGATGAGTTTGATGAATGATTATTTCCAGGAATATTCCAAATATAACGAGTCTCAGACCTGCTCCGGACCGTAGAGCCCTGAAGCAAATTAATGCATGGACAAACTTACACGAAGAGCGAATGCAAACTAAGTTCAGGAATAGACAAACAAGCATGGGCGCACACACATACACGCATACGCACACACACACACACACACACAGAAATGTTTGTTCACATATACACATGCGCTACAAAATATTCTCACTTGCATTTGCAAACACATACCTCAGCATAAGTAAACATCCAGCACACCCACAAACACTAAAAACAGCCAAAGTCCAAGTGTTAAATATTTCCACTCAGAAACTCGTGGAAAAAAGCTACGTAAGGAGATGGATGAGGACACTGCAGCCTGCTGTTACATACTCTGTGTGTTTTGTGTGTGTGTGTGTGTGTGTGTGTGTCTAGGTTCCAGCTGGCTTAGTCAGGTTGAACTAAGCAGTACCTAAAGAAATAATGAAATAAAATGAAAGTACCTGTGTAATATTCTACTAAAATGAAGTATCTGTCTTTGTGTTTCTCACCTGTTGTTGATACATTCTTTTAGCTCTGTGGTCCAGGAGCTGACCTGCTGGTCGTTGTCGGTCTCAAATATCAGACTACCTCGATTAACCTGCAGAGACAAAGATGCACTGAAATACATGATCCACATTATACAGAAACTGAAGGCTGCTGTCCAATGTCTGAAACTGAAGCTTATTCCTACATTTTTTTATTAAGATGCAAGAAACGCGCTAAAAGTACAGTCTACACTCTCACACTAAAGCTCAAGACATTTCAAGTTGATACACCATTCAAAAGCTGATGAGTTGACTTTATTGTCATTACAATAACAGCTGTGATGTCACTGGTGGTGCTTTGCATAGTTTTTTTTTTTTTTTTTTTTTTAGGTTTTTATGGTCTTGTGACTTTCTTGTAATTTTTTGTGTTTCTTTGTTCATATTTGGAACCTTGATGTTTAGATCAGGGAGTGAATCTTGGGTGGGATAAATATAGATATGTGTAAGTTATATGTTTTTTTGTTGTGGATGGGAGGGAAATAACTGGAAGGAAGGAAATTTCTCTGTTTGTGGAATTGATCGTTATGTTTTTAAAGCTCTCTCAATAAAAGTATACAGCTAAGCAAATAAAATAAGAAAGTTGTTAAGAACTTGCTTTTGTGAGCTCATATTGGAACATGGCAGGGCGGCCAACACACAATAAAGCATACTAATAAAACCATCATATAAATTAGACATTTGAAACTCACTAAATAAGTAAAGAGAAGGAAAAAAGCTAAAAACAACAACATCAAATTGCAATGGTGACATTTTTCCACAGCGGAAATTGTATCATTCATAAAAGAGTCTATAAAAAGTTCCCAAACCACTGTCCAACATAATTTACTTCTCTGCTGTCCATCCATGTGCTCAGCATTAAAAGAAAGCAGGGGGCTGAGTTGGTACCGGTGACACATGAAATACAATCCGGGAAGTCTAGTTTGACTAACAGGTCTGTGATTTTGAAGGTTTATCAGACGCCAAAACACGGCGCAGCTGTTTATGAAACTATGACACATGATTTTACAACTCTGGAAAATCATGAAGGCAATTATTTTGTCTTTTGTCATAGTGATCGCCATAATAAGGCATTCACATTAAAAATCAATCCACCACGAGTGTGACCTTACACGTACAGTACTGTCAAACATTTTAGGCACTTGAGATGTTTAGATTCTCATCCAGCACACAACACCATCACAGAGGCATCTGATCGGTCCCAAGTTCATTCTGCAGCGTGACAATGAGCCCAAATATACAGCCAGGGTCATAAAGAACAATCTTCAGTGACAAAAAGAACAAGGAGTCTTGCAACAGATGTTATTGCCCCCACAGAGCCCTGATCTCAACATTGAGGAGTCAGTCGGGGATTAGTCAGTCAGTCAGTCAGAAAGCAACCTGCCTAAATGCTGCTAAATTGTCACTCACTCACTATAAGCCTTGTTTTACCAGTATTATCTTGTCTCATTCGATGTGAAGGATCACTTCAAGACATAGGGCTCACTCATCAGTGAGCATATTTGTTTCACCTTTCTTCTTGCCAATGCCTGAGTACAACAATCTGTGTTGTTTTTATAAATATTGTGATGATAATGGTCCAAAATGATGTGACACTCATAATTTTTAAGCAAATAACAAAATTATCTTGCCAAAGCTTCTAACAAACCTTTAAAGAGGACTATCTGAAACACACTGAGCATATGGATGAACAGCTGAAAAGTGGAATACGCTGCAGGAGATGTTTGAGAAGTTTCTGTAAATGTTTTCAGTTCCAGTGTCTGATACTCATGAGACCAGGTTTGGGTGGAGTATCCTTTATGTTTGCTCAACCAGACCTAAATTAAGGCTATTTACTGAGTCGTGTTATGAAATGATATGACACAATGATTGTCTTGTTTCCTTTTCGCCTTAGTTCGAGGGTTGAAGATCTAAACATTGTGGAATATAAACAACTCAGTGGGCAGAGTCAGCAACTGCAAGGAGTTCAGATATTCCCAGGAGAAGTCTTTTTATTCCCATTTAGTGTTCATCACCATCATACATACCTTTAAAACAAATGTGTTTAAGTTGTCGGGCATCTCCAGTCGGTTGCAACGACGGACTTCTTGGATATCGGAGCACTGAGTCGTCAGCTTGGGGCTGGAGGCCTGAAAGACACAATGAAGACATGATGACTCAGACAAATCAGGTCTTTTTCACAGGAAATATAACACAAAAGGCACAGAAACAGAAAGTAGAGAGTAAAAACTTTAACAAAGAGAGAAGCAGTGTGTCATGACTCTGTCCAACAGGACCTTCCCGATTAGATCATACTCTCCTTAAAAGAAAGAAAGAAGGAAAGAAAATTACATCACTTCCATTGTTTTGGGGTGGTAGAAGACATCTCAGCGACAGATATCTCATAATCTTAGCGAATGTAATATCCCAGCTATTTGCATGGCTAGATACCATTAGGGCTAAGTACTGAAGGAAATGGTTTCTGTGAATCAACCTTTTAACCTGTAGGTAATTTAGTAAAAAAAAAAATAAAAAAAAAAAAAATAAAGTAAACTGCCTCATTTGGTCCTAAAATCTCGTCCTTCTGGCACAGAAGCCTCAGTCAAACTCACAAGTCAAACGCTCTGCGTAGTTTTGTTACTCGATGGCAAATTAGTGCAGCAAGGTGTGCACATTTCCGGCCAGATGTCCTCAAATAATATGAAAAAAATTGCTTAAACCATTACTCAGTTATAAAAAATAGCTGCTGATTAATTTTCGATGAATCAATTAACAATAATAATCAATTAACAGACTAATCTTTGGAGCTTTAACGGTCTCTATATGTGTATGCACGTGTAAATCTTCTGTGCTGCTGAAACTGAAGCCACTTTTCGTCAAAGAAAATGCAGTGAATCGTAGGAAGGAGAGCATGATGGGAGTTCCCATGGCAGAGCTCCGAGGTCGGCCCCACCAGGACAAACTGTGTATTTGAAGAATGTTAAATGAAATATGAAGGGCTTCCTGGTGGCTCTTTGACCCGAGGCACTCAGTGGCAACTCCTTGTACTGTGACTTTGAGTCAGGCTCGTGACCTTTTCTACACCACTAATAAAACCATCAGTGACATCTATGCACTAATAAAACACACACACTCTGAGAATGCAAATGCATACTGAGATACTTTCTACAGCTGTAAGATCCACTCTAAAAAAGCTCTATCCTAAGCAGGTAAACCTGAAACTCAGCTGGAGAGAATTAATGATGGTGTGTGCACATCCATGGGTGCACATCGACAGACCCATGCACTCAAACTAATCATACATCACTGATACAGTGATGCAGAGCCTCACAAACGAGCGCTAACGGAGCCATCGGCATAAACACACACAGACACACACACGGATGGATGACTCGGTCAGCCATGTGCACAGGCCTGCGGCATGCTGGGTCAGAGGTCACCTCTGAAATGAAGCCTGGATGACAGCTGATACAAACAGAGTCAGCAACTCTGGCCTAGTTGATAGCGTGTGTGTCATCTGTTAGCTACAGTATATGTGCTACAGTACATGTTGGTGTGTATGACAACTGAAAATGTCGGTCAAATCGTGACAGAGCACTCAGGTGTTAAGGAGGAGGGAAAAGATTCTCCTCGCCATCTGATGGCACTGATCATTATCAACCATTTTCCACTAAAATCAGCATCAGCTGTTATTATTATCATTGTGACTTTTAGGATTTTTACGTGTATTAAAAAGTAAGAGCTAGAACTGCACGGGATAGACTGCAAGAGAAGAAAGGGGCAGAACATAAAATATAAACAGGTCTTGGCCAGTTAGATGGTCTCACATCCTGAAACTATTAATGGTTCAGTGGATTAGTTGATTAACTGAAATTCTGATCATCAATCATGGCTTAAGTCATTTATTAAGCAAAAATGGCAAGCACCATTCATGTTACACCTTATTAAATGTGAATATTTGCTCTATTTTTTCCACTCTATAACCAAAAACGTATTATTGTTGGACTGCTGATCGGACAAAACAAGTAATTTGCAGACATAAACCCTTGAACTCTTCACATTTATCAGAAATCACAGAGTAGAGACAATTGTTTTCATTATCAAATTAATTGTTTGGTCCATAAAATGCAGGAAAACTGTCAATCACAATTTCCCAGAGTCCAAGGTGACATCTTAAGACGTCTTGTTTCATGTAACCAACACTAAAACCCCCCAAAAATATTCAGTTAATAGTTATGTAAGTCAAGGAAAAGCAGCAAAATCTCATCTCACTTTGAAGAAGCTGAAATCATCAAATCTTTGTAATTCTTACCTAAAAATGACTTAATCACTTAAACATCAAAATAGATGCTTATTAATTTTGTGAAGATGAACTAATAAATTAATTCAAAAATTGTATAAAATATGCCCTTAAATCTGCAATAACTGGCCAATAAATGGCCACTTGGGGGCAGTGAAGACTACAATGATATCATGTCCTCACCTTTTACATTGATATGGTGAACTTGTTAGCAGTTACAGAGCAACGTTATCATACATTTAGAGTCATGTTTCTGTCTGTCTGACAAACTAAAGTCCAATATTAATGGTCTTTTAACTCTGTTTTGGTCTCCACCAGCTCCTCAGGGAAATATCTGGCTCTTTAGCTGCTAAATGCTCTACTGTGTTTAAGAATATAGGATCTTGCACTTACACTGTTACAGATTCATTTTGACTACGAACTGCAATATGTTCACAAACAAGCTACAGTTGAGTCAGTGCCAAACCTTTTGGGACAAACATACGCAAGAGAGCAGAAGAGAGAAGGTAGAGGGTAGCGTGAGAGAGCAGCAGCAGCAAAAGGAAACCGACAAGACAGTGAAAGGCACGGTGCTGGGTGGGAGAAAGAAGAGGGATGAGGAGCAGAGGAAAGACCAGGGAGGACAGATTCCAGGGCTTTGTGCACCAGATGAGTTTGAGTCTCTCTGACAGTGAGGGATGAGGAATGTCTCTGTTAATCCTACACACACATAAAAACAGACGGGAACACACACACATCAAAAGAATAGATTTAACCCCCCCCCGATTTCCTCAGCTCGCCAGTGTCGTGAATGAACCCCATAACTCTGAATGCTCTCTGTTTTAACCACAGCGTCTAATATTATCAATCAAAAAGCACGGTGACGCACAGATGAGAGGGATATGACTCATTTAGTGAGATCTGAGTCAGTGAGTGAGGAACTGACAAAAAGTGAGCTTGTGCCAAATTGCTGTCACAGCTGAATTTTAGTCCAGGATGTTCACAGAAATTTGTTTTTGCATCTTCAGATTCAGGTTAAAACCTTCAGGTTTTCTTACTAACTGACCTGCGTAGAAAGATATGAATAAGAAAGATAGAATCGATATATTCTATGAGGAAAGATGTGCACATTTACAGGAAAGGCATGACATGAAAAAAAGATTCAGAGTTCATTCTTGGCCTTGAAAATAGCAAGTGACAAAACAATGAAAAGTCCTTAAGGTGCTCAGAAGAAATTTAACTTAGAAAATCTTAAACTGAGCAAACTATACATAGTGTATAGTCAAAAGCTCCACAACAGACCTTAAAGCTGCAATAACCAATGATTTTGGCCACTTGGGGGCCACTTCTAGCTTTTGGTTTGGTCTCTATTGAGTCCTGAGGGAAACATCTGGCTCTTAAGCTGTGAAATGCTCCACTGTGTTCTAGTCACTAACTGTGTCTGTCAGCTGTTTGGTGCTGAGCAGGTAGTGTATGGTGTTTTTATGCTGAAAACATCTACTAATGTTTGATTTGTCTTAATTGTTTGCTCCTGACTGTACCTCCTTATATAAAAGTAACTTTACTGTGACAATTAGTAAGTGTGCATACTGAAGAAGTCATTACCCAAAACGAGGGGTGCATGATATATCAGTGGACAACACATTATCAGGCCATAAAAGAGAAAATTAAACTGCTAAACATTGGTTGCATAAAGCAAAACATTTAAAGATGCCACACCGGGCTTAAGGACATTTCCAAAATGTGTTTCAACTCTGAGCTTTGAGCTCAAACCAGATTTCTGCTATTTGGATGCTGCTCATTAATGAATATTTATGTATTAATTTCGTGCCAAAAACTAGAACACAGAGATGAAGATAAAGGATGTGAGTTAAAGCTTCACCATCAACTACACAGGATATGCAACAGCTAATGAGATGTGGTACTTTGTGCGTGTGTGTGTCAGTGAGCATACGAGCTGAGAATGACTCATTCAGAGGAATTTATTGTGAGAATGTGAATGAGTTTCTGACTAAGAGCATCTTTGAGGAACCATATGTGTCTGTGGAGAGAAAAAAAAGAAGGAAAAAAAAAACATTCAGCAGATGTCTGACTGGTTGAGCAACAACATAACAGGCCTGATTTCTGTGAATCAACTTCATCAGGGGAGCAAGTTCAAGCTCACAGCACATTTCCTATTACTGCAAACTGTAGTCTGTAATACTCCCTGGAGAGGACACACTTGCACACACACAAAAAAACAGGCCTTTGCCCTTGTTCTTCCTTTATTTTGTAATCCCTAAATAACTCCTTCAAGAATATTTCCTTAAACAACACCACCAAGCAATGTGGGAAAACTGTGTGAGCACTGATAAACTTCAGGGTGCCTCCAACAGGGACAGGGCAGTGTCAGAAGGTGGTAGGTACAGTAGCTTCAGAAAGTATTCAGACCCCCTCGCTGCTCGATCTACACTTAGTAACCCATAATGACACAGTGAAAACATGTTGTAGACATTTTTGCAAATCTATTGATGATAAAAGACTGACATCTCTCGTTTACAAAAGTATTCAGACCCTTCAGTCTCAAGCTTTGCATGCCTGGGTATGGCAGTCTTCCTGTCAGATCCTCCCAAACTATGTCAGATATGATGGGAAGCATCTGTGAACTGCTATCTTCAGGTCTCTCCACAGATGTTTTATGGGGTCTAAGTCTGGGCTTTGGCTGAGCCACTCAAGGACAGTCAGAGACTTGCCCCAAAGCCACTCCAGCGTTTTTCTGGCTGTATGCCACAGGTCATGTGTACTCTGGAGCAGGTTTTCTTGAAGGACCTCTCTGTACTTGGCTGCACTCATCTTCATTCACAGTTTTATTGTGGAGGTCTAAAGAGAGTCCCTCGGACATCATGGATTGGATTTTGTCCTACAAGCAGTGTGAATTGAAAGTCCTTATATACACGTGTGTGCCTTTCTAAACTATGTCGACACAATTAAATCTGCAATGGGTGGACTCAGTCAAGTTCTAGATGCAGCTCACATCTCCTGAGTGTAGACTAAAGACTAAAGACTAAATAATGGCAATCTGATCTGCTTAAAATTACATCTACAAGAAATTAAGGCTGCAAAAATTGAAGGGGTTTGAATACTTCCTGAATACTCCACTGTAGTTGGCTTATAAGGATCATGGATGGATTACTGAGTGGGCCTTATGAGTACAACCACAAAGAAATGCAAGATGACCACGGAAAAAGCACAAAAAGAGATGCAAAATGACTAAAATAAGATGCAAAGCAACTGCAAAAAACCAAAATATCCATAAGGAGATGCAAGATGACCACAAAAAGACTAAATTACATGCAGAAAGACTGAAAAAAAAAAGATGTTAAATGAGACAAAAAACAACCACAAAAAGTATCCACAACATGTGAAATGGCCACCAAAGAAAGCAAACGTGATGCAAAACTAATAAGTGATGCTAAATGACTAAAACAGCGAGAAACAGCCTCAAAAAGATACAAAATGAACAGAAAGAGACTTGTTCCTGTGTAGTACGGGTAGTGGTGTACAGGTGTGTGAGTGGTTTTTGGATTGGGTAACTACATGCCTTAATTCTTTACTATAGAGACTGCCAAAAACAAAAGCAAATTTAACATATCCTTAACAACTATTACCTGGCACCAACCTCCTCTATATACAAACAGACTCTGCAGGCTAGAGACACATGGACAAAACAGAGAGATCCAGACATAACCATAGAGACTGAGCATAATGAGTCTGTAAATATACAGTAAAACCCTTAGGGAAGCTTTTCATTACTGTCTTAAATTACTGCTCCTCTTTGTTTCAACAGCTCACTGTGATGTTTTCCAGCAGAGTCTGTGGACTTACAATTCTACTGTTCCTCAGTCTGAGAAAGCACAGCACTCAAAAAAAAAAAAAAGGTTTACGACTAGCTCCTAGCTTCAGTGCAAAAAACAATTAGTCAGGATGATGTTTTAACATTTTAATGTCAAAAACAAGGCCATCATGTCACAATGTTGGCCTCTGTAAATTACTGCTGCATCAAAGCCGTGAGAGTGAGGGGAAACCTATTTTAAGACCTCTGGAGAAAGAGCAACTGGAGTTTTATCAGTTGCAAAAACAAACAACAAACTGCATATCAGCAGCGGAAGCAGAACAGGACATCACACACTGAAGGAAAAGGCAATTGATTGAAAAGATGCACTTCAGTAAGACCTTTTTTTTGTACAAACAGCATATCATTTAAAAGCACACAGCAAACACATGTGGTAAAATACTAATAGAGTTCTGTGTTTTATAACTTGTTCTCTTGGTTTCATGAGTCTGTTGGCCTGTTTACATGAAACAAATTCAGGTTTTATCTACCACAGTAACTGTGCATGTTACTGTGTGTCAATGACCTATTTCCACTAGTGACACATGACACACAAATACCTGCAAGGTCTATGTGAGATTAGTTAGATCCTTAAACTCCATCATCTTAATTCATAACATCTGAGCATCAGCCTATTCTTTAATGGAGCCACATGATGTTTACAGTGAGCGAAATATTTAAACCCAAGATTGTGGTTTCTAATGGTTGCATAACTTTATTAAATGTAATAAATGTAATATGTTGGACATCATATTATCTTATCACTCTATTGTTTTATACGCACTTCCCTAAAATTGACTTTTAGAAACTTTGAGATCATCACTACAATTTAAAATAAAGTTTTGTGGGTTTTAATGATAATTGGCTGCAGAGTATGACTGTGTATTAAACTGTAGCAGAAAGGGATAGAAAGAGTTTCACTTATCCAGGTAAAACATCAGCTTTTAATTTCCGTTTGTTTTGATTTATATGATTGAAGAGCTTTGATTGTTGGTTTAACAAAACTATTAACTATTTGAACACATCATCTTGGTCTTTGGGAAATTATGTAAATTTTTCTATTTTTTTTTTCTATTCAAATTTTTCTAACACTAT
Organism: Lates calcarifer; assembly: GCF_001640805.2. Lineage (NCBI taxonomy): Eukaryota > Metazoa > Chordata > Actinopteri > Centropomidae > Lates > Lates calcarifer. Next base: position 5,507,881 of record NC_066845.1, on the reverse strand, counting down.
TTCTGAATTTTATAATCTAACCAACTGCCCATTAATACAAAAAGTAAACAGCAGACCAACTCATACTGTGTTAGTGTAGCCCTATAATAGAAAACATTCTAAAATAGTGCCAGATCACTAACATTTAGCCTACTGCTTAGCTGCCAACTACAATATAAATGGGCCAGTAACTAATCATTTTAAAATATCAATCTGATGGCAATCTGTCCCAGTAATATTACAACCCAGCACTGATTTCTCAGTTTTCACTCCATGTTCTTTTCAGGTTGAGTCAACTTTCACTACTATGTTTCAACTTCACATGCACACACAGATATTATGAATATGACGCAGATATGCAGCTGCGACAGTATGGTCTACTTATCCCTATATTATCTATTTCTAATGTCTTAAACATATTATTTTTTTCTTCTTCTTCACCTTTATTTGGATAGGACAGTGGAGATAAGACAGGAAACAGGGAGAGAGAGCGGGGGAATGACACGCAGTAAAGGTCCGGCCGAACCGGGAGTCGATCCGGGGACCAGCTGCTCAGGGCACATGAGCCCATGTGGTACGTGCCGCAACCATATCTGTTTCATATCACTATGAACATAAGATCTTTGGATTCTGGATGGACTGTGATGGACATTTTTCACCATATTTTGACATCTTATAGACTAAACAATTAATTGATTAATCAAATACAATGATAATGCGAATAAGGAAATTGCCACTGTTGCAGCTCTGTTGGATTTGAAAAAGTGCCAAATGACTGACATTCAGCTTACTGTATTACTAATGCACTAACCTTTGTTCTTTTCTTGGCAACTGAAACTTTTAAGCTTTAACTTAAATGCATGAACATTATCCCCAATAAATAAACTAATAAAATAAAAAAGAAATCATCAGACAAAATAACAGAAACCTTTTAGGCACCAATGCTGCCTGCAAAGACTGCTTCACACAGGTTTACACACACTGCATAAACAGTTGATGAAAGTAGCTCACAAACAAACAGAGACACGACGACAGATGCAACCATGCAACCTCTCACCCACACAGTCACAAACACATCTACAGCCTGAGTGCACACACCCACACACACACACACACGGGTGACACACAGGATGTTTGGAGTCCAAAACTATCTTCCCAGGGTCCCTTTCTCAAGGCCGTCGCTACAGCAACTGACTTGACACTCAACATTCCTCTGTCCCTCTGAGGGTGACCGCAGCCAACGCTGTCCGGGGTGTATGCATGTGTGTGTGTGTGTGTGTGTGTGTGTGTGTGTGTGTGTGTGCATGTCTGTGCTGTTGGACTGACCTTAGACTCTGCAGGGTTACCAAACTGCTCTCCGGAGAAACTCTGGAAAGTGTTTATGCATTATCCTACACACACAGACACACATACAACCACACACACGCACACACATACAGACATTTTAATCTTTTAAAATACATTGGTACACCCGTGGGACTCGGGCCTTGGTAGCACTACATTAAGTGAGTTTTGGTCTGTACCAGACTCAATATTCATACAACTTTTTACAAAGTACACATTATTTGAAAGCTCTAAGTCTCCTGACTCTGTCTGTGCAAAGCATCTCAGGATCCCCATATCACTGCAACAGCTGTTGACACAGAATTGGTTCAGACTTGTGGCTCAGTGTTTTCCACACAAAAAGAACTACTGTGGGGGCGAGGCAAAAAAAAATGTATGTTTGCAATTCTGTAACTTCGGTTCTGTGTCTTTTATACTCATTCTGACTTTTTGGTTGTAAAATTTAAAGACTTACCTTTCAAAGGAGACCAGGGTTATGACTAAAATTAAATGAAATGAGCAATATTTCTATTTTATAATATGAAGTAGTAAAAGAATTACAGCACCACCAATCAGAGCCTCATCAGGAAGAGGAGACGCTGACCTCAAATGCAATAATATCTGTCACTGATGCATTTCTTTTCTTTCTTGCTGAACATTTAAAGCTGTTATAATCAATACCTATTTTATAACTACAATGTGAAAATGTGACAGATGTGAACAGGGTTACTGTTTTGGTTCATGTTCTCATAGCACTGCTTTCTCAGGTAAATACACAAACTCTTGCACTGGGTGAACATGATTGCTGTAGATTTAAAATACAAAAATATACATTAGTGACCCATTTGTAAAAAGTTGAGTCTTCAGTTGTGACAAATGGGCTTGGTGTGGAGTGACACAGACACGCTGGGGAAGTTGGGAAGTATTCAGAGACAGACTAACACTAACACACTGCTGGTTTCGGCCTTTTCGTGAGATTTACTGACAATAACAAAAGTATACTGGTCACTCCTCCACTGTAGGGGACATTTTTAACCAGCCTGGGTTACAGGATTATTTTCATCATCTGGCTGAGGTGAACAGCCTATAGCTCTGCATGGATTGTGGCTGTTGTACACACATTTCCCAGTATGTGTGTACAGAAAAATGTGTTTCTTCTTTATGTTTATACAATAGCTGCAGCTGCAGCTCACACTATGGTGATCTGTAGCAGCTGGCATTGTTTTCACCCCTCTACTCAAGTGCCAGACTCCACCACCTGTTGCTGGTGTCACACAGATGAACCCTCCTGAGGTCTTCAGAAATAGATCCTCTGATCCCCAACTCACTCCTGGTTTCCTCTGTGAGAGGGGGGCTAAACTTTACTTCCCGTACACAGCAATTAATAAGATCTAAAGCTGAGTTACTGGGAATCATTAGCAATAAACAACTTCCAAAATCAGAATTGCAGAACATGCAGCTGTGCAGTTGGGAGAATTGCTCCTTATACACTTTATAACTTGTAAGGTTTCCATCATATTTATTGCTACAATTATTTCTAAATTATCAGCAGTTTACTTATGTATCTGTCACTGTATGTCCTGGTACAGTGATTAAAAACACAAAACAAGAATATCAACAGTAATACTGAGGCAAAATTAGTCTCTGAAATGGCTGGGTTTGATCAGTGGGTCTCTTTTGATTTCGAAATTAGAATTTGACACAGAGAGCAGATTCAAAACATGATAAGATTAACAACGTGTTAAAGGCCCCACTGAGGGATATTTTACAGATTCTCTCCGGCCTTCATTTTCAAATTATTCAAATTATTGTTGGCTCATGATTGTGTCCACAGAGAGCAGCTGTGATCACATAATACTATAATACATATCCATAAAATTGGCACCACCTATGAAAACAACTGTGAGGCAAAACGATCTTGCATTTATTTTTGAAGCAGGTTATTATAATTGTGAAGACCACTTGCTATGAAAGCTTTTTAAAGTTTACTTTATGCATTTTACTGTTTATGAAGTGTTGTTTTTTCAGTGCAGCTTTCTCACAGTCAAAGAAACATGCCTTCAGTAAGAAGCCGCCTCTGCACACACTCTAATCTCTGGTACGTGTACATAAGTGGAGTCCAGATCACTAGAGCTGATCACATTCACAATCAGCAGCTCTATCTGTGGCATCATGGAGGATGTGGGAAACACACACACACGCACGCGCACACACACACACACACACACACACACGCACACACACACACACACACACCAAGCACTAGTTGTTGGGTTACCAATGCTGATAGAGATGAGTGTGTTCTTGGAAACCTGTCAGAAGCTGTCAGAGACGTAGTCGTCAGTAATGAATAAATGTGTCAGTTCATTGCACTGCCATCCTTGCGTGCTTCTCAGAAATACTGATATATAAGCCAAATATGAAGAAGTTAAGACAGCACACTCAAGATTCACAGAACCGAGAGCAGTTCCTCGTAAATGAATTAGCTGTGGTTTTGCACACAAGAAAAGACCAATTAGCAAGCCTGACAGAGCTTCACAAAGAAGAGGGGAAAGTCTCTCTGAGTGTATTAAAAACAAAACATTCAGCCTCTTACCTATGATGATCTGACAGTAAACTCTGAATCTAATTTATCAGACTTTGTGCACTTTGTGCACAGACTAATTCTGACAAACTTTTTTCTAGAAGGAAATGTCAGGGGCCTCAAGCTCTTCAGTTTATATATATATATATATATACACACACACACATACAACTATATATATATATATATATATATATATATATATATATATATATATATATATATATATATATATATAGTTGTTTATTACTGAAGAGATTGAATATATGCATACATATAAGTATGGTATGCATATATTTATGCAATAATAATACTGCCTAAAGGATCAGCTTGTGCAAGTAACAGAGAAGCACATTTTCCCATCCAAACCTCTTGACCTCTCGCCTGTTTTGGATGTTTTTGCACAGACTTTGAGAAATTCACCACTGAGACTTCTGTCAGCACTGCAATACCAGAGGAGGGACGGAGAGGGTTCATTTGTGCATTTGGCATTGAAAAAGTGACATTTGTAAAATTCAATCGAAAGATCTTTTTCCAGAAAATATGTATCAGTTACTCAAGATAATCCACAGATCTGACTGTGAACAGTTTTCATTGGATCTACTTTTTAGTGAAAATGTGAAGCTGTTATTATTGGGACTGCTTTCGCGTAAAGAAACAGTCCCAATGAAAACTGACAGCGAGCTCTGGGAATTATCTTTAGTAACTGATGCATTGTTTTTGGAAAAACATGTTTAACTATTGGTAACACAAGTGAAGCCCGCTTTGTGAGCTTTAACCAATCTATATGTCAGTGTCTTTGTATGACACATAAGGCGTCCTGGTAGCCTGTAGGGGAGGGACAGTAACCATTTGATCACAATGTCCTTGATTTGAGTCTGGTGGGGCCCTTCGTCTCTCCCCTCTCATTTCCTGTCACCTCTCCACTGTCATTATTGAACAAAAAGACAAAAATGCCCCAAAAAACACTTAAAAGAAGAAACGACTTTCCAAACTCTCTTACATTTCTGTGGAGCCATGTCTGCTGATATGAGTGACAAGATGTTACCAGGTCAGTTAGATTTTTGGCCCAGACAACTGTTCCAGCGTGACTTATTTTTTAAATTTATATCTTGATCTTTATCTTATAAAATTGAACTCATCCATCAAGATAAATTGCCCAAGAAAGACAAAACTTTGTGATTGGGCATAACACCTTACCCTGCTCCAAAAAGCTAGTCAAAGTGCAGGTGAAATATCACGGAAAACAACTGAGGAAGCAGATCAGTTGATATTGAGAAACAGAAAATAGATCATGATTGTGTGTAGTGGTGAGCAGAGCAGCTGTGTTTCCAAGTATTTAACTGATTTTTTTTTTATAATGACCATAATCTTGCAACAACATTTTCATGCTTGCACAAGAAGTTTCTGTCCTCTGTAAACTGTGCATTTTGTTGCATGACCATTACAGTGTATATCTAGATCTAGATCTGTTTGGTAGCATACAACATGGACATCAGCAGAATGCACTGGAGAACAAAATGTAATCAACAGTGAATGGAGAATTGCTTGTAAGTAGGTGTCGGAGTTTGTGTATGGAAAGGATGTTACGCTCATGTGCTGCTCATCACCATGTGTCAGACTCGGCATGTGTCAGTTATGGGTGTGTGTGTGTATGTGTGATGGTCAGTTAAGGGTGTGTTGTATGTCCAGTAACTGCACACATGTGGAAAAGACTAGTTTAACAGTCTAGTCTAACATTTTCCCTCCAAAATTGAGTCTGTGCCGTCCTGGTCTGCCTCTTTGCCTTTATTGTATCTTTCAGGAAGACACAGAAACTGATATTTGATAACAAACGCAGGTTAACATTTTTTTACACACTTATCACCATCATATAGAAAAATCATCAATCATCAAATGAGTGAGCAATAAAAACAATGACTGGTTGCAGACTCACATATATCAAATATTAGATAATACTGGCCTGCTATTACTTACTATTACTATTACTATGGCTCTTGAGGATCTTACAGATACCTACCTCAAACACTAGAAAGGCATAAAAATCGGAATTTGCTGAACAGCTGCAACATTTCATTGATGAATCAATTAGTGAATTGAAAGAAAATCAATCAGCAGCTATTTTCATGATCGATTAATTGTTAAAGACAATTTTAAAACAAACATTTGTGTTCTCCAGGTTCTCACATGTGAGAATTTGCTGTTGCTCTTGGTCTTACATTATAGTGAATCAAATACTTTGGGGTTTGGACTCTTGATTTGATAATGCCACCCTGTGCTCTAGGACATTATGATGGCCACTTAATCATTGTTTTCTTATGTTTTAAAGCCAAACAAGTAATCAGTAATTAAAATAATCTTTAGTCTCAGCCCTAATCTGCTGTGAATGATTGCACAAAACTACAACTGACTTCTGATACAGGGACATGCCAATAAAATAGGAAAGAAAAACTTTCTCTTGCCCTTCCTTTCCCCTCTGCCCTGTGCCACACCATTGTGTCTGAATAAACCTTACTGTGCAGTTTTGCCCTTTATGACTACAGTTCCTGGTACCGCTGAGCCAGAACCAGGTTTATATAGGGAAGAAGATTTCACCATGATAACATTTTCCACACAAGACCTGAAGCCAAATGGGACTTACCAGGGCCAGAGCAAACGCTAAATGTTTATAACACAGGATCAAAAGGCAGAGTTTTCATAGTGAGAAAGTTGCAGCCCAATTGACAAATCATCTCTGCTGGCAACAGGATAAAAAAATGTCACTGAGAGGCACAGATAATGAATAAATGCTAGCTGTGTTTGGCCTTGTAATAGAAACCAGACTTGCCCAGAGAGAATCAGGGGAAGGGGCTCAACAGGGTTAGAGACGTGACTCTGAATACAGCTGAGTAGCAGAGAAAGGAGTAAAGAGGAGTACAGAAATGTATACACAGGGTTTCTGCAGGGTTAACAGAATTTAATTTGGGACATTTGTAGATATATTAATACCACATAGAATGAAATTTGATAGCTTGTCCACAGTCACACTAGTTTAAGTATGACAGTAAAACCAGCTGGGACCAAAATGCCAACAAAGAAAAACAGCAAATTATGAAACTGATACCTGCAACCAGAAACCATTTAGTGTTTTTGCTTGAAAACTGAAGCGATGAATCGATTATCAGTGTAATTGCCAATTAATTTGCCTGTATATGCCTAATTATTGCAGCTCTAAAGTCAAAGTTTATCAACATATATATCACATTTTTGTCAGTACTCCCAGTTGTATATTAAAACAATTCTTAGTAATATGATTAATTAATTAATTAATTAATTGATCTGGACCTGGATACGCAGCAGAAAGCTGATGGATAGACTAACTAATGAAAACCAATTAATAAACCAACCATAAACTAATTAAGGTTTTGCTAAAATGGACACTTGACCATTATGAGTCAAAGAGGTTCCTAGCTACTACAGCTAACATTAGTGTTTGTCACAGATCCAAGGGTCCTAAAACTCAACAAAAAAAGTTCCACTTCTAGTTTATAGCTGTATAACGACTCCTGCAATCACATACAAAAACATTTTATAACTAATATTACTGCCTAAAGCAGGCAAGCGGAAATATTTAAGACCATCGTAAATCAAATCTAAGCCTTTTAAAGAACTCTTAGGGCCCTTTTTTTAATTCAGGAAACTGAATTCAGTGCTTAAAGACTTCAAGACCTGCACATACCCTGACACAAATCAGAGGGGTAGCTGCAACTGAGCAAATCTAAGCAGTGAGGTTATTGTTATTGATCAGTTACCTGATGGATGATATTGACAGTTTACATACCAGTTATTGACAACAATCAAAAGCCAATACTCTAATAATGTTGTTTAGTGTTTATTATCATTCCATTAACATTCCTGTTTGCGACTAATGGCTGGAGACACCCTGTCCATCATGTCAGTTTCCCCTTCAGTATTAAACCTCCCAACATGATCTTTGTGTCACAATACTACTGTGGTTTTCTCTTGTGGTTATCATTATGCAAATACTGCAATGTAAGTGCGCGGTATGTGGCTCCTCTTGATAGCACTGACAGAGGAGCATGTGCAAGGATAAATTTGCACAGAAAACAAAAAAGACAAAAGCATTACCAAATAAATGAAGAGAACTACCACAAGTCAAACAGAGGAGCAGGTAATCAAGACAAACTATATTATGTATAATTTTAATCTAAATCTATAATTTCTGCTTAGGGCCCCAGAAACTCTGGCTCTGAGTGAAGCATAGCCATAGAATACACTGCCAGTGTATTAGGTACACCTAGCTAAATCTAATGAAGTCTAATACGACAGTCCTGTAATAAATCCTACTGTCATGAGGGTTATAATGTTCATTTTTTATTCAAATGGTTTCACAGAGGTGTTGATTCGACTCTACCGTCGTTTGGCTGGTAAACAATGAAAAGGAGTACTCCACATACTTTATCTTACTGCAATTATGCCTACTCAATCGTGACATAATGGTGCTTGGTAAAATAATAGTGTTTGCAGGTGTGTGTGCGTGTGTTCGTGCTTGTGTGTAGGTGTGCACAGGCACTGGTGAACAAGAAGAACAGAGGCCAAGAGAAGACTGTTGGGTGAGGGTGTTGCATGGCTTTGCTTTGGGGGCTTTCCACATGCAACTCAGCAAGGTCATGTGCACTGGCACTGTGGTTGCAGGTTACACACACGCATGCATGCACACACACACACACACACACACACACACACACACACACACACACACACACAAGACAGAGTTCAACGAAGAGGTTATGACGGGGAGAAAAAGCACACATTTGAGATGCACAAACAATTGAATATTATTTGTCACTAAAGAGAAACCATGTATTGATCTAGGTGTAGAGTGTTCAATAACGCAGACTGACACGCACAACAATAGCATGACGACTCCTTCTGCAGAAAAAGACACAGAACTAGAAAGAGGCAAAGCAGGAGATCTGACAAACATCTTGACCACATGACTCTAACCACTCCACTTCCTTTAGATGTTTCTCTTGATTTTTGTCACACTAAAACACACACACAAGCACACACACACAAATAAAAAAAGAAGAAAAAAAAAACAACACACACACACACACACACACTCACACACTCAACACTCCTCCCACATTCGGGCATTTTCAACACTGTGAGAGAAGTTTTCCACTCTGTGTGAGAAGAAAGTTTTTCTGTCTCAACCCAAACAAATATAAATAAAAGCGTGACAAATGATGTGAGAAGCTGCCTGCTGTAGTAAACTGCTGCAAGCTTTGTTGTTCACCACATCTTAGCTTCACTTCCTCTACTTTTCAGTCAATTTCTTTTTTGATATTAGCAAGTATTTAGCCCCTTAATGCACCCCAACTTTGCAGATGTGCATAAAATGATAAACAAATATTTCCAGTTGATGTAATGGTCCCGCCATTGCATCGTCCATCCATCTAACCATCCATCCTTCCTACTGTACCTGGTAGCTCTGACTACTCCTTCTTCCCAGCCACATGCTCAAGTCTTCCTGGGGGGAGGGACCCCGAGGTATTCCCAGACCAGGTGGGATGTGTGTTTCCTCCAGCATGTTCTGGATCTGGATTATCCCCCACAGGAGTCATCCAGTATCAGTCATCCAAATCAGACGCCTCAACCATCTCAACTGGAAACAACTTACAATGCAAATGGATGGAATTACACCCTTCCAGATGCCCAAACACCCTGCAAAGGGAGCTAATTTCTGCAATATTAACTCACAGCTGCATGTATCTGTGAGTCAATTTCCTGCTCTTTACTTATGGACAAGAACCAAGACATTTAAACATACTCACATGGGGCAGCGACTTGCTCTCAACTCAAGAGGAGGCCGCTTTGGCAGAGTATTGCATCCCTACACTGTTTCACAATCCAATTAAGCCGGTAAAAACAATATTAACTGCAAAAGCAAAGAGGCAATCCTGAGTTCACCACACATTATATCCTCCACTGCTCAGCTTCCCTTTGAGATTTTGTCTTCAATAACTCGCCAACAAAAATGATAACAAAGCAAAACCCAGTAAGTCCATGCAGTATTTCTAGAATGATTAACCCATTACCCCTCAAGTATCCTTGGTTAGACAAAACAATGGGTCCACTGTTCCACAACAAGAATGGTATCAGCATTGCTCCTCCTGAATTTGAGGTCCTACAAACAGCTGGAGCCACCTCTCAGGCACAGATTTCTTAATGCAAACATATTCACCAAGATGGATCTGGTCTATGAACTTGCAGATTCTACACACAACGTGAGGTTTTGCAAGTGCAAATCTACACATGAATCATATCATATTATCTCATGTATTATATTGTTGGACATAACACCAACAATCGAGACCAGAAACCAGTAACATAAAAGAAAAAACGGAACAGAAATGTCTTTGTCTTGTCTAACCACACCCATCATGGGTGTAGACAAACTTAAGAAAAAAAAAATCTCCTGTATGTAGTACAATATCTGAGAAGTTGTAGTTCTTTGAAGCCTTTAGTTATATTTACACCAAGCACTTTCCTTGGAAATGTGTGGGTTTTAACTAGGTTGAATCTCTCTATGACTCACTGTACTCCTGACAAGAGTCATTACTGCTGACTATGACTAAACACTGGTTTTCTACTCAGTCCTAATCCCTCATGCCCACTTTCACGCACGTGTGGTGTATGAGGACTATTAATTAAGAAGCTAAATTATATACAGAAAGACTGAATGTAGCTGGAAACTCTATGGACAGTGACCAGTGTAAAAACCATAGACAAAAAGCTTCAGAATAATCCTCCATTTTATTGTGGTTACAGAAACTAGCGTAAACACTGACAACGCTTTTTCTGAAGAGAGTGGAAAGCTGTGGCATGATCCAGGTTTCTGATCATTAGATGTAATTTAGGTTTTACTGATTCTGCTCTTTGATTCATGTTACTGTCATATTATTTCATCCTTTCATAGTGTTTTCATTTAGTTTCTGTCCAAGCACCTCACTATGATTTCCCAAGACTGTATGTGTTTTTAACACCAGTCAACTCAGCCGTAACTGAACACCTCACCTCAGCAGCGTCAGTTCTACATCCAACCTCCTGAATTATAAAGGCACCACAAGAGACGCATTTTTAAAAGTGCAACACAGAGCTTCCAGGTGATGTCATAAAATGATCCTGTTTTTTTATTTTAGACTGTGACAGCTGAGCTAGCAAACAGTTACATGTGGATGAAAAACTTGCCAGCCTATCTGGTTAGGGGGGTCTGTGCTGGGAGTGGCTACGGGTCAAAGGTTAAGAATAACATTGGCTGCACCTAACAAAGCACAAAAACTTGGATGCAGACAATGTAAATGGCTACAAAAGCAAGGCAGCTTTGTTTGTTTTACTTTACTCTGCACCCTTATTAAATGAACCTGTACTGACAATATAAAGATCTATTTTTACCCAGTATATTTAGGCAATATAGTGCAATTAGTATTTTTTAAAAATATTTTCAATGCTGATGTGGTGTGTTGAAAACTTTTGAGTTTTGGACCACCGGCTGGACAACAGAGGACATCTCACTCTGGGTTGTGGAAAATTATGAGTATTTCTCACTATTTACTGAAAAAGTTACTGCCCCTAATCTGAACATAACTGATCCCCTTGGTGACGTCTATGGTGGTGACAGACATGACAGCTGGAAAATCAAGAATCTCTTGCAACCATGCAGACCTCTGTTTCGTCAAGCTCAGAGGTTGGGACAAATTTAAGCAAAGGACAGTCACACTGGGTTGTCATTACATTTCATACCAAGAACATTATGCCAACCAACAGGAGATACTGTTTCCAGAGGGATTTTCAAAAGCCAGAGCCAAGTGGATGGCTGCTTGAGGGTTTACAGATGTTTCACTATCTCAGTTTTCCTACAAAACCTCCTTCACATCTCTTTTGGCTGTGCAAGTTAGAGATCTGGTGATGCAAAATTAGACAGAGTGGAGGACAAGTTCAGGCAGGTCAGCAGAGAGAAACTAAAAAGCAGAACCTTTCTGGCAAAAAAGCCACAGAAGTTTGAGTAATCTTGTTTAATGAACCACAGGAGACAAACAGAAGAACATCTACTGTCACGCTTTAGTGTCTATCAGACGTTTACAATCTGTCTGGTTAAAACAAATGGATTTGTTACATGATATTCACACCATATACACATGTGGTGAACACACATTCATCTTATGAATATACAAGCATTCATGTGCACCCACGCACACGTCTATCCATTACATAACTCAGTCAGTCACTTCAAGGTATAATTTCTAGGTTTCATGAAACTCAATCCCTGGAAAGAGGAAAAGATTTGACTTTGTGGGTGAGATACAAAGGCTGTTATGACGTAAAATGAAACTGAAGTCTTGTCTGTCTCTGAAGAGATAATCTTAGCTTCAAATACTGGTGTGAGCAGAGGCTGACAGGCCATCTGGAAGTTCTGCAGAATTCTACGGTTGGTTGCTACTTCCAGGTCATGCACAGGCTGTCCACCTGGCCCAACTAAAACATCAACAAGAGAGGAAGCTGGAGGGAGCAGATGTCACTTCAGTTTTATCAGGGCTGCAAATTCTTACATTAGAGAAGCTGGAACTAGAGAATTTTGGCTTTGAAAAATGCATGCTGTTTATTATCAAACAGCGGCAGATTAATTTTCTGTGGACTGACTAATCAATTAATTGGCTAATCATTTTAGCCCGAAATTTAATTGCCAAGGTTTAAATTCTGCAGTCAATCAAAGCTTTTCTACCACTAAAAGTTATGTCCTTTAAATTGATTCACATGGTTCAATGTTCAATGTTTTATGATCGTTTTGGTGGAGGAAGACCTCTGGGTTGCCATAAAAATGAAAAACTCAAATAAGCATGGAATAACGCAGTGTGCATTTTGGAAGTACAACATGATCATCTGCAACCAAACTTTCTACCAGAAAAATAGCCCCAATGAAAGTTCTGCACCGTGACGTCTGCATATTTTCCTGAAGAACTGGGACATTGTTTCTGGAGAGACACACTGTTGTTGAAATGTAATTTTTCAATGCTTCAAGCAGCACAGATCGAATTTGATTCACCTTGATCATGCTGGGTTAGCAGCAGGAATCACAAAGGCAGATATTTCAAAATCCACATGGCTTGATTTGAGAAAATATGTATTTTGATTGATTTGATTTGGGCCATCTGAACCTAAAATTTCAGCCCAACTTTGTCCTAAATAACAACCCGAGGGGCTAAAACACAGTTTTAAGTCTGCAACCTGGAAACCTTCAAGGAAAAATGACTCTCATATTTTGGAAGATTTCTGCAGACCTTAAGTTAAAACAACAATTTCAAACATCTTAAAACTTCTGATCTCACTGTCTGTCCTCCACTTTGCTGGCCTGTCTACCCTAACTGTCTCACTGTTGAATTTCCTGTGTCTCTCTTGGTTGGTTTCATTCTGTTTCTGGTTCAGCTGACTGGGGCCCATGTGTTCAGAGCTTTAGTAGTGGTATGCGACGAGAGCCAAATTAACGCTGCATGTTGCCATATGAGAAACTGAAGTACAACAAGTAACACAGAACAGATGGACACCAGAGTCTGGTTGTTGGAAAAGTATTTTCCACTGATGTTGCAAACTCTTTTCTTACTGTCAGTGAGAGAGAGAGAGAGAGAGAGAGAGAGAGAGAGAGAGAGAGAGAGAGAGAGAGAGAGAGAAAAAAAAACAGAGAATGTGCACTGAAAGAAAAACACAGCATAGATGCAGAGAAAAGGATGTGCAAAAATAAATGCAAACAAAAGAATACATAAGAATATTTAAATGCATTTTGACTTCAACTGTGTAACAATTCTGTTGCTTTAATTGGGACATTACTCCACATTAGGCTTTCTAAGAAGGCCTATTTCTGGAAATACTTCTATTTTCTTTTGACTGAAGGCTCAAGATAAGGTGTCATGTGACCCTGATGGGACGGAAAGGAGACAAAGCTTTTACCATATATGCCAACATACATAATAGGCATGTGGAGGAACATACAGAGAGAGCACAAACACATGCAGGCATGCGAGGACAAACTCAGTGAGCAACATGATACATAGTGTAGGCACATGTACACTCCAGCATGAAATGAAACCATGTGGGAAAGATTAGGCCTAGAAGAGCTGGAACAAACACATGCAAAAGCACAGACACACACACACACACACAAACACACACACACACACAAACACACACACACACACACACACAAACACACACACAGATGAGATGAGATGAAGAGGGGTGTGATTAAGATGAAGTCTACAGGAGGTCTGAGGAAACATATCCGCCATCAGACTGCAACAGTCTGTGGGAACTGACTCTGGAAGACAGAATACCATGATTTTCCTGGCAAGAAGCTAACCTTGTCTGTAACCTTGACTACTGTACGTCAGATGAAAGGAAAAGTAAAGCTCGCTCGTTGAAGAAACAGCTCCCTCGCTTGAGAGAGAATCAAAGCTGTGGATAGCTACTAGATTTGTTAAGATTGTTAATTGTTTATGGATCCTGGTGTTAGTTTGTACTCATTGAGGTACTCGAGTTAAAGGCCCAAGGCGAGATAGAGAATTTGAGGTTTAAGTCTCAGACGACACTGAGGACATTATGGAGGACTTCTGCTCCTTTTCAGCTGACATGACAAGATTCACTTCTGCAATAAAATAAGTGTTACATCTCATCAGATTTGGTATTTAGTCATTCCATCTGCGAAACAACTTACTGAACTAAAACCTGCTTATTATGATCTTGTCATTAATTTTCCCAGCAGGAAAAATAGATCATATGCACAAGAACAAGTTGTGGAGATTTGCAGTGAATTATGGCATAATTTTTCATCCAATTGGTTACAAAAGACAATTAGGATAACTTTAATATATTCAATTAACTTTTTTGGTCCAAAATATTTTTTTCTCTAATTAAAAAAATCTACCATCCAACCTCACTGTGACATCGCAGAGTGTACTATTTCATAGCTTTAAACTCTGGCCATTATAAACACTATAAAGTGTTAAACAAGCACAGGTATATGTAAATAGTTTTATACTCTCACAGCTAATATGCAAGCAGCAAAATGATAGTGGCCACTAAGATGGAGGCTCTAGCCTCTTTCAAGATTTTCTTTTTGTTCTGTCTTTACTTCAAACCAAAACCATAAGTGCAGTTATTTGTCCATAGTTTTGTTATCTCTGCTACTTTTTGTGTTGTAGGTATACAAAACAAAAAATTACGTGGATATGATCAAAACTACTGATTTATAGACACAAGAACTGCATGCATGCCTAGATGCAAATGTACAAGCAGTCTGACAGTCACATTGATTTTTCCTGTGTTTTCTATTAATATGTTTCACCTCTGTCCTCCTGCAGAGAGCTGTTGTTTTGTGCTTTCACCTCTTCAGGTTATCTGAATTAAGCTGGTCAAAGCTGTGCTCCACTCGACACCTGCACAGCATGCAACTTCATCTGGCAATGCATTGCATAGGCCAATTAAATATATGCACATTACTCAGATTATTTTATAATACTGTAATTCTGCTTTTTACCATGCAATGAAATATGACATGATAACTTTACAATGTTGTAAAATTCTGTCTAACTAATGGAGTACATACACCCTTTTGCACTTTTTAAATATTGTGCTATTTATATTTTAGCTTATGCAGAAGTGAAAACTGCCAACACTTTTGGCTACAATTACAGAACAAAACAGACATTTGTTAGGGCTTGCCCAGAGGGGTTCTGCATCTTTCGGGGGGGGGGGGGGGGGGCATGTTTAGCTGTTGCCTTCAACATTTTAAAAAATATTTAAAGTCAGTCTGATAAAAATAGCCAATGATAATGTAATGTGTTGCATGAAATCTGACAGGAGATTAGAGTTATTGCATTTTCAGATCTATAAATTGGCAACTTCGCCTTGACTGGAGCTTTCTCACACAAATACATTATCAGTTTCCACGCAGCTTCCTCTCTTGTGCTAAATGAGCTTAATGTGTGACATTTCTCACACATTAAGACATGCACAGAAAGATATAAATAAAAACACACAAGTTCTATCCATGGATTATTATTTTCAGTGCAGACACCATATGTGTGCAGCATGCATGCCTGTGACCTGCACCGACACACACAGAGTTAAAGAAAGCCCACAGATGTGTGAAACCCCAATTAACATCCACAAAAAAGAAATTGTACCAACACAATATATAACGTGACAACCCCAACATACTCCTAGTTTGTTTAATTTACATCTTTTGAATGCATGTGCTTTTTCTTGTGTATGTGCGCATGCTAGTCCACAGCTCTCCTTCCTTTTAAGGCCATTCTCAGGGCCTTAACTCTGCACTGCCAAGATTACACATGCACAAAAGCGAGAGGGAGAGCACTCAGACCAGCAGTGCAGTTGGCTAACTTAAGCAGCAATGCAATCAGCAAGGCAGATCCTGCCAATGCCTTCCCATTCTGAACAAACATGCATGCCTGCACACGCACACACACACACACACACACACAGCTCTGGCTTTATCATCAACAGAATTACCTCATACACATGGTTAGGGCTGCAGCTGACTAAAGGGTTGAGGGCTGCTAAATATAAAACACTACAAGCATACATATACACCCAGACACACACATGCATGTAACTCTGTTTGCGCCAGGACACACACTTGCACACACCCTGAAGAGACTTAACTCTCTTTCCAGTGACCTTATAGATGGTGGAGGCTAGGACAGCAGTCAACTGAGCAGCTCTGATTACTGGTTTGGGGATCTTGGGGGACTGGGTGTGCAAGCACATGCAGCCTTGCAGCTGGCCCCATCTGGAAATATTGCAGGGTTTTATGCCATGAGGTCTCATGTGGGGAGCCAAGCATGCATATTAGAGAAAAAAAAGACATCCTGCTGTGCTGTGATGAGCTGTCAGGCAAAGTCAAGGGAAAGCGAGCTAATCTTTTTTTGCTCCTAACTTAAAAATGCAAGTTGCTGAAATAAACAATTATACTCGAAAATGTGACAATTTCATATTTTCTGAGTTGATGTATTAATCATGGAGTGATAAGCAGAAAAGTTATGACTGGCTGAAGCAAACCCCAAACAAACAGGAAGTAGTGTAGGAGGCATATCTACTCACCAAAGAGTAAAAGAAGACATGAATGTTGCAGATTCTTTGAGTTAATTCAGCACAGAAATATCACAGTGGGCAAACACTAAACTAGGTTAATGCATATAATTACTGTATTATAAAGAGATCAATGACGCACAAACAGATTAAATCAATCTTTACTAATACAAACAGTAACTCCATTTCCTCAAGCTTCTTTAACTAGGTTAAATAGCAAACTATCTCTTACACGATCTTCAAAGGTTATCTGTGTGTAACAAATGATGGAGTTTTAACAGTGACACTGCTACTCTGCATGCAAGACAAGAACAGACGCAATGCTCTGATTAGTTTTCATTAGTCTAAGCTGTGACTAGACTGGTAATATCTCTCTTTTTCTTCTTCAGCTTGGTAACCACCAAAGTCTGCTCAACATCACAGTGCATGCTGTAGCTGCAGTTGAAAAACAAATCAATCACAGGAGGCAAAGATGTGATGAAAACCACCAATAAAACGCACATTTTTCTGAGGCAAAGCTAAATGTCATCACAGCTTTTGTCATGTTTTGTCATGTGGCGAACTGTACACCAAAAGCAGCTTCTTAGATGCGGCAAAATATCATTTATGAAAACAAAACAAACACAGGCAGAGAATAGAGGCAATCTGAAAACGGAGGGGGGAAAACCCCTGTGACTGAAACAGCTGGA
The DNA here is from genome assembly GCF_001640805.2 of Lates calcarifer. Lineage (NCBI taxonomy): Eukaryota > Metazoa > Chordata > Actinopteri > Centropomidae > Lates > Lates calcarifer. The sequence goes on along the minus strand of NC_066845.1, from coordinate 5,490,139 downwards.
AACACAAAATGACTTTGTTCCTGTGTGTGTTTGTGTTTTCTGTGTGTGTTAATTTAGAGTATGTACAGTACTCATCGAAACTGAGTACACCCGTGAGCAATATCACCAAAATGTTAAATGAAATGTCAAAATTGCACTTACAATAATCTTACAATAATGATCAATTTTAAATTGAAGTGTAGGGTATTTGAGCTTATGTGAGATCAGGTGAGATAGACTACACTACTTAAATGCAAAAAAAGTCAGTTTACCTATGATCCGTGCAATTTGATAACACCTGTGATTTCCAAGTGTAACTGCATGAATAAGGTTATTAAAAAAACTGAACACCACAGCTTCCTCAGTTTTAGCCTCCACATGGTAAGGAACTGCCTGGACAGGTAAGAAACCAGACTGTGAGATTTCACTAAGAGGGGTGCAGACACAAGAGCAACAGTAGGAGAGCCACTAACAGAAGGCGCAGTGGACATCCTCATAAACCTTGCACTGAAAATAACTGCTTAAGCAGAAGGCAGAAGGATTATCTGTGTAAACTGGTGTTTCAGTGATCTATCAGGCCATGAGAAAGACAATGCATGAAGTCCGCTTTTACGGAGAGATCTCAAGAGGAAAAACAAAACACCACAAAACTGTAAAATTAAATTTTGCTAAAATTTGTTTGGATCAGATAGGGTTCTGTGTGTCTGAAGTGGACCTGCCCAAGACTGCCTCAGTGACTTCACAGCCAAGTATGACCCCAGAACAGCAGGACAGGAATGCAATCTCAGTAATGAAGAGTGTGTGGACTTCTTATTATACTTTAATTGGTCAAATAGCTCTGTTTTCCAAATTAATTAGGTTCATTCCTCTTGAGCTTTGGCTTAAAACAAATGACAGCACATTAAAGTGACAGGAATTTGTAATTACTTCACATTTTAGTGATACTGAGGTGGTGTACCCAATTTTGTTGTGCGCTTGTTTGTGACACAGCCAAACCGGCATTAACCAGCACTTTAAAGGCTTCTGTGGGTTTCCATATTATTGATGAACACATGCAGATTTACAGAATCTTGCATAGATATGAAACACAAACTGAGGAACCTGCCAGCTGTTACATGCTTCACTGCTGTGTAGAGTTCTGAGAAGAAGCTCAACAAACATTTGCAAGAATTGCAGACACACAATCCTGTGAAACACAGTCATATGAAAACAGGCATCTGCTCTACTGAGAAAAACAGTGATTATGCAACTTGAGTGCAGTTTTGTTGCGTATCTGCTTATTGCAGCTAAAATAAATGGAAATAAGGAGATAAAATCATAAAATGTTGAAGTAAATCAGACCCAAATGACAAATTTATGAATTATAAAGTGATTGTATGGCTATAAATCGGAACTAGCTGTCAAACCCTGAGACACCTCTGTAAACACCTTAAAAGAACAGTTAAGAACTTTCAGAACTTTTCTACATGCTGAGGTAGATAATCTCTCTCCCATGACTTTGCACCAAGCATAAAGCAGGAATCATGGCTTGTTTAGACTAGCTAAGTATAAAGACAGGAAGGGGACAGGGAAAAACGGCTGGTCTGTTTTTGTCCACAGTTAAAAAAGAACACTCACTAACTGACACTATTTCTCACTTCTTTCATTCGTGCATAAAAAGAAATGTAAAAATATTAATCTGTGGTTTTAGGGTGAGTTGGATACTGGAACTAATTCTTAACAAAAACGTTCCAGCATGTGACATATGATGCAGGACTAGTGTACACAGATGTGAGCAGTATGAATCTTCTCATCTTATTTTCAGGAAGAAAGAAAATAATTTCTGAATATTTGTTACTCCTTTAATTTGTGATGTCAGTGAATGTATTTCACACAATCAGCTGCTTAACAATCAGAAAACAGTTGGTGTGGCATGTCTGTTTTTGCAGACACTCCCTCCTTTACTCCTCACTATACATTTTTGCATCTTTGTATTCCCAAGAAGCCAAAAGAATACAGTGCTTTCTAGATCTGTAACATTAACATCCAATTTTCCCAATAAAAATATGGAAATATGGCTCTAGTGCCGTGACATACTTTATGCGTGCAACATATATCGCCATGCCCACTGAACTCGAAGTGAAGACTTGCCAACTCGCTCTCTGTAACTAATGTCCTGAGCCTCTTTAGACATCAGTTCTAAGTTACCACATTTTGCTTGGAGCTGCAATTGTAACCAAAAGTTATTTTCTCTCTTAAAGCCTGAATTTAAATAAATATTTGAAAAGGATCATGAAAAGCCAGTGCAATTAATGTGTATATGTGCGTGTGTTTCTACCTTTGGTGGATCATAGAGCTCCAACTGGTACTTCTCCCCTCCTCCTCTCACACCTCCTCCTCCTCCTGGAGCATCCCTGATCCTCCTGACCAGCAGGCGGCAGCGTTGCCAGCGGGGCTGAGAGTCTGAGATAGTGTCATCCACCAGTAAGTACCTCAGTTGGCCCTCTTTACAGCAGCCACTCACCTCTGACCTCCTCTGCCTCATGCTTCTGCTGCGTAACCTACGAAAACGATCCAGGAATTGAGAGGCTACTCCGGCCACAGACCAATGTGAAGCGCCTGGGGGGTTGGCTTCAGAGTTCAGACAAGAGGAAGAGTGGGAGGAAGAGGAGGAGGATGATACATCCTCATTTGTGGAGGAAATCCCACCCACTCTGTCACCATTATTTGGGGGACTGCTGCTGTTGTTGTTGGTGGGGATGGGGCTGCTTGGGGACAGGTCCTGGGATAAGGGGGTGGTAGGGATGGGTCGTTTCTTGAAAATCCTTCTCACAGTCTCCTGGATTTGACTGACAGAGAAGTGTGTGACGTCAGCATGTCCAGGGTTGGAGGCTGAGGAGTCAGATGAGTACCGTTGAGATACCTGACGACGGTCGGCGCCAGAGATCTCCTCGTTGCTATGGCTGTGAATCAGCAGTGACCCACTGCCAACGCTGCGTGTCGACCCTCTGAGCACCACTGGGTTTCCTGACAGGGAGTTTCCCGCAGCACATCGTAGCGGCTGCTCCTGTTCCCGGCTCACCACCACCGGCTCCACCTTTGGTGGCACCAAAGTAAACAAGGCAGCTCCTCCACTTGGCCGGCCTGCCTCCCGATAGTCCTGCACCCCAGACAAAGATGTGATCCGTGATCGACCAGTCACAGGCTGTGATGGAAGGGGACGGGCCACTGGAGATGTGGAAGATGCACTACCTGTGGCAATAGAGCATGTGTTCTGGCTGAGAGGAGTGCCATCTTTGTCGACCTCGCAGCAGAAGTGCTTCTGGAAGAGGTCAGTAAACTGCTTGGAAAATGTCTCTGGTGGGAGCACGTCATGTTGCGGCCACTCTCTGGCGAAGCTTCGGTAGTGTCCGGCCAGCTGCCGGGCTGTGGCGATGGCATGCAGCTCGCAGAACTCCCTCCAGCCTCTCGGGGGCGCTGCGACGCCAGGGCCTCCTCCTGTTGTTGTGGTGGTGTTGGCTGGATGGATAGTGTTACCATTCATTGCAGTAACCAGACCGGCTGAGAATCACTGCTGCGAGACAAAGACGGTTGAAAAGAGACAGAAAGAGAAATGGATGGATGGAGAGGAGGTGGGGGGGTGAAGGAGTCAGTTCGAAGTCAAGAGTGGGGGGTGGACAGTTTAGAGAGGAGAAAAAAAAGATGATTGAGGGACAAACAAAAGAGAGATATAGAAATGTAATTAGAGACAAATCAAGATAATGTGAAGTGTTGAGCAAGAACTGGAGCACTAAAGATGGAACTGGCAAAACAGTCACAACATTTCTTTGAACTACTTGAAAGTTTGAAATGGTTCAAACACTGGGAAAGAACAGCCAAAAGTCTGATTTTATCTGCACTCAATCTTAAATGGCCCAAATTGGATTACATGGGCCTGCAAAGAATCTCTGGCAATCAACCAGTCATAGAGTATCTTAATAGATAAGGACGGCCACAGTTCACTCAAAGGACAATGGGTAACCATTCAGCTGGGGAGAAAAAAAAACTCATCTGCATCAAGAACAAAAAAAAAAAACAACAACAAAATATATATGCATATATAAAGAAAACTAAAACTAAAAAAAAAATAAAATAAAACAAAAAGAGAAAATGAGAGTGAGGTGAATTGGAGTCAGTAAAGATAACTAAATCAGTTCCAAATTGCACCGATATGGACTCAAATATTTGAAATGAATGAAAACAGTAATAAGTCATTCGGACACACTGAATGAGGCTCCTGACTGAGGAAGTACGGTTAGAAAATTTCTCAATCAACCACACTGCCTGCTTGGCCATCTGTGTGTTTGTGTGTTTACATGTGACCTGTTTCGATGTTCCTTCTTCCTCCTTTAACCTAAAGTGAAGACTACATTATATCTAGGACTCTGCACCCTATCTACTCAATCAATTTGTCCTCTTTCAGCAATGATGATAGAACAGGCTTGTTTACTCCTGAAAAAAACTTTGCTGCTCCTCTAAATTTCTGACCAGTGAAGGGAATAACTGCTTACAAATAGTTTTTAATGGTTATTTAGAGTTTGTGGCTGGGAATTTGGTCTGCATGCAGTTGCTTTCTTTTTCCTCTGGTTTTTGAAGATTTTCCTCACACACATTGAATTGCTGGTGCTCGAGTAACCTTGGACAGCTTGGTCTCCTACGTTTCGTCTCTGCTATTCGTTATTCTCTGTTCTGTGCTTTGTTTCACTTCCCTGCTTCTGTTGCTACATATTGATACGCTGTATTCTGGTTGGTTTAACCTCATTAGGCTTCTCTCTCTCTGTAGAAAAATATGGACATGATTATGAATTTCGAAGAGTCAAAACAATTTTCCACCACTTTTCTCTTAGGCCATATAAATACATCATCATCTGTAGTTCTGAGGCACCACTTTGCTATCATCCGTCTGTGCAGAAAGAAGCAGTTCCTGTACAGTGCACATGCTCTTACCTATCCACGTTGGTTAGCTACCAGCTATATTTGTAATTAGACAGAACTGAGTGAGTGGTTTAAGAGTTAACCACAGAGTTCCACAGAAAAGAGGAAACAGGATGCATTCCTAAGTGTTCAGTAAGAGCCTAACCCTGTGCTTCATCTGTTCAAACACCCTTTTGCCATTCCCTGATGTGTATATACACCACTGACCCATGAGTACGGTCAGCCCATAGTTAGAGAAGATTAGCAAGAAGAAGGACACATTTTCAAAGAACCACAACAGACCTTGGCTGATGCAAGAGTGGAGCTTCTGGGTTTATGCAGACAGCCCATGGGTGATACAATGCTGTACAATCATCTGCAGAGTTGCTAGATTGTCACATTGCTGTGTACCAAATTAATGACCTTTAATGACCTGCCTATCAAGAAGTTTAGGGACATGAAGTAACTTTTTCTGATTATAAACTGTAGCATGATAGGATTTGCAGTTACATTTGTTATAGTGGTTGATTATTTCAAGAAAAGCAGTAAACATAGGTAGAATATTTCACCATGAAACATACTGGCAGGAAAACATTGCTGTCGAAAGAACCTGGAGATGTTTTTCAAAGATACCAACATGCATTATGTAACAACTGCAGTTCATTTCTATACACTGCTGTATACACATTTCCCATAAATGAGCAGCTACACCCACAGTAAGACCTCAGCTACAGTAGCACTAACAAGGGATTATCATTCTCAAACTACAACGTGTGCCTACATTACATACCATCTTCCTCCAGTGCAGCAGAGAAGGGTCTATTCTAAATACAGGAAGTATGAGTGTGTCTGTGTGTGTGGGTTGGTGTGGGGGGAGTCACAGACTGTGGTCCAACAGATCACAGAAAACCACAAGAAATAGAGGGGTGGGGGGTGTGCGGGTGGGGAGGGGGGTTATGCTGTGGTCGGGCCAAACATGGAGCAACATGTCTCGTTATCTCTCGGCTCTCTCTCTCTCCTTCTCCGTGTCCTAAACGGCGACATTCGGAGAAGAAAAGCTGTGAATTGTGTCATGCAACAGGCCCGCGATTTTTTCATTCGTTTCATCAAACATACCAGGGGACGTGTACGTCAATGAGGGAGTGAAAACTTGGCATCGTGAAATATTGCGTCACTAAAGTTCCTGGATGTGTCCTGTCACAACAACTAATTCCCTTCCTGTACTTCGCAGAGCATGCTCAGTGCATGCCCCCCTGTGCCCCTGCAGCTGGCCCCCCCAGAAGCCTGTTTCTATCTGCGTGGCCAGCCCAGCGATGACTCAGCAATGACTGACTACAGAACATACACACACACACGCACGTACATATACACACATATACAGACGCACACTTCCTCTCGATGTATCCCCTCTGGGGGCTCGGCCGTCTCTGTTCCCATGGTTTTCCCTTTCTTTTCATCCTCCCTGTCCTCTGGTATGAGGATCTCCAGATGTGTTTGGATTCATGCTTCCTTTACTCCTACCTTGACTGGGGGCCTAACAGAGACACATTCAAAGTTGTGAGGGAAAACAAAAAGGCTGACACAGTTCGGTGTCTCCCATCTCTGTTCGCATCTCTAACCTCATGCTTTGTTATCGTATTATTGTTTTGCTAGACAGCGTTCGGCGGGGGATGACAGAAAGAGAGAGGCCAATTCAAACACACTACATCGCAAATGGAAAACATTCCTGCACAACAGAGCCCAAGTTCCTGCATTCCCTCGTTTCTTTCTCTCTTCCTCACCTTATTCATCACTCCCTCCTCCTCCTCGTCTTCCTCCACAATGCCTACATTCTTTACTGTGACACACACGCACACTCACACACACACACACACACACACACACACACACACACACACACAGGCACACTGATTGCTTTCTTCGTCTCTCTCTCATGTGCTTTACAGAAATCTGGCACAGCTTTTTCCTGCAGCGTCGACACCACAAGCAGCCTGAGAAACTGCTGCCCTGAGCAACTGTGGCCAAGTGGCTGATGTCGACATCAGTTTGCAGGGGTTTTTTTTTTTTTTTTTGGCAAGAAAACAAAAATAGTTTAACCAAACAAATGCTACTGTTTGCATGCCTCACCTATGAATGCAAAGCTACTAATGCTGTGGCTCACTTGCTGTTGTTTAAAATAGCAGACATCTACAACACTCGCAGTCATTTGCCTTTACTGGGCAGATGCACATGTCAGACAGGTGCTAGAAAAAAATAGTCTGCCAGGAAAGCAGCTCGTGACTGACTGACACTGAGAGAAATATAGCACAGGCTCTTCATCTGAACCACTGACATGTATTGTGAGGTCTACCGAATGGCAACATGGAACAATAAGTGAAACTATTTTGATCAACTAATTGCTTAAGTAATTTTTCAAGCAAAAGTTCGAAAGCATTCTCTGCCCTCAGCTTCTCGAATGTGAAGATTTCCTGCTTTTCTATGTTTATTCTGATCGTACATTAAACATTTTAGCGTAGGTCAGACGTAAAAAAGCAATTCTGGGTTCTGGGAATGTGTGATGAGCATTTTACACAATTTTCTACAGAATATTCAAGAAACTAATATGCAGATTAATTAATAATGATATGATCACTGTTCTGATGCACTCAAACTGTGGCTGTACCTTCTCTGCAATTCAGTAACTTCAAAATTGAAGTTTAGACTGTGATGTGAGTTGTTTAGAGAATCGATTTTTAGATGTGAATGGGTTAAAAAGTGAGGAAGAATATCAGCCCTACACCAAATCAAGATAAAAGACAACAAAAATAGCACAGCTCTTACCTTCCCTCATAACTTTGTTGCTCCCAACACCAGAAATGGAACTAAACTCCTTTTTTACTGGGGACAGCTTACAACTGTTTTTAATCAAGCAGGAAGGAAACAGGATGCATGAAAAGACACACGTGAATTGATCTGGTGAGCATGAGTAACCTCATGACTTGTATCAGCTCTCAGAGTTGATTTTTTAACACAACATAACCCTGAATGGGATGAAGGTGTGATGCTGTAGTGTGTCATTCCTGCTAAATGCCCAGACACAGGAATGGAAGAGTTAGCAGTTTTCCTATGGTGACCAGTCAACAGTATCCTGGCTGTGGCCTATTGGGAGCAGAATCAAAAACACAATCTTGAAACCAGCATTGCCTTCAATGCACACACACACACACACACACACACACACACCACCAAGCTTAAGCCTCAGATTATAATGCCAACACAAACATTACCACTACAACTTTAAGATTTCCAAAGAAAGAGGAAGAAAGATGACATTCACTTCTGTGCACAACCAAGTCATTAAAACCCACAAAGACTGACGCCTATACAACACGTAGAAAATTATCAGTGCTGCTCATAGAAGCAGGGAGGTCCTATTTATATCTCAAGAGCTTGGTATCAGCTCTCACACACCACTGTGTTGCTCCCTGTTGTCCCCAGCTGGGAACAGTTCTTGTTTGATGTTCATGTTAGGCCATGTATTCACAGCAGGCAGCAACTACCATGGCCTGCACGCTTCAGCCAGTGAAAATGTAGTTTAAGATGCAGTACTTCTAATGGCCACTAGATGCTGCTTGTATAAATAAATAAATAAATAAATCATACAGAGCAGATTTTTTATTTTAATCAGGTAATTAGGTTTTAATAACTTGATTAATTTCTTGTAATGTACATCCTTGTCATTTTCAGCCTTATCAATCCATTACAGATGTTTAGTTTTAAGGGGGATATGTGAGTGTGAGTAAAGTAAGACTTATTGACACTCTTGGTAGAAATGATTAGTCAACAACTGTTAAACCAGCAGACAAAAAATACTAAAACTAAATCAGCAACTAACTTAATCAAATTAGTTGCTGATTTAGTTTGATTTACTTTGAACTTGATTATGGATCATTATTTTTAAAGTATCTTTAGCTAAAATGCTAAACATTTAATGGTGGCCACCTCTTATACAAGAGATTTTACTTTACTTACAGTAAATTTAATCTCTTTGGATTTTATGCTGTCAGTTGGACAAAATGTGAGGATTTGCTGCTTTTCTGTGTCTACTCTCAATGAAATTTAATATCTTTGTGTAGATCAGACAAAAAAGCTGTACGAAAATGTAACTTAGGGCCCCAGGAATCAGTAATGGCCATTTTATTATTATTATTATTATTATTATTTGAGAAACTAATCAGCAGATTGATCAGTAATTAGTTAAAGCCCTGGTGCACTCATCCACAGTGGATGTTAGGGAGGTTGTCTCCCATGCAATTCAATTACTTCAATGTCAATGTCACACTGGGCTCCAGGAAAGGTGATGTGTTTTTTTCAATGTTATCTGACTGTTATGTTACTGACCAAATGATTTATCGATTAAGCAAGAAAGTCATTGTAAGATTAATCAGCACTGGAAATAACTATGTTCAAATCTGTTCAATTTCTGACTACAATGACTAACACGATGCCAGCTGAGCAGTAAACTCAACCTCAAGTCCTAAAAGCATCCCTTGCAGAAAACTATGCATGACGTCAAAGACACTACCTCTGTATTTTTACAGTCATACTGAAACATGCATACACATCTCACTGTCAGGTGACAAGTGGAGCTCTACTCTTGTACTAACACACACAAAGAGACAGATGTCTGTGAGCCACTCGTCTGAGAATGTGTGCACACGTACACCTCCATGTGCCGTTTGGCTGTTCATTACTATAGAAATAGGATGTTCCCCTAATTGTCAAAGTCATTAAATAAAATGCAATTTACAGCAAGCCACATCCTTCTGACCTTTATATAGCCCTGGCCTTATTACCAGGATCAGCCGGATCCAATCTATTGCTTACGACTCAATTAGTCTGCATGGCATCAAGGCTCTCTGAGACATCAAACGCTCCAGTTTTTCCTGTAAAAACTGGAGTGGAAAAAATAAATAAATTAGAAAAAAAAAGTGGCAACATGTGCATCACAAGGTCTGGGATGAAAAACAGATTTTGTTACCACCTTTGAATTTTAATTCCCTGAATCACAGAATGAATCACAGAGCTGGGGATAAATTTACAAAGCCGGGAGAGAGTAAGTGATTGTGTGAGAGCGGGGGGGTATTAAAGAGAGAGAGAGAGAGAGAGAGAGAGCGAGAGAGAGAGAGAGAGATGAGGGGTGAGGGGATCAAACAAGAAAAGGAAGAGGAGGAGACGGAGAAACAACAGTCACAAGGACAAGGGAGAAAGAGAAATGAGGGAATAATGAGAGAGCAGGCAGGAAGTGAGAGACAGAGAGTGGGAGAAAGGCGAGAGGAGAGGGGATGGTGCCAGGTTTTGCGGCGTGAAGGTCCAGGTGGCAGAGGAACAGAGACCAAAGGATCTCTGCTCTGCCTGGGTAGCAATCACAGCAACAGGAAGCCCTGCCCTACCCTGGCAAGCAGGGACCTGCACACACATGCAAAGATATTGTATATATACCCACACAGAGAGCATACCAAAACGCACTCTGACCTCAGGGGTGGAAACCCAAGTACAAGAGCTGTTACTTAAAATACTGTGTGAGTGTGGCGAAAAATAATTCCTACTAGATTCATTTTTTTTCAACGACAGTGTATTTATCTTCATAAAATAAGACAGTTTCCAACAAGAATTAGGTAAGTTCTTGCAGTGATTCTGCTGTATGGTTTTACAGCATAGATGAAAGGAGAAAGGGCCACTGTAAAGCTTGAAATATTTCCTGAAACCGCAGGAAATATTCTTATTTGCTTTCTGGAAATCAATCAACTGAAACCACAATTATGTTAATATGTAGCCTGAGCCTGTGAGCGTAGCTTAACATACTGAACACAAACGTGGGGAAAAACTAGCAAACAAAGTCGACCCTACTTTGAGAGCAGTCACGAGATGTAACATCCAAGCTGAATGCAATATCCCAAGGTAGTTCCACAATGAGGTTTAACTAGAAAAACATTTCTGCTGCTGGTCATGTGTAGACTGGCCACACTCGCAGATGATGTCTTGCCTTTTTAAGTGAAATAATCAAAAATAATCATCAAAATTCAACTCAAGTGAAAGCAAATTTAAAGATTTTATGGGAAAAAAGAACCACTCAACCACAATGCTTACTTGTTACAATTATTAATCCATATTGTGTAACAAAAAAAGGGAAAATACCTTTTATAAGATGATGGGCTGATTATCAAAATAGTTGCTTAGTTGATCAATTCATTGATTGATCAACTAAGCATTACAGCTCTACAAGATACCTATATTAGTAAAGGTAAAAGTAAGCCTCTGAGATTTAGCACTTGGCAGCACTTAGTATTAACTTCAACGTCTCGTACTGCACTGAAGCTTTGGTGTTGCCCCTCCTTGTAAGATGCTTTGGATAAAAGCATCTCCCAAGTGAGTAAATGTAAATGTAGGATATCAAAAACCTGTAGTCGTCTTTAAAGCTGGTAAATGTTGCATCAAAGTTTGTTTGACACTGGGAGCCAACATCATGATTGTGGTGACTATTTTTAAGATTTCTGCAGCTCTATCCCCATCTTTGCCTTGCATGAACTCAAACCAGATTTAAGGAAAAATACAAAAGGGACATGTAAAAAGAAAAACCCACAAGCGACTATTATGCAAGTCTGTCATCAGAGGAAAAAAGGCAAGGAATTCCCACCAACACAGCCACCATTCAATATTGTTATGACAAGCAAAACAGCCTGCTCCACTGTTAGCCAACACACCAGTTAACATGAACTGACACCGTGTGACCTTTTTTCATCCCTTTCACTTCATGTTATATACTTGACTGCAACAAGCTGCTGTGTATCACAGAAAACTGGCAACTATATGAAGTTAGAAGAGTTTTTTCTTTTTCTTTTGTTTTATTTGTTGCCTGATTGATCAGCTGGATAAAATAGGACTGCATGAAAAAAGATCTGCAGTTGCAGGGATGGAATTGACCGAGTCTCTGTGTTCCTGTTTGTGTGAAGTGAGATGTGAAAGAGCTTTGATAATAAACAGAGCAGAAAGCGAGACTCACAGCTTACATAATTGAAGAACATATTGTAAAGGAGGAAGTAAGGCTGAAACATGAGATAACCACGGCTTTAACTTCCCATAGCCTAAGGAAGGCATCAGCTGATTCAGGGTAAAACAGGAGAGGAGGAGCCTGCAGCTACCTTGCAGCTACAAACAGCTAGAGTCTATTACAAACGTAAACCATCAGTAAAGGATGAAATGTTTGCTCTGGATGTGCAGGTATCACAAAGACATGGAATTGTTTATTTGTGTAAAGTCTCTTCTAAAGCTAAAGTACTTGAATACATGAAAAGAAATAAGAGAAAGAAATATTTTATGTGCCACAGTATGTACAAAGAAAAAAAAAAACACTGATATACCCACACCACATAAACAAAGCTATGGGGCGAGAGCAACCTTTAATCCTCCACGTTTTGGCATTTAGTGATTATTCGCAGTGGCTTTAGGAAACATACACACTACAACAACATTTTGTTTTCAACGGTCTACATCTTGAAATTGCAACTATCTTTCAAAAACATGAGACGGTAACAGCTGCACACCATGGGGTTTTTGTTATATACATAGTCAAATACTATCGGGTGCATAGGGTTTTTGTTTCGTTTATTCTCTAGCTCAGCCCTGCATTCCCACAACAATGCAGGCTCCAACACAACACAATGCTGCTATTCTTAAGACGCACAGAAATAAAGCCCTGCCGCTTTCTGGCCATTTCCTGTGGTCTGGGAGCAGAGAGAGGGAGGCAGGTTGGGAAAGTAGCAAAACTAAAATGCTGGATCCATGATGATAAGGAGGAAATTACACAGCTTTAGGGAGGATTATAAGTATCAAAAGAAAGAAAATCCTATGGAAACCATCCTATGTATCCAGTAAGTCCCAATAACCTAGTAAAATTCTCCCTAACAAGCATCCTTCCAGCTGTCGGGCATCCTACCAACGGCTAATACAAAACGTCTTTGCACAGTCTGCAGTCTATCATTATCCTGCAAGGACAGACCCTAGCATGTCAAGGAAATACTAAAATATAAGGCTCCCAGAGACATAATGACAGACAAAAAAAATGAAAAGAGAAGTTAAGTTTTGGTTTTGGCTGCATGGACGTGATGTGTGTGGAGGGGAGACTAGGAGGGAATGAGGTCAGGAGTGACTGTCAGGCATCACAAACACTGCAGGCCTCACACTGTAGCTGACATACTGCAGCACACAATGAGATCTATATTAGAGGTTCAGGAGGCAGACATGCCATTTCAATCAGGGCTGGGAAAAGTCAGGCTGAGTGAATTTCTATATTTGAATCTTACTCAAATGTCACAAAACAGGAATTCCAATCTGTCACTTAAAGCCCTTTTTCTGCTGATGGTTAGGGCTGAGTGATATGGGTGATACGGACAAAATCTGTATTGTGATCATCACCATAGCATTTAATAATAATTAATAATGTTTATTTCATTTGCTGAAATAGTATATTAGCATTTTACCAGAACTAAATTCTAAAATGGTGAAAAAAAGGTTGAAATTAAGTTTTCACAATCTAATATTAAATATTTAATTCATTCAGCTTTGAGAACTTGATTCACATTTGCAACATCATTATAAAAAGATATGACCAATGATAATAACTTATTATTGCACAACCCTAGTGAATATAAAGTCCAAGTCATAGTTTGTGGACAGCCCTACTGCACAATTAAATATGCAACTAAGGACTATTTTCATTATCAGTTAGTCTGCGAATTACTTTTTCTGTTGATTGAATTAATCCTTTGGTCAATAATCAATAAAAAAATATCCATCACAATTGAGAGAAGAACGTGCACTGCACAAAGTTTATTGTTCAATGTACTGTGCACACTTAAAAAGAAGGGGAAAAAAAGCCTGAATACATGCACAGAAACTTTTTCCTACACTCTCTAAGCCATGGCAAAATAAACACTGGCTGACACTGCATGTTACACAACATTAAATATGCATACACTAAATAACTAAACACTTTAAGTATGTCTCTCAGCTGCAAAGCCACCAAAAAGCTGAACTCAGCTTACTACCGGAACCTTTAAACACAAGCTTTAGTTTCTGAAAAGCTGAAAACAACAGTCCATCATTCACAACTGGGTCGAGTCAAATCAACACAATTCAGCCAATTCAACCATTCAAGAGTCAAATGTTCCAGCCCGGGAGAGTACGACAGACATCTCTGTCTGCACTCTGCAAGCACTTTGTGAATGAGTCATGCCTACTCGTGATGTGTTTCTGATTCATTGTGAATTGTCAGACGCATGACAGTATTTAAGATGTGTGATACTGTATATTATGTATCAGTGCGTGTGTGTGTAGCTGTGTGTGGGGTTGTTCGGGTGGGAGTGGCGAGAGATAATTGACTCCTTCAGTAACTCTGATCGGCTGTGAATCATCTGCAGGCATCTGACTTCCTGGAAGGCTAATTCAGGAGTTATAAACTTTTCCACATTGGGACTCATGAGGAGCCAACTGAGCTTCAGTGTTAGCACTTACAAAATACCATTTTCTGACACAACAACATCACCCTAGGATCCTCTTGGTGGGCCTTTTTTTTTTTTTTTTTTTTAAATTGTGCAGACATTGCAAACTCTGTGCTTACGCTCGCTGGGAACAAACTTACGTGACATTATGCAGATTTTGTATTTTGCGTGAGACCATGTTCCTACTTTCACTTCAGCTTAGACATGACTCCCATTTCTGCTAAACACAGAGGAACAAACTCACAAAAACCTATATCATATATGTGTATGCATGTATATATGTAGGGCTGCAACTAACAACTACTTTCACTATTGAATGATCTGCTGATTATTTTTTCAATCTATGAAGTATTAAAAACAAATGTGAAAAACAGCATTCTCAACTTCTCAGAGCCTACAATGCTGTGCTCAGTTTGCTCCTTTTGTCTGACCAACACACCAAAAACAAAACCTCACATTTCAGAAGCTGAAACCAGAGAACATTGGGCATTTTTGCTTGAAAAACGACTCAGACAGTGGATCCATTATCATAATAGATGATGATACACTTTCATTGACTGATCCATTAACTGTTTTGTTCTGTAAATATGCACTCGTGAGACCTGGAGATACTTAAAACTAAAAACTTAACATTCAGGGTGTGTTTCTTTACTTCTGTCTGATTGGATAACTTTTAACAACTGCTGACCGAGTCCTACAAATCCATTAATATACTGCAACCACAGAACCTACAAGCACACACATGTTTTAAGCGACATCCTCATACTGCTGCAGCTAAATCAGGCCTATAATCAACATTCTTCCAACAACAAGAACAGGGGCGCATTGGGGTAAACACATGCAAAAATGCACACAGTCTCTAATTACTGCTGCTTTGGGAAAAAAAGATACACACACACACACACACACACACACACACACACACACACACACACACACACAGGCACGCACATGTGCCCCTCAACCAAACACCACAAACGTGTGGACGTACATGCGAGAACTATTGTACGCCTTGCGTGTGTTTTTGTGGTGAGAATCCACAGTTAAGAGATTTTAGGCTTAGCTGTTTGGGTGGCCGGGTGCTGTGCAAGTCCCATCACACATACACACGCCAACTGCTCGATAACATGTGTGTTACGTTGTAGAAGGTCCCCATTGTCACCAGAAACAAGCTTTCTTTTTCTTCCATTTTCTGCCCTAATTTGTCTCTTCCGTCTCACTTTTCTTTTGCAGATTCCTGCTCCTGTCTGCCTGCCAAGTAATCTCCCATGGCTCCTCTCCTTCCTCTTCTTTTCCTCTCTTCCTCCTTTTGCCCCCCCCCCCCCCAGAGGACCGCTGTGGGTCAGACCTCTCTCGTGGTCTTAGAACCCCTGAGGGAAGCGGAAGAGCTGGCGTCTGATAACATCTCAGTTAAAGACATGGAACCATGACATTGTCTGATCCATGGCTGATAGCAGTGGCTGCGGAGTCCACTACTTTTTTTCACTTCTTCTATGTCTGCAACAACACATATATACATACATGCACATCAAATGTGCACAATCTTCAAAAATATTGGAAGAATTGGAACTGCAGTGTCCAAATTCCAAGGAACTGCAGTCTTTTCTTTCAAGGAAAGATGTCTCACACAGCCCTGTGTTGTGGGGGACAAAATCCCCAATCAAGTAATCATGTCATGTTGGACAGAAATTTCATTATGATTATGCTGCATAAGTGTCACTCCCCTCTGTAGGGAGAGTCCAAGGCTGTTTAGTGCTGGAAATGTAAAGCAGAATTACTGCTGAATTAAGTCACAGTTGGTCACAGAGTTTTGGATAAATGAATGATTTCTGTCAATAGCAGTCATTGTATTTTCTAGGTTTTACTATATTTATGTTAGGCTGCTGTATGTGGCCAAGCATGCAGAACAGAACTTCTCTTGTCCATACCACAGTGAGCAAAAGAGAAGTGAAGACAGCACCAAAATATCCAACTGTCAGAAACCAAGGATGTCTGTGGGGAAGTAAAAACGTTTCTGAAATTCATCAGAAACACATACGGGCCAATTAGGCGTGTGGAACTGAACACTGAACCTCAAAGTTATAGTCGACCTTTTGTCTGTCTGCCATGGAAAACATTAAATACAGTTTAGCTGGCATTACTTCCACACCCTAGAGGCATGTTTTCTGTCTTTTGTGCTTTAATGACTCAAGGTGTGACAACTGTCACATCAAAATGACTGAGCCAATGAATTATGCCAACCTCAGCCTGTTGCAGATCCCTGCAGAACGTAAATATGTACCATACACTACAATTTGTTGATGTTTTTTTAAAGAAGGTGGAAACCTGATTACGGTACCCAATATAAAGCTATGAGATGATTTGTCAATCATCAGATATTTTGACATGCACTTTATATCATGGCAGCTAAGCTCTCAATATCTCTCCGTGTATTTTGGCCATTATTACAAACCAATAAGAGCAGAGCTGCTATTGGACACCATTTGTTAGGTGTTTGATTTGTGGGATTAGCCCTAAAACAGATATGACAGACACACTGTCTGTTTATTTGAATCAATAAAGAATTTGTCAATTCGCAAAATGTATCAAAAGTGATCTATTTTGATTGGAACCACCATAGCTACACACCTGTTGCCTCAAGGTCTCTAAGCAAACAGAGAGACAGAGGGCACCTCCTGTACACCAACCGGTATTTATACAAACATACACACAAACACAGAAGACATGAATAGAAGTGAATCCCCTCCAAAACACACACACACACACACACACACACACACACACACCAAAATTACTGTTTTGATTTACTGCTACACAACACTGGATTGTGAAACCAAGTGGGAGCTCCCCACTTGTTCCTGTTCTCCATCCAGCAGTCATGAGGGGAGACCGCTGATCTGAGCGAGCACGCACACACTCCCGCTCCAGCAGCACACAATAACATGTATGCCACAAACAACAATAATGTTCACATCGAATATTAACATGTTATTTACGGGGAAAGTGACAGTTGTGTGTGTGTGTGTGTGTGTGTGTGTGTTTTAAATACCTGGCTCCATGTTTGGCCTTTGTATGTGTACTAGAAATAACTCACAATAGATTTCAAACTGAGACATCACCATGGTGACCACCACTGGTAGATTCGTGTCAAATAATGTTGAAAGTGTCACAGAAATTCACATACACTTGAGCTGCTGCTAAGTTACAAGAAGCACATGTTGTGTACATCTTTTGTGCCAACTACCCTCGCTGATGTGACGCCAAGCAGCTCAGAGACGGGGAAATCCTGCTTGGTGGTCATGGCTGAATTAACCTCCTGTGGGGCCCCAGGGCACACAAAAATGTTGTAGGGACCCCGTTGACCCCCACAGTACACAACAGTGTAGTTTCTTCCTCTGGCACCCACAAAACCAACCAGTTATCTACAGTTCAAACAGCCATTAGTCAATCATTTACTCAGCAATGGGAAATTTAATGGCAACAAGTTTGATAATCGATTAATTTTGAGTCATTTCTAAGCAGAAATTCAGTGGTACCTCCTTCTCAAATGTGAATATTTTAGTTCACAGTTTCATGGATTTGTCTGACAGTAAACTCAGCATCTTTGGGGTTTGGACTTTGGTCAGACACACACACACAAAACATCTGAATATGTGAACTTGGGCTTCACGGAATAATGATGGGCATATTACACAGTTTTTTTTTGTTGTTTTATACACTGAGCAATCAACGGATTAGTAAAGAAAACAACTGTCAGATGTATTGACAATGGAAACAGCTGTTGGTTGCAGCCTTTCAGATTCTCTACATTTAATGATGGAAAAACAATGTATTGCCTGAGGTTTTCAGTGTGTAAATTACTCATACATACAGAAAATACAGTAATATGATAAAACACAACTTTGCAACAAATGATCTCAATATAATTTAAACAATAAAGGTCTCTAAAGTAGATTGTGACATGCTGCTGCAGTGGTGCGCATTTTTAACAACTCTGCGACTGACCAAATTATAAATAAAGTTCAGTAAACCTGTGGCTTTTGGGGCCCCTGCAGGTCTAGGGCCCCTGGGCAAGGTGTCCACTTTGCCCAGCTGGCAATCCTTGTTGGAGGTGAGGTGTGTATAAAGAAAACTTTACTTTTTGGGCAAAAAGTCTGCGCCTACTGCAGCACCGGACCCGAGCCGGAGAGAGGCAGAAGCCCTTTAAATTTCACACAAGCACTTTTTTTTTTCCGACGACTATAATAGTGAAGAAAAAAAAAAATTTTTGGACACAAACTTTGTCCACATTACTGCTCTGGATCGTCATTTTAGGATTTTGCCACCATGTGATTAAGAGTTCAGTGATGTTAAAACACACAGGAAAGTAATAAAAGCTGACAGGAGCTCAGCCCTCACAACATACTCACGTTCTCCGTTATCTCGGATGGGCACCCACCGCAGCACGACAACTAACCAACAAGTTGGACTTCGCATAACGGAAATGTGTTGAGAAGCATCTAAAGTAACTCAAAACGACGTCGGCGATGAGCAACAGACACTGGGCATCAGAGGAAAAGCTGTATGCTAAAAAAGCCCGTCGCTTTCTCTCTCATTGTGCGTGCATGCGACGGTTCCTCCGCACACGGAGAAAAAAAAAGGAGGAAAGAAAACTTTCAGCCACGAACTTGACGCGGAAAAAGTGGCGACTCCTCATTTCCGCCGTCAAAAAAATGTGCCGCGGTCCAGCGCGTCAAGTTCGAGGGACTTTAAAACATCCCTTCCCTAATCTTTTCAAAATAAGAGACGCGTAGCAAGAGGCGGCACTAGTAAACAGGGCCGGGTTAACCCACTAGGGGGCCCCCCGGGGCACAAACGACTTCTGAGCCTTAATTGACATTGATGAGGGAATTATCCATGTCTTGTACACATACAGTCTGTGTTTGTACATGGGTAAAATTAGCAATACAAGCATTTAAAAGTAATCTGTCCTGCATTCAAAATGCTACTTTTAGTTACTCAAGCAAAATACTTGATACAAAATGCTGACAATGCACACAAATTGGGCTCTGTCACTGTAACATTATTAACCAATGTATTATACTGTTATTGATACATTGACAGTGTAAGCAGCACTGAAATTAGGGCTGTATCTAACGATGATTTCATTATCAAGTAATCTGCCCATTATTTTCTCAATTAAGTGATAACTGTTTGGCCTGTAAACACATGAGAAAACATACAAAGATGCTCCTTATGATATCCTAAAGCACAAGGTGACATCATTAAACATCTCATTTTGTCAAAGCAACAGTTTGAACCCCAAAATATTTAATCTATCATAATGTCAAGACCAAGAAAACAACAACGTCTCACATTTGAGAACCTTAAATGATCATCAAAGTAGTTGCCAATTGATTATTTTCCTTCTGATCAACTGATCAATTTATTGACTAATCTCTGCGGCTCTAATTGAATTGTTGTTGGCAGCTGTGGTAGAATTTTTATGCCATTTATTTTCTGTTGAGTTGTTTCATTCACTGTGTAACAATGAGTTTTATTTAATCTGCTCATTGTAGGTTCTTAAATTCTTAATCTGCAAAGTACAACTGACAACCATAGCTGTTCAATAAATGTAGTGGGGTAACATAAGTACATATTTCACTTTCTCCACACTTTGTCCACCACCAAGAAGTAGTTTTGCTTTTTCTTTTTTTTTTCTTTTTTTAAATAAACCACTGTGACTCATTGTAACTGGTGCAGTTAATTTATGTGTCAGCATTTGTCATTCATCAAGCATAAAAGGTCTAATATTGTATGCTTCTTCCTCTTTTTGTCAGTGCCCTGCAGCTTGAGTAGTTGAACGATGACAGCTTTATTTGCTTGAGAGCTGCAAATTCTTTGGCCATATTTTTGTTTGATTTCATAGAGACCATGTATTTGTTTTGGTAACATTATGTGTGCCTAATCCAATAAGTTATTTGGGAAATATTTGTTATGTAAGCTCAATTACACCGAGGACTACGAATAGTCAGATGTAAATTACAACAAGCTTATTTGGCCAGACAAGTGATAAGTGTGTGTAAACACTACACTCAGTGTCCACTTCATTAAGTACACCATGTGCAATCTGATGCATTCAAATACAACAGATCTGCCAAGATATAACCTTTTATGAAGACTATAATGTGAAGTTTTTATTGAGACTTCCATTGAAGTGATGATTAAATGATCAAATTTAGCAGTAAGGTCATAGTGGTGGTGTTGTGGTGGACTGCATCATAGTCATGGATGTTTCCAGTATTTCTGTGAGAGCTGACATATTTTACTGCTTAATGCTGTACAAATGTATCTAATACACTGAGTGTATTTCTCGCTCAACACTGTGGCACTTCTCATTCTCTTTTTGAGTTATTTGTATTTATTTATCGACTAATTTTACATCAGTTATTTAAACACGTGCTTTTATTTTGAAACGACCGAACAGGAAGTTTCGTGCTGTCTGCAGCCTGTAGAAGTGCGGTGTATGCAAGATGCAGAAGAAACTGTCCAGACTATCAACAGGTCTTTTCAGACGCTGTACCTACGATTCGGTAATCTGTGGATGTCTGTCAGTGCTTTATTTCTACGGTTTCACATCCTACATTATGCGTATTATATTATAAGCTAAAATCTTATCACAACGATTCCTTAAATAGATTGAGTATAACAGAACAAACGCGGATTAAAAAGAGAATTTCTATCAACTCAAGTGGTAGTCTAATATATATAACAATGTTTGCTGACCACCATTCTAATCTAAAGTGCAAGGAGACGATATTTATCCTCTATTTTCTGATCTTCCCATTGATGCGCACTACATATAAGATCAGATGAGCCATTACTGATCCCCAGAGAAGAAATTCAAGTCCAGAAAAAAGCACAGATGAATAGAGAAAAGTGAAAATGATGTTGACAGATATAGAGTAAACCTGGGGCTTTTGGACTTTTATAAACTAACTGTACAGCAAAATATATGTAAGAGTGATATGATAGCATATACAAATGAATATAATATGATTAAATAACAACGCTGAATGTAGTATATTTACAAAGATCAGAGAGAATTAAACACATAATCGATTCCGGATGATTTAGATTTTTTCTTCTTTGAAGACATGAATCAGTACTGGTTTCTGTCACCAGCTCACCTGTCCCTCCAGGTGTAAACCAATCATTGATTTTCCCGAAGTCATGGGTTCAAGATTACGGTCTTAAACTTGTTGCACAGCGCCACCTGGTGAGAGACAGGCCCACCAGCACCAAGAATGTATGTGGTTTCATAAGGGCAGTCCAGGCTCTGCATGAAGTCTCAAGGGGTGCCATACTGCACTTGTCTCTAAAGAGAATAACAAAACAATACAGAACACCTGATGCCAACAGCAGCCATAATAATGACTAAAAACTGCACGTCTTCCTTAGAACAAACATTATTAGAAGTAAAGAAAACTAAACTTTTCTGAGAATTCTCAGATCAACAAATTAAAAAAAGTTCCCAACATATTAACACATTGTTAATACACACATTTATTGAGAGGTTTACAGCAAATGCTTAATTAACAAACATCGCTTCAGGGTACCATAACAGGACATGTATTAAATATTATTGGTTATTCAATATAATACTCATAACATTGAAAATTGTTACTGGAATCATAAAAGTTAATGGAAAAAGTGCCAAATTGCTTATTGTGCATTCAGGTTACATTTGGCACTCTTGAATAACAGATGCTGTTATCATTTACGTGGTTAATTTGACACATTCACAAATTCCTTTAAATATTATTGCAAAAAACAGACTATTGTCATCTGAGATTACAGTAATACACTTCTAGAGTTGATGAAATTGGCACTAATAGAAGTATAACTTAAGATAATATATGCTGAAAAGAATACAACTTTGATATTGCAGTTTTTTGTTTTTTTTTTGAAAAAAAAAAAAAAAGAAAGGAAGAAGATACAATTCACACTGTACCTCTCCTTCCCATATTAACAGTAATGACAATGCTGTGCAATGATGCAGACTGAGGGAGCTGAGCCATTGTCAAAAAGTGATTGCACCGAGATGAGCCTTTGGCAAGAAAGGAGAAGAAAAACAGCAGTACAGTCAAAAAAGAGGAAATGTCAAACTCTCTGATTGCTGTTGTCCTATAAAAATGTTTGCAAGTGCAATAACAGAGTTATAAAGATAACATAAGGCACCTGTAAAACAAAGATGTAAACGGCTATGTGATTGGATACAGAAATAACGTATGAGCAATCATTTTAAAAGGCCTATTTTGAAGACTGCTGGTGTTAATTTCCAACATGGAAAAGTAAATATTTCAAAGAGGTTAGATGCTCACGTACAGTATAGGCCTCAAACAGTTACACTCATTCAGTAACTTTCAAGTTAATAAGTTGTAACAAACGAACCAACAGCTGGATAACATTAAGATGATCTGATTGCATAACGTGAAATTATCAGAGAACCATGAAGACAAGGGTTAAGTCCTGTTAAGTTTAAGGATGAACAATCTGCTTTTATGAAATACAAGAGTCAAAAGAGAACTAAGTGACAAGCACTCTTATGACACAGCATCATCTGGCCGCTGGCTAACAAGGGCTAAAAATACCGGGGTGTGTTGCTCTGAGCGAGACATCCAGCTCCCACCACGGTCCCCAGTGACTGCAGAGAGGATGCTCTGACATTAGCGACCACAGGGACTCTGGGGCGAGGATATGCCCCGGTGGGAATACTGGGGAGAATCTGGACTAGTTTTCCACAACACCACTTCTTATCCCGAGAGTATCCTCGTTTGTCTCTCTACAAGTCAATATATTATAAATGATCTCAGTGTTAAGGTGGTTTAAAGTCACAGGAAATTCGAAATCATGAATTTAGATGCTAATTGTCCTGGTGCCATTAGATTGTAAAAAACATCACCAACTGTTTTACTGTTTCTTTGCTTACATTATATCATCTTAATTTCCTGATTCAAGCAAGCAGTTCACAACAGTTGTGCACTGCTTGGACATCACCACACAGGGACTTCAATCATAAAGCTGCAGTATTTTCTGTGCCCCATGGTTAATGAATCACTATAGCAACTTGATCTATTTTGATTTGTTTTGTGCAGTGTCTTTAGATTGTTATTTGAGTGGTCTTTGTTATGCCAGTTGCATATAACAGAAACCATCCTGGGCTGTGGTGATTTTAGTGGTTATTTGTTCTTTTTTGGTATTTTCCAGATGCTTATTACAATAGTTTGCATGTCTTAACTATAGAGACACACAATTTTAGATTAAGGTTCCTACAGCTTTAAAGAAAACAGACCCCAAAACAATTGCACAAGTATTTTTGGAAGCTAGAAGGGTAGAAGAAATCTTGAGCATTAGCAATATAATAATAGAACTGTTTTATCTACTGCAAAGCCAAACTCTTTGAATCTTTTTAGAAAAACTGATGATGATTTTAAATATTGTACCCTTAACATTTTTAATTGTCCTTGGCAAATAACAATGAGCAAAACTGTAGAAAAGAGCATATTTTGTGTTTCAAAATGTCTTGCATTGTACAATGGATAGTGTTATTCTTTAAGACAGATTGATTCCCCTGTGCCAGACAAGATCTGGAATCAATCTCAATTCTTATTTGTCTCTTTTGATTATTTTTTTTGGTGATAAAACTGCAATTTGCAATTAAGTCACAGTTTTCTCGCCTTTCTGTTGGGTTCAGAAGGGTGTAACAATTTCAGGATTTTCAGGGAGGAATGATATAAACTGTGGAAAAAGAGATGATCGATCTCCATCAGTTTACTGGCTCTGCAGCCACTGCACCCTCAGCTCCTCCACCTCTCTGCCATACCAGTCATGGAGTTTGGAGAAGCAGCCGGTGCCGGGGGAGACGGGGCTTTCCAGAGATGCCCCTCTTCTCCTGGGTGGCACTGGTGGAGCCCTCACCCCATCAGCCCCATAGCCAATCATGATGCCATTTCCAGAGTCTGCACAGCCTTCCCAGGCCACACAGGAAGACCCTCCCTCAGCAAAACCGTTAGCCAAGGCAGCTGGTGGTTTACTCCATGCAACTCCATTCTCCTTGGAGCACCCAGAGATGAGCTGCACTTCATCCTGGATGCTCTTCTGAGCAGAGAAGGGAACTGACATTGGTGGGGCACTTGATGATGATGATGATAAGGAGGATGAAGATGATGAAGAAGAGGATGCTCCAGACCTGGACCGTGCCACCTGGTTTCGCCTGGACAACTTGTGCCTGCCCTGCAAGCTTCCAACTCCAGCCCCGACACATCCACCTCCTGCGGCCTCCTGGATCTCCTCCAGCTGCCTCTCCAGCTCCTTCACCACCAACCTCATGTAGTCGAAGCTGGCCCTTGACAACGCTTTCACCCACGACTCCATGGCCGCTTGGCTTTCAGCGGCCATCTTGTACACCCGTGCTTTGGCACAGTCGAACTTGATGGCGAAGGCAAACTCCTCGGCCGACTCGCACAGCTCCACGGTGCACCCCTCGAGGACGATGACGCCGATGGGCTCTCGGCTGTCGCGCTCCTCAAAGTAGAAAAGCATGTTGCCTTTCAGGACGAACCAGCGCCGGTGATAAGCAGTGTTGCGCTCGCCCTTTTTGAACAAGAAGCCCGTCTTGTCCGGCGGCGAGTCACAGGTGGCGTAGTGTGCCACGCTACGTTCGTTCAGTTTCATCTTCTCCCCTTCTCCTTTTCCTCAGAGGCTTCTCTATTTACCTAAAGAACATTGTATAGACAGAAGTCATCCCCAAGGTTAAATGGATTAGTCCATACTCAAGGATGCGGCAAGAGTGCAGCTTTTCTTTCCACCATGTCAATGCACCAGCAGATTTTGCTTATTAGTTGTGCTCTCTGCTTTAAGAGCTAATCAGTGGTTGCTGAGAGAAAAACATAAAGACTTTGCTCTCAGTGTTACATGATGCACCAATCAGCCATGTTAAAACCACTGTGGCTGAATGGTGTATCTGCTCCTGTCAAAAGGAGGTCAGAGCAGAGGATCAGCTATGACAAACAAACAGAGGCTTCATTAAAGGGGGGCAGATGCTTGCCAACCAGACTCCAGTCTTCAGCCTCCATCCCATGGTTTCCTCCCCACTGAGCCATCCTGCCAGCCCTCCTGGCAGTGTAAACACCTTTCTTTTACTTTCATTTCACCTGTCACCGAACAAGTGCGCAGACATAATCTTGGACACAGGGTCACCAAAATAAAACTGTAGCATAGTATAGAGGAAATGCTGAATAGACTTTACCCACTGTAAATGTAGGCAAGACTTAAAAGGCTGACTTATACAACAGGGAGAAATTGTCCTGTTATACACTCTGTAATCACATGTTCAACTGTGAACTAGGGCTCAGACATTCTCTCTGTGTAAACAACAACTAATCCAATTCTAATCTGTTAAGAATGGAAGTAAGTTAAAGTAAAGCTGGGGGCTGTAACTCACCTCATTTATCACAATTAATTTGTTTGCGTTTTAACTTTTACATTGGATGTTGTTGTTGTTACTACAGCTTACAATCTGACTGGAAGAAACTACACTTTTAAAAGTACGTTACTTACGTGCTTATCTCATATCCAGCTGCCATCTACCCCTGTCCTCCACCCATAACATCTGGAGCTCACAGCGTATTATGTCTCCATCTTCTTTTGACCTGAGGGCTGAGAGAGACAAAAAGTTTGCAGGCGTTTTTACACACTTATTGTTCACTTCAAAACTGCCAGTTACATCCGCGGGTTAACCAGCTACGACCAAACAACTGGTTATAACAAGCCCGAGAGGAAATGATGGTCAGCTAGTTTCAGACATAAGGGGATGACATGTTAACAGATGAGCTGTTTTTTCCACCTCTGCGAGCTAATCGTGATTTTGGACGAATGATTCAGTCTCCAGCGAGGCTTGTTGGTCACAAGCTTTTGACACATCAGCACTTTGTGGGGAAATTTATCTCGGGCAGCAGCAGTTACAGTTTCGGTAAACACATGCACACACACTAACCCCACTAACAGGGCGCTGCACTGTCTGAAAGCACGTCTCTCTGTGCCAACTAGCCTAACGCATTTAGCCACTTTGGTACAAATGGGCATCCAGCGTCAGCATTTTGAGTTCAGCAGCTAACAGGGCTGAACACTGGCAGCGAGTAAACCCACACATTATGCTAACACTACGCTAACTAGTTAAGTGTTGCCTCTAATTACCTTCAGATAACGACGCCTCGTTCTGTCACGCTGATAATTTTCCTGTTGTTTGTTTTTTCCCTTTATCTCCCTTCTTCCCGTCTTTCTTTTTTTCTTCCTCTCTTCCCTGTCACGTGACCGGCAGGGAGAGCACATGTTGTGCTATACTTGGCAAGCTTGACCGGGCGGTCCCGTACAGCCCTCCTGCCCAGTTGGCGAGACGTTCGGCAGCCGGATAAGCGGTAACATAAAACAAGCGTAAAACATCTTTGCCCTTGGAAATGTGGCATGTGGGCAGCTGCTACCGGCTGCTGCTGTTACACCTGCACGGATGGACCATGGATGCTTCGGTTAAACAGGCTTCAGCTTCACTGAGTTAATGGAGTCTAAATTTGCCATGTGTGGTGCAATGTCGTCTAAACAGTGAAATTACCCTTTTTGTATCTTCATAGATAAGATAATAGAATAAATCTAAAAAATGTACACTTTCTTTGATAATCTAGTCCAGATCTGACAAGATTAGATTTTTTTGTTTTTGATCTAGGCTGGCTCTGATGTGGTCTGCCTGGTGAAAAAGCAGTGTAACGGTCCTTTTTGCATTTTCACCACAGAATATGTGGTTAACATGGTCAAGATCTGACAAGTCTACATAGGCTATAATGGTTTTAGTTTAGGTGTGGTCTTCTAGATGGAGAAAAAAAGGCAATGAAATTACCCTTTTTGTGTTTTGACAAATAGAACAAATATTTCACAGTGTTTTAAAAAGTCCTTACACTCTCCCTGTTAATGTAGTCTGTATTTGACAAGTATAGATAAAGTGTTTTTTTTTTTTTTTTTTTTTTTTTTTTTTTTAACCAAGGCCTGGTCTGATGAGGTTTGGTGCGAGGAGAAAAAAGTGAAATAGCTTTTTTTGTGTTTTCAGGAAATTAATAGTTTCATTCAGTCCTTAGCTTATCTCAGTTAATTCTGCTTTGGCAAACTTGTACATTGACAGATATGCCAATAAAGCAGCCATGAATTAAAGGCAACACAAGACTTGCTTCCTATTCACACAAGAGCTTCACAGTACAGCCACAGACCTCTTTGGAGTTGGGTGCCTTGCTCAAGGGCACCAAGGCAGCAGAGTTACACATGCACTTTAGTCTTGCACATATTTAACAGATTCTTCCAGTTGATGGATTTGAACTTGTGGTGTTCCAGTCTGCCTCTTTATTCTCTAGGCAACCACTGTTCTTGTACCCAGATCCTTCATCCTGAACTGCTGGCCTGTGTTACAGCGTATATGACTGTGACAAGCCATTATGAATTCATTAGAATATCTTCTCGAGACAGCCGATGGCCTTAACACCACCAGCCTGCTATCTCATCACACTAATCTTCAATTAACTGATGCAGCTGCTGATGCCATTTAATGTATTTTTCTCTCTGAAAGGTTTGCTCGCACTGCTTTTTGGTAACTCTGATTAAGTGTGATGCGCTTGCAGTCAGTTTAATTTCCTCTATTTGACTCCCAGTTCACAGAGTCTTGACATTATGAAAGATTAATTTGCAAGAGCAGAGTTTATAATAGAAAATACAGACATAAAATCAACACTCCCTGTGCTTGAAATTGTTCAGTCCATAAAATTACACAGACACAGACATTAAGTGCAAAGTGTTTACTTCTCACAAGTTTTTTTTTTCCCAACAGTTTGTGGACACACAACAAAATATCACCAACAGCTTTTTTGAGACATTCCAATCATCTTTAAAACTGCTTCTCAATTGATCCAGAGTTCGGTCATGAATTCAGTCTCTGTGTCCAGTGAGAACAAAGAGGTGGAGTTTACAAGTGTGGTGCCTCAAGTCTGAATGTCGCGAGAGGCTGTGTGTATCAAAAAATGTTTTATTTTTGCTTTCCAGTGAACACTTTTCACCCTCTTTTTAAATCCAAAATGGCCTCTGAAAATGTGTTAACCTACATACAGTATCTACTGTATACATTAGTATTCTTCCTTTGTGTTTTACCTTCTTTATTTTTTCATTTTGTTCTTGTAAAGCACTCTGTAATCTAATCTCTGGTTTTGATAAGTGCTATATAAATTAATTAATTAATTATTATTTAATTACCAATACCTCATTAGCCTAAGCAGCATGGTAATACCCAGGACATTTATCAGATTTATGATTTGACTGCAGAATTAACCTGATGGACATCACATGAGGGAATGAGAGGAATGAATACTTCTAAACTGTATTATGGAGAGCAGAGCACCCTGCATGTTGGACCCACCAACAGACAGCCTCTCCACAGAAATGCATAGAAAAACACAGTGATGGCAGGACAAAGTGAAGAGTCAGTCATGCATTCATTCAGTCCCATGCCTCCTGTCTGATAAAGCACAACTAGGTATTTGGTTTATGTCATTTATCCTCCCCACCTTACATTTTCTTTCTCATAGTACAGCCCATTCGGTTAGGTTTCTTGAAGTGATGATACTGAAGCACTTGTTTTTCATCCATACAAACACTATCCCGTTGCTATATATAAATAACTCATCCTGCTATGCTCGGCTGAAAAACACGTACCTCGAGGGAATGTCAGCTTTCGTCAAAATACCTCTCAGTCATCCGACACAATATCAAAAATATCATCTCTTTAAATGTTAAAGTCTCTGTAGAAAAATGCCTGAAATATATAGATATCAAACATGTACATGTATATTTGTATACAAAGAAAATTTGATGCAAATTATTACTTCTTCAAGGATCCTGTAAAGCTGTAACTATGCCACACTGTACTGTATTTCTGCATGTTATTGTGGAAACAAAAAATCCATAGCTTGCATGGCACCAGTTAAGCACATAGATTCTGATGAAATGAACATAATGTCTGGACACAGATCAGCGACCACGTCATCATTCATTTCAAACCATTAAGTCTTTGCAAAATACACTGTGATTGTGCATATGGCACATAATGACATAATATTATTCTCTCCTTATCTGCAGTCCAGCAGAGCAGTGTTTTGCTCACAGGCAGACCTCTCGGGCTCTCCAGACACAAACAATTACAATTCTTAAAAGGTAAATTCCATCGGTTGAGTGGAGCTATTGATTTCCATCTGAGTATGCACAGAGCAGACGTCTGTGTAGACATCAATCAAATACTGGCTGACATCATTTCACCCCATCTTGTACTTCTTCATTTAAACTTGCCTCTTTACTTTTGATGATAGGGTTTCAGCAGCATTCTAATCTTCAATTCAACAATTTCTAAGTAACAAAAATATCACCTCCACAGCTATAAATGAATCTATCTGTATGCACCGACATACAGCAACTGCTCTCGTTGTTTCTTCAGTTTCACAGTAATGTGTGCCTGGAGGTTGTTCAGTGCTCAGAAGTCAAAGTATGAATTCGTCTAGAAGATATTGTCTCCTGTTGATTGAAAGCCGTTATGTAAAGGAGGGTTGGTGTGCAGCCTCAGCTCCTCTGGCTCCTCCCTCCCTGATCAACCAGGGTTGATCAGTGCACGAAACGAGCACCCCTTCCACTTGTATCTTGAGTATCTCATTGGGCCCTGCAGAGGAAAAAAAAAAAGGGGGGGGTACATTAGTGTGAATATCTGAGTGCACGGAGGAGTGCCACTTGACAGAGCAGTCACAGCACCAACAGTCGCTTTTTGCAGAGGAAAATGAAAATACATCCAAGGTATCACTGCCCACACACAAGCACCCACACTCATCCACAAGTCATCAAAGTTAATAGGACTGAACTGTCTGGCACATTTTCCTCTGTGGATTAAAAAGCCTTCAGTTTTGTGAGAAAACAAAAGGGAAGGCTTCGTGTCCCTCCTTAAATAGCTGTCTTTGTTTTCCCTCAGTTTTTCTTAGTCAAGTCTAGAGTGGTTCATTGAGCAGAGGAGCCCAGCTGGGTCACTGTGGCTCTTATGAGTCTGATCCTGTTGTTGAGATATTGTTTACCTTCTCTGAGTAAGGTGCAGCTGATGCCTCTAACTTTTAACAGTCTCCACAGGAGCGTGAAATCCTCAGATTAAGTTTACTTCACCACCATAGCTTTCTAAATTGCACTGAGCCATCTCACGCCCTTTGACTCTTTCTCACACACATGGCTGCATGTACTCATGCATGCCTTTTTGCACACACACACAGACATACACACACACACACACACGCGCGCGCGCGCACACACACACACACACACACACACACACACACACACACACACACACCCACTCACTTTGCTTCAACATAACTTTGAGTCACAGATAAAGAAGCACCAAGACAAGCCAGTATCCATCCTTAATGTGCACCAGATTTACTTATGAATGCTCTGATGTTTGACAATGTAGGTCATGTCTATTTTGTATTCTAATGAACTTTGCATACAGTTATCTCTATTACAGATGTAATGCCTCTGGCACAAGACACCACAATTATTTGGCTTTCATTTTGTTTAATGCTTTCCTCATAACATTTTCATTTTCAGTGATCATAATGAAATGTATTTGATTGAGGGACACAAAAA
Source organism: Lates calcarifer (assembly GCF_001640805.2). NCBI lineage: Eukaryota > Metazoa > Chordata > Actinopteri > Centropomidae > Lates > Lates calcarifer. The sequence continues at coordinate 5,458,943 of NC_066845.1, read as the reverse complement.
TCTAAGTAAATGAGGCATGCAGAATGGGGATGAGCAAATAGACAACTGTGTCTCTTGGCAGACTATCACCACCAACAATCAGACAGAGAAACAACAGCTAATTAATATTCACTGGCAAAATGTGTCTCTCCCTGACACATTTATTGAGTTTTATTGCGCGCTGTGCACCCGCCAGGTTGGAAAATGAGATGAGGACAATACAGTAGAAGCTCTATAAGCACACATATCACTATTGTGTTTTAAGACAACAAATCAGAGTAACAGGTTTACATTTACAAATGTAGCTGTGACAATCTAACTAATCAGAGTTTAAATTAATTATGGAAGCAGCAGGTTTACTCATTTACTTGATTAAATGAGGTGTTGCACTAGTGACGTCAGCAGGATGTGGGGGTTGAAATCAAAAGCACACAACCTTTAAATGGAGGAGCAACCGTACACAATAATTCATTAGCAGATGCAAAACGACCACGGAGTAAATATTTTTCATCCCTAGAAGGTCATTTGTAATCTAAAGGTAAGAAGTGAAGCATGCAGAGGCTACTGCAGCTCTGGAAAGAAAGAGTCAGTGAACTACATACCAATGGAAATGCTGCTAAAGGTGTTTGCTGTACAAAGTGTCAGATATGTTTTAATAATAGTTACCCCTCCCACATGTATATAGAGAAGAGATTGTTATGCATACAGCTGCTGCCGAGTGGGAGTGAAGCATCATCCAAGGGGAGAGGAAGAAAGAAATGAAGAAAGAGTGAGAGAGGGAGAGAGAGAGCGAGACAGACAGACAGACAGAGAGAGAGAGAGAGAGAGAGAGAGAGAGAGAGGTGGGCTCTGAACTGGAGCTGTGAGCTGCGAGCTGTAGGGAGTAGGTCAGTGCAGTTGAGTCAGTCCTGACTCATGATGGAGGCGGTGAAGATCCACCTCCTCCTTGCCCATTACAACTTCATCCTCAAGCCTGGAGCACTGGAGCTCAGATAGCCATCACAAAAACAGTGAAAACACCTACAACCATGGACAAAGAAGCAGAGCTTTTTGTGTTACAGGAACAATCAGATAACAAGACATGGATGGATTAAATAATTGATGATGAATCCAAACATTAGGGGACCATATCTGCAACTAGAGCTGGTCAACCAGCGCAAGTGTCAAAACTGTTTCTCCCACTTCCCGCTGTGGGTGCCATTAATGTATGCACATTAGTCACTTTACATCAATCTGTCCCCTCCACAAATATGAGGCTGCTGGTAAAGGTCTGAACTAATTCATGGAAAATAATGACCATACAATATCATTTAAAATAAATTTTGAAAGCACATCCATATTCATAGGAATAATGAATATGGTAATATTCAATTCAATAATATATGATATGACTTGATATCATATATTGTTATACACCCATGTAACCATTACGAACTGCATAGAAAAAACAAAGTATTGGAAACTGGTAGTGTCTGGTCTGCCTGTTAAGACCTAATTTTAACTAACTTTATGTTATTATTTTAAAATTCATTATTAAGGCCTTGTACAGCTGCTTGTGTTTAAACAATATTTGACAAACAACACCCAGCCTTAGTGAACATAGGACCAATGTCAACCAATGTCAGTCAGGTAAGAGAAATCACAATCACACTGTGAATTGGAAAATGGAAATTTGGACAAACATTATAACAGTTCAGAAAGTCCACAAACACCAAAATATGTTGTCAAAGCTTTTCACTTTTCACTTTCACGAACTTTGAATCTCATCTCTGAGCTGTAGCCTGTGCACATCAGCAAGGTCTTTTTGCTTCAGTGTTGTGGTGACCGGTCAACAAAATTCAATAAATTTAATCTTACAAACAGCAGATTTAACTTCATGGAAAAACACAAATAAAAACTCAGAAACACTTCAGTTGGGATGAGGACACTGATGTGCTTATAAACATAAAAAATGGGGATTATATATTTAACTCTGTTTCGTCGGCACTATAGGCCTACAAGGCCAAAACTAACAGAGAAAAAAAGGAACACGTATGGGGAAGAGAAAAAAGAAAGTACAGATGCCTTAACTTTTTCAGTATGCTCCCTTAATCATACAATGGCATCTCCATCGTGTCAACATCCTTGGCTCATTGAAGTGCATTAGCTGGTAAGGCAGTACTACAGTAGCAAAAACACTTGTGAGCTGCATCTATTGATGATACTGGCTACATTCCATTCTGTAGCACACTACACTGTTCAGCTCAAATGTGTGTGTGCCTGTGTGTGTGTGAGCACACCGCTGCCAGACTCATTAGGATCTATTAATATGAGGAAAATACAGTGAATGCTGTTCACCAAGAGCAATCATCTTAAGGACAAACACACATCCACATACGCTGCTGCCGAGCAGCAAACACAATACAGCCAAAAAAACCAAAAAACAGATGAGCCTCCACTGCATTACTGTTTCTCTTTCACTGTCTCTCTCTCTCTGCCATCACACATGCTCTCTTTTCCTTGTCTTCCTCTCTGTCCTACACTTTCGTCTCCCTCTGTGTCCTTCCTTACCCCCTACCCCTCCCTCCCTCCCACAACCCTCTCACTCTTTCTCGTTTTTCTCATGGCTGAATATCCACTGATCCCTAATCCAGATGCTGATTTTAGATTGTGAGGCCAGCGAGGTCATGCATTGGATTTAGCCGTCAGTGTGTCTGCTATTTCATACCCTGATCTTCTCAGCCTTAACCTCCAAGCTTCCCACCCCCACAACTCGAAGCACACACATTTGTGCATATTAAATGTATTGTTTATATAACAACCTGCCCCCTAAGCACACACACACACACAACTGCCGCCTGACACGTCCTTACCTTTCTGTCCCTGTCCTTCTTTCCTTACATACTTACTCGCTCAGTTAGCTTACTCTCTCTGTTTATCATAAGAAAATATGTGCAGCAGCAGTTCAGAACTTTGTCAAGGCTAATGTTGGTACAAAGGCTGTCTGAAGCACTGCTGCTATCTCCTGTGGTCTAATCCAGCTAATTAAGGGCATTGCCAGGAGGAAGGTGCTACTATTCTCATCCAACTCCAGGATATGCTGTCTCCCCACCAAGTCTGCCAAACTGACATGTGCTATTACACACACCTATGCACACACGCACACATAGTCAAAGATTCCTTGACACTCGATTTGAAAATGATTTCAGATATGTTTAAAGCCACATGCACAAATGTTCGCACACACACAGAGATCACAGGCTTTATTAAATATGCTTCTTAATAAAAGCTAATAAAATGAAAGACTACTGACCGCTTATATAGACTGAGATGATATGATAATACTGCAGTATATACTGCTGTGTTATATTCCCTCAAGGAAATAAGGTCAAGTACGCTTTCTGCCTGAGTCTCTCTCCCTAAAGAGCAGAAATGATTGGCTTACTATCCGTTTAGTCTCACAGGTACCACAGGGAGTGATAGTGGAGGTCTGCACAAATGGGAGTTGTGTCGCTATGCATGAATGAAATACAAGATTTTTCAATTAGAATTTACTGTAAAGCCATCTGTAGACACAAATCAAAATGGCAGTTTTGTCATCTAACACTTCTCTCTCTTCACCCAGCCCACCATGTCACTCTTTTCTCATTCTCTCTCCCTTCTCTCACTCCTACAGTCTGACACGTCAGCAAAATGGGATTTGTGGAGACAAGAGGCTGTGAGGGAAGAGGAAGAATGAACTCATTCGTCTATCTCGCAATTGTTCACCTGGATGAGTGTGTGAAGGTATAGATGCAACTACCTGCCTGTAGTGACGGTTATGTATTTGTGTATCCTGTAACAGCCTTTACTCATGTGTAAGTGCCTGTAGCAAAGAGTTATTTAGGTGTCGGTGTATGGGAAGATCTTTAGGGCTTTGGATGAAATCTGAGGGAAGCGGATTTTCTTGTTTCAACCAGAAGGACATGAATTAATCAGAGCCCCTCTCTGAAAGAACTTCCTGAGTTTGAGACTCGTTAGTACCAAGGGCTTCCAGAAAGACACCGATACACTTTACTTTTAGCGTTGTCAGCCGTCTTTCATGAAAATTTCAAGTCAATACTCACAGCCTACAAATATCACACTCTGCACACACCTATACACCCACTCACAAACATAAACACTCACAGACGTGACAGACAGACTCACAGAAATGCGTCACAATTGCTTTTTTTTTTTTTGGCCTTTCTTTCTCCTCCTGACAAAAACACTCACACATGCACAAAACTCACCGCTTCTTCCTGATCTCTCTGTGAACATCTCAGCGCCCATGGCGATGCCTTTCTTTCTATTCCACTAACTTTATCCATCCTTTTGTTTCCTTTTTCCCCAACCCCTCCTCCTCTCTCTGTTTGGAAAGATCCAAAGTTCAAACTGGAGTGCAAAGCACTGGAAAGAAAGCGCTCATAAAGTAGAAAACACTATGAATGATTCAAGAATGTTTAAGTTAGACAGAACAAGGGATTCGGTGTCAAACTGTGGTGGTGGTTGATTTGCGTAGGATTGTTTTCTGGGGCTTGAGGGAAGGTGGGTGAGGAGGCACACAAGGTGGAGGTGTGTTTGCAGTCGGCGGGAAACTGTGGCTGACCGACAGGCCGCCGTTTTCCAACATTAGATCATGAGGAAGAGCATGAGGTGGGGGCGGGGAGGAAGAAGAGCAGCAGTGCACTGGGCTGAGCCTCAGGTCATTCAGCTCAGCCTGTAAGTGTAGTTCTGTGTCGTCTACATCGTACTGGAGGTCACAGTCCGGGCAGTAGCCATGGTACTGGACCTTCTCACTGAAACGGACACGCTCCCTCTCACGAGGCTCCCTGCCGGGCGCCTTGGGGCATTTGTTCTTTTCATGACGGAGTAGGGGCATGGGCCTGGGCAATGTGGGAACAAGCCCCGACTCAGGGACCCCGCTGTCACTAGAAATGAAACATGGTGTTGAGGAGAATAAATCCCTGTTTGGTTTCAATGGGAAAATCCCGCCATTCCTCAACAGAGTCCCATTAGCCTTGGATAAATTCCCTGATAAAACTAATGTCGGATGAGGCAGATTCTTAACTGTTGTGATCCTCGGCTCTTAGTGGGGTAAGTCTTGGTGGTGGTAGGGGTGGGTGGGGTTTCTTGAGCACAGTCAGCACTGCAGGAGGGTTGACGGGGACAGGGATGATGGGCGCAGGTGCTTTGAAGATGCAGTCATCAGGGAAGAGCTTCATCTTCTCCAGGCTGGAAGCGGTGGTGGTGGTGGTGGAACTCGAGCTGGAATTGAGCGTGTCTGTCTTGGAGCTGTCTGTCAGCCCGTCCTCCTCAAGTTGCAGGTCACAAGTCAGGGTGTCAATCTCGTGAACAACCTGGTGACAAGAGGGAGAAATGTCACTGTGACAGCTGAGGTCAGGAATAATAAACAACCTATAACAATCAGCAGTCATTACTGAAACTCCCCCCCTCTACAGCATTGGTAACTGGGGAAATAATGATGTTCCAAATAGAGGCTTACCGGGCAAGAAAAGAAGATGAAAAACCGGTTCTTGTAAGGAATTAATGTCTTTATCTCCTCATGTTCTTAATTGATGAAGTAAAAAAAAGCATAAAATTTAAAGATACACTCTGAGTTATATGATTAAAAATTGATCAAGATATCACTATGACAACCACGCCAGGGAGAAAAGAAATATCACCACAATTTATGGGAACAGCCATGAGCCTGCCAGACTCTGACTTAAATGATATACTTCCATGCACCATCAGAACTGAGAAGTAACAATACCAACCCTATCCTGTAAGCCAGGACACAAAAACTATGATTTTGAATACAAAAGCAGCGCTAAGGATGATTGAAAAAGGCATCGTCTACATATTACAAAGGAGTGCAGAGGACAAAGACAAACATGGGGATATATAACAAATAGAAAAGGGTGCAGATATGAAAAATCAATAGACTGGCCAAGTCTCCTGTTGGGAAAAATTAGCACAAAATGCTTGTAATATTCTGCTGAAAGTGAGCAATGGAGAGATAAAATATTGCAAAAAAAGCTCAGGCAGGGAGAGACTAAATAAATATCACACTGAAACTAATGCTATGAGAGGGAAGATCCATTTTTGCTAACAACAATGTCATATGTCTGAGCAACAGCACAGGAAACAATTTATCATGGCATGAATTAATTCCAAGCAAGAAACCTTGGTGTGACAGAAAGACAAAGAAACAAAGAGATTTTTTTTTCTTTTTACAAGAAACAGAAGACATGCAAAATCACATCGGAAATCCACTCTGCAAGCATCACAATCTGAAAGAGCAAACACTCTATCAGTGGCAGTGGTGCAATAATGTACACAGTGTGCCAGGGTGGGAAAGGAGACATAAGAACTGCAGTATGACAGAGCCCTGTGAATATTTTTGGGAAAGGAGCAGGGCCAAACAAAGAACGATTTAAATATTTGAACTGTAAGATCATTTATGAACACAACACACTGTAGACCATGATAACAAAGGGGGACAACGAACAAAATTACATCAAAGAGGAAATGGCAGAAATGTTCTGCTCAGTGCAGTAGAAATTAATATAAGATTTTTTCTAAGGATCCTGTGCAGACAGTAGATATTTAGATCCAAAGATACTTCCTTTGTTCTCCGAGAGGAAATTTGTTTCCACAGCCTTCACGGAGAAATATTAAAGAACTGTTTCAGCAGAAATTTAGTTTGCTGGCATTCTAAAGGCAAAAAACAATACTAGAAATAGCTGTGAGGATGCAGCAGCACAAGTTGAGAAAATGCATGAAACATACACACAGTGCATACTCACAGACATCATGCATACATTCTAACTGTACATTGACTACACAACTAAATAGTGACATTAGTGCCACAGGGTGCTAAGTGAAATGTCTCTGGCTGTGATCTACTGTTCTGCAGCTTATTACATTTTGTCCACTTAAAGCAAGTACTTGCACTGTGGGTGCTTTCCCATACATTTATGTCTGCAGTGCTCAGACAATAACTGGAGACTGGATGGACTGAAATTGCATGCACATATACTGAAATAAACACCACCCAAGGAACCATTAGCATGGAGGACTACATTTAAAAAGCATTTTAACAAACAAAATAGACATGGTGCTAAACTCTGCTGTGAACCAACAACTGATATTCAAAAATATAACGTCCATGTTCTTCAGCTATGTCCAGAAGTCTATCCAAAAATATTCTTGTTGAAAAAGAGTTCCTTACTGGTTCTCTTCCCTTGGTGGAGCTATTATTGCATCGATGCCCAGAGCTGAAGAGTGGCATTGGACATTGTATTACTGGCTGCCTCATTATTGAAGATCCAGCACTCAATGAGTGAGTGAAGAAAATCTAGTACAAAATGAGCTGAGTTAATAGTATCACATAGCTGAAAACTCACCAGAAAAGTTAATGCATTTTCCTTCGTAGCATTCATAAAACACTTGAGACAATGACAACGTGCTTATGTTCATTTTCTGGATTAGTAATGCTTATCTCAGAGCACCAAGTACATTAGCCCACTGCAAAACAGCGCTGCTATCATCTAGGGGGTTTGAAATGCATGTCCAAACAGTGGCTCGAGAGGATGCATGAGAGAGAAACGAAGAGGGAGTGATGAAGAGGGAAACAGAGAGCGGGAAAGAGTGACTGAGAGGGAGAGATAAATGGAAAGATAGAGAGCCAGGGCAGAGAAGGCAATGGAGCTAAACTCTCCATGTAGCCTTTAAATGGAATTTGTTGTTGGGATACACACACAAGAGGTAATACTGGTATCCCAGTGTGCAGGCCCTGCTGTAGGCCAGGCAGCGTCAGTGGCTGTGCCAAGCATCTGGGCAGGGTCTCTCTTCAGACCCAGGCTCGGCTCCAGTCCCTGTTTGTGAGTTATAACAGATAACTGCATTTCAAATGGATTATACCCCAAACACTGGCTGTGATAGTAACACCCCCTTGAGGTATGTGTTTCGTGTGTGTATGTGGTGTCAGAATAACTGATCCTCTCCACAATTTCCTGCAAGCAAAAAAAATGAGAAAGAAAGGAGAGAGAAAGAAAAAGAAGGGGCACATCACAAAAAATCACAATAGACAGATTACAGTGCCTTCTTGTTCTCATTTATCTCTGGCCCCTGCTGTGCAATGTTGTAAACTGTAGAAAAACACAAAAGAAGTCTAATTCAGCTCAAGTTGCAAAGACGGAGAGTAAAGGGGAGTGGAGAGGCAGAAGGAGACAGATGCTGTGTCGACTACCCATCCATAATGTAGGAACCAGAGGCTGTATGCAATAGGGTTTTATTAGAATGACAGCCTGTCATGTTAGGGTGAGATGTTTGGCACAGCAGGCCGGATGCCTGGCGTGTGGCCAGCAGAGGAAAGTAAACATAAAAAACAGGTAAGACTGCAGGTTGTTACAGCTGAGGTGACTGCAAAGGATTCAGGGACTGGTGTTAGAGGAAGCAATGATTTGAAGCAAGCACTGTAACGTGTGATTGAAAGAAAACACGTCTCTGCTCAGAGGTGGCTCTATGAGAGCAACGTGCTGTAAATAAAACACATCCTCATATAATCTCTGAATCCTACGCCAATAACCCCCAACACCCATTCAGCGCCCCCATCTCTGCATCACTGAGATTTGTGCAGCCAATCAGACAGCTCTGAGAGTTTTGATCTTTAACAAGGACTCTGTGGAGAGGGAGGAAGGAGAAAGAGAGCAGACAACAAGAGATGAAGAAAGGATGAAGATGAGTGGCTGCGATAAATGCAGACATGTGGTGAAAGATAAGAAAAGACAAAGAGAGATGAAGATAAAGCAGCAGAGAGACACCGCCAGATATTGAGGGAGAGCTGAAAAGTGAAAAGAGAAGACAACCGCTCTATTATTTGGCAGGAGATAATTCACAGCAAACAACAGTCAGCATTAAGATGATGAAATGCAATGCAAAAAGCGCCTTCCTGGTTGAACCAACTTGTCCATTAAATATTAATTGTGATTAAATTTTTCTCACTTTCATCAGAGCCTGTGAGTCAGGGCAAAGGAGCTGTCCTGTCATTTCACACCCCACATCCTCCTGTGCCAAATGTCTTTCATGTTGGAGATAATGATCACATACTTTAGTGGGTAAGGGAGGAGCACAGTCAGTGTGTTTGTGTGTGTGTACATATGTGTGTATGTGTGCTGTCACAGCCCTTTCCAGGCCCTAGAGAGGTGGACATCAGCCTCCCATCTCCTCTCTGGCAAGAATGCTTAGAAAGAGCATCCTCAAACCAAGGCTGTAGAAATACTGTAACGAAACACATGGTAGACTTGTGCTTAATATATACAAGGCGTTTTACAGTGTTTCCTGCTCATTTACCTCTTTGAGCTCTTTGGCTACATCCTTGAGGTCTCCCAGGATGGTTTCCAAATTCTCCACGATTGTCTTGATCTCCCTTTTCACTTGTACTTTGGAGACTACTCCTTCAGCCTCTGCATTTGGTGTCCCTGACATTCTTATTGCACAGTCTATTTCGCGAAGGATCTCGGGTCAAATCCTTTGGTCGCCACGCTGCCACTTTGCCAGCGCATTTTTATTCAGTCCACAGCTCCCTCCTTTTTTCTTTCTTTCTTTCTTTTTTTTTTTTTTTTTTTTTTTTTTTTTTACTTTTTGCTCCTACATCACGGCCAGGACGGAGCGAAGTGGCGTCGGGCAGCGTTGTATAGCTACCACCAGACATGCGCGATAGAGCGTAACACAAAAAATAACGGTTCTATCAAAATATTGTATCATTCTGTCTAAGAAAGCGTCCACAGGTTTGCGCACCTCACACATTTATGTCCAACAATAACAACAGAAAATGAAGCGCCATGAATATCCTTCACGCCGAAAGAGCGCTAAATTCAACATTTTATCATAAAACGTCCAACACAGATGCGTTACAATGTGTTGTCTGTGGCAAATAGAGAGGAGAAAGGGAAGAAAGAGTCCACAGGCAGTTATCCAAACCGTTACACCGTCGGTCGTTACTGTAATGGTCCATAATCCTCAGGCATCGACAGAACGGTAATACACTCTCCCTGTTTCCACAAATAGTATGCGGTTCTGGTGATGATATACACCGGAAAGCCGCCAGGTACCGACACCCCCAGTCGCACTTTCCTCCGAAAAACACCCCGTCAGTTTCATCCTGTCTCCATCGCAGCCTCCTTGGAGAGTCTGAGCCACCAACGTCCGGGAGCAGAGGATACTCGTCTCTCTCTCTCTCTCTCTCTCTCTCTCTCTCTCTCTCTCTCTCTCTCTCTCTCCCTTTCTCTCTCTTTACTCGGCTGCTGTTAGTTTGACCCCATTTCATAACACAGGTATGCCGAGGTTAGACAGGTCTCCTATTTAATAATGTAGACGAGAACTACGGTGTTCATGGACGGCTCATGAGAAAATGGGCCCCTGGGTACAGACAAGTAAAAGCCCCCTCACCCCATCTTTTCTAGACTGAAAGAGACACAAAATGACTACAACTGGTGTGTTGTTTGAAGTTGTCTTGCCTCTCTTTATGGTCATTTTGTGTATCATTAGAACTGTTTTGCATCTGCTTGTGGTTGTTTTGTGGCTCTTTGTGGTTGCTCTGCATCTCTTCGTAGCTGTTTTGTATCTCTTTGTTGACATTTTCATCTCTTTGTGTTGGTCTAGCATCTCTGTGGCCATGTCACCTGTACATGTTTGTGTCTCTGTGGACATTTTGCTTCGGTTTAGGTGGTCATTTGTGTCTCTTGGTGGTCATTTTGAGTATCTTGTAGTCATTTTACAAGTTTTAAACCTTTCACAATTTTTAATTATTCTAAATCCTGTCCTTTAAGTAGTCATATTAAAGGACATGATAATAATTTCTGATAATATTATTTTGATAAAATTGACATTGTTGAGATATTTTTTTTCCCACTTTTTCCATTAACATCATCATCATGGTCACCATCATCATTTTTTACACACATGATCAAAAGTGCAGTAATAAGGTAAAAATCAGTCAGTTATAGTTTTGTTAATGGTGAAGGCTCATAAAATAGACACTAATTTTGTCAAATTAACATAAATAAACTGATTTTATAAGAATTAAAATTAAGGCTGCAACCAACAATTATTTTAATGATTTATTATTTAGCCGATTATTCTTGATTAATCAAACAGTAAAATGTCCATCAAACCTCAGAGTTTTCAGATGTTTTTTTTTTCAACTTACAGTCCAGATCCCACTAACCAACTAACTGTTGCAGCTGTGAGGAAATATTGAAGAAGTCTACATGTGGAACATCAATGGTGGTGAAAATAGGGTTAATAAAATCTCGGTCTCTGATTGGTCAACACTCAGACCGCCCCCTCGTGATTGCGGAAGTGTAACTTGTGGAAGTTCACCCTGCTGTCTCTGAGAATCAGTTGCTCTTGTAGCTGCTGTTCCGCTACGGGTCAGAAATAGATAATAATATCACACAGGAATGTCTTTGTCTTTCGAGGGAAGAGTCGTGCTTGTCACCGGGGCCGGAGGAGGTAAACTCGCCGTGCAAATATAACTGACCGTTAGCTAGGCTGTCACTGCTGCTAACTCTATTACTATGCTTACATAGGGTTTGTAACGTTAGCTCCAAATGCTAACCTCCGAGTTGCAGCAGTTTAGTAAATATGTGATGCAAATTATTAAAACAGCAAATGCTCACGTCTTTCTTTAATCCTGTTGTATTAGCCGTTCAGCAGTCAGTCCCGGTATCTTGTTGATTGCTAACACCTGCGGAACAACAGCAAGTCGCAAAGTCGTCAAAGTAAACAATCTATAAACCCTCTGGAAACAATGAAACAACGTTGTTGATGAAACTATAGATCACATTCTACATATAGAAGTCTAGCAGCAGACCTTTGCCAGCCTTTGCATTTGAATAACACAGGGATCAAAGTACATGCAACGCAATGAATAATAATCTTCCCAGTGCAAGTGTGTGAAAGGGCACACCCACCAGCACCCCCAACAGTTAGAGGCCAGCACAAAAATATGGGCTTCGTATATTTGTATTCTCATTTTCAGTGGCTTCCCCTACCCTATTTAATGCTTCAGGTGTGTAAACCAGTGCATCTGTAGTGGTTATCATGTTAATAATGAAGTGTTTAAAACACATTTAAGAAAGTCTGATCAATCCGAAATCTCAGGATATTTCAGCCCCTTTTCTCAAAGTACTGTAATTACTGTGTGAAACATTACCTTAACATGCTTGTCATAGTTTTTAGGTCTTCATTACACCCTGAATATAGACAAGTGTGGAAAGCCATCTAACTCTGGCCCCCTCATCAAGACAGGATACTACAGTGTATTAAAATTTTAGAAACCCAAAGGCACAGTCAGATATGTAAGTACTGTGAGTATTAATCTGAAAACACATAAGTAGAAGTTGCTATTGCTCAAACTGATTGCTTGGTCTTAATACAGATTTCATGTTAAATAATAACTCAGCCTGAGTCATCAAAGGTTTCTGATGCTACGCAAGGTTTAATTCCATAATTAAAACTGATGAAAACACTATAATAAACTAACTGATGTTGAGTTTTTTTAATCACATAATTTCTTCAAGGCTTACCTTAAGTCTGCCTCTCTGCTCCCCTTTACTCTCTGTCTTTGCAACGCAGAGCAATTACTGTGTTATGAGAAAAAAATATTTCTGTTTTAGATACCACTACTTTAGTAATAGTTTACTCATCATGCTAATAATGCATGATAAAATAACACAAGATAACAGTGTTACAATCCCAGGTTAAGTGGAGCTCTGGTAACTTAATTCCACTATTCCGCTCACTATGTTGCCCCTGCCAGCAGTGGATGTTGAATGGAATGTTTTATTCTGAAGACTCATCTCTTTCTCTTTCTTTCTTTACTGTCTTTACAGGCCTTGGCAGAGAATATGCACTGGCTTTTGCTGAAAGAGGAGCCTCAGTTGTAGGTAAACAGTGGCTCATCATTTTAAGCCCCTTATACCTTATTTTTTAGAACAGGTATAGTGAACATAGTGTAGTTAGTGCAACCAGGCCTTGATCTTATATACCTAGTGAAATGCCTGCTGAAAGTGAACCCTTGTAACCTCAATTGATGTTTTTTGGTTTTGGCTGTGGAGAGACAGCTATGTTAGTGTGCATGTTGACATTTTGCCCAGCATGATTGCAGATGTTTTATCTTAGTTGGTAGGGACTGGACATCAGTTTCATGTTTCATTAATCAAATATTCTTTGTAACAATCTTATTAAAATATTTGCCATTTACCACATGTTCATATAATTTGCTGCGGATTACATATACACAAAAGCAGTCACTGTGATTTAATTTATGTAACATTAGTAAATGAAATGACACAAGTAAAAACCTCTAGATTCTTGGTGTCCCAGGTTGCAGGGATGCACTGATCTGATACACTGGGTTAGGACTGCTGCAGGTACTGATCATATTATGATCAGATATCAGCCTTGACATAACTAATTTACAATAAATAAGTGTGTTAAAGTAAATACAATGTCATTCAGTGACAGTGGGTGGTAGACTCAGTTTTTAGTGTGTCATGTTCACTTACTTAAAATAATATTGCCATTAGTTTCATGCTGTGAGTTATAAAGGTTTAAAAGTGGGAGGGGGCCTCCTGCAGATAAGCCTGAGCTGAGGTATCAAAATTGGTATGGGGAGAGAAAAAGTTTGATCGGTGCATCCCAAGATTGAAGGGATTTTTGGAGATGAGTTATATAGCAGAATGAGACATGTTACAGAGAAATGAGCATTGTATTGGTCGTCAAAGTAATAATGTTACTTTTTAGACTGCACAGTTGCAGATGTTGGCATAAATATTTGTCCTTCCCAAAATAATAGTTTCCCTGGTGCCTGAACTGAACTTGCCCTTGAACTCTGACAAGGAATCAGCTTAGCTATACTTTTCTCCTAACCTAATCACTCGTGGAGAATTGCAGAACTCACCCCATTATTGCTAATCTTTTTCTTCTTGCTGCAATAAAGTGAATGACCTTGGGGCAGACACTAAAGGGGGTGGAAAGAGTTCTGCAGCTGCTGATAAGGTGGTGGAGGAGATAAGAGCGAAGGGAGGCAAGGCCGTGGCAAACTATGGTGAGAAGTTTGGACTAGCCTTCTTGTCTTATGTCTTCTCCTCTCTGATACATAATTTTCTCCATCTGTTCTTTACTGCTCATGGTATAGTATTTAGCTTATGTAAAGACTGACTCAAAAACAGTATTGATTTTTGTCAGTCTGAACAGTGTACTGATGAAGCTGTTAGTGAGTATTAAAGACAAATGTGTCTCCCTATTTCATATTTGTGCATCTTACATATATAGAAAGAAACAGTTAAAAAAAAAAAACAAGACTTTGATCAATGTGTTTCATATGTGGTTTCAGAATTGGCAGGTGTGATACAAAAGTATCATTTACATGAAAAGCTGGCATAACTTTGTATCCAATTTATAACAAACAATGATGTCCAGTAATCAATAAAAATGTTATTTCACACATCATTGCTTAACAAACTGAGCAGGTGAGGCTGTCTGGTTTCTCCTGTATATGAGCACAATAAAACTTTTCAAAAGCTTTCTCTTCTTCTTGTAACTGTAACAGGTCACATTGTTTACCTATAAACCTACATGCAATGACAAATGTAGCCTAGAATCAAGTTTATAACTGTAGCTGAACTATCAAGGACAAAACTTGATATGGTAATTTTGGAATTGAGTTATAAAATGCAATTTCCTGTTGTGTACATAAAGATTCTGTAGAAGATGGAGAAAAACTGATTCAGACAGCGCTGGATACATTTGGAAGAATAGGTGTGTATTATATTTGTACTGCAATGCTGTGGCTATCAGAGTTGATACTTATCTCAAGTCATGCATGATCAAAATATCTCACTTAAATGATTGTTAGTGATGTTATGACTTTAATTCACTAAACTTGGTAATGTGTCTTTCCTTCCAGACGTTGTTGTAAACAATGCTGGGTAAGTCATTTCATAGCAATAATCACGCTTTTTTTAGGTTTGATCACATAATCTGTTTTCAGAGTGGCCATTTGATTGCAGTTACCATATTAATGGACATATTGGCCACTATAATCATGTAAAAGAAAACCTTAAGTTTGGCACAAAGACTGAAAAGACTGTCCTGCTTTTCTTTTCCAAGGATTCTTCGTGACCGATCATTTGCCAGGACGAGTGATTTGGACTGGGGTAATTAAATTATTTGTGATATTTACGTTAACTCTCATTAATTCATACTGTATGTGGGGTCATAGCATACCATCACATTATTTCCTCTTGCTTGGCTTACATCATATCATCATCTATGCTATATGTAAAAGACTACATTTGTTTTTAACTTGGGTTTGTCATCCAAGTACATTCTCTTTAAAACAGACTGTCTGTGTGGGAGTTTGAAAATCTACTGTAAGCTGGATCTGATCCACAGTGTTCTAGATAACAGTGCAGAGTGTAATGTTGTGTGTTGTGTGCTAAAACTCCATTTCAGACCTGATTCAAAGAGTTCACTTGAGAGGCTCCTTCCTGGTGACTCGAGCTGCCTGGAATCACATGAAAAACCAAAAGTTTGGCAGGTAACTAGCCCAGCTACTAACAGTTATTGACGTAGATACAAACTGTGCCATCCTCTTATTACGTGGGTTGGACTTGTTAGGTCCAACAAAGTTACAGTATCCTCAGCAGACAGACCATTGCTGGACTGTAATCAAGAAAATATCAGCATGGCATGAAATGCTGTGTGGTGAGGCCAGATTCAGATGTCAGTTAAAGCACCACGGATACTTAAAAGAGATTTTTATGTGCTGCATTTTAAGTGGACTCTTGAGGATGTGCACTTGAGGTAATGATTACATAAAACATGCCTGCCATCACATTATTATACACATATTCTGACTCTGGGTTTAATCACTTGATACCCTTTAAGATGTCTGGCTCCATCGGTTTCATGGTGTAAAATGAAAAAATCTGCATACTAATAAAAGCCCAAGACAGCAAATTTGATATGAATATGTAAATCACCAAAGAAAGAAGGAAATTTGTTAATTTAGTTATGCAGCACTGTAGGTTAATCTGTGAACAATTTAAAGACTATTTAAATTGATGACTCCACAAGAAGCAGCAAAGATGTCTGTGCAGGCTCGTCTCATTCTTCTGAGTAGCACAGCATAAAAATTCAAATATTCAATAGTCTGAAGTTATAGAATAGAAGATATTTTATCACGGTGCTGAGATTCTTCACTGCTGGAGAAGTCTCTTGAATGAGAAGTGAAACATCCAGTGGATGATTTATATTGACTTGAAGCAGTGTGGATGTATGCAAATATGGGCTGATATATTTTTAAGGCGCTATCAGTTACTTATGGAAAATGGTGACACTGCTGACTTACACAGACATCCAATGCAGATTATCATTAACAGGGATTTGTCAACAGGCCTTTTTCACATAGGACATTTTGACTTGTCAAACTAGGGTGCAACTAATAACATTAACAATGGCTGCATTCTAATACTGAATAGTCATTAATGTTGCTAATTACACCTGTGAGTTTCCTGCTATGACAAGAAAAATTTGTGCTGTGAAAACAATAACAATTTGCGGAATGTTGCAGTTGCCTGTCACAAATGCATACATCCCGCTCTACATGAATAGGACAAGACTAGTTCATAAACATAAAAGTCACTTTTTGCAGAATGTTTCACTGCATTGAGCTTGAGTGGCGTATAATTGAGAAAAGTAGAAGACAGTTGCAAATAATGCAGCTTTTATACCAAGGTTTTGATGGGAAAAATATTTTAACTTTATATAGGGAGACAAACACAATAATCATCATCATTTCAGATTTTATAGTATGAATATACGTTTTGCAGTGCTCATGGGAGAAGTTTCAAATTCAATATTTCTGTGCAGTCACCCCAAACAAGAGTTTATGGTGCAGTCAAAGGTAAAGCCATAACAGAACAAAATGAAAATGGCCTGACTTTCCACAACAGACAGGGTGGACAATGTGAATAAAGCTATGTGAAAGCATGGAGGAACACACATACATATTTCTACCATGTATCAGGTCCCTAAGGCAACATTTTATAATATAATGCTCTTAAAAAATTGAAAGGTTGTGTGAAAGGTTCCCTGAGTAACTGAATCATAGACTTTAGTCCATAAAAGTTATTGATTTGAAAAATATTCTATCATTGCTGGTGGTTCCATTGCAGTGTGCTTCATGAATGTCCTGTGGTATGGATCATTGCTTTCTGATGACCAGTGAGCCAGCATGTCTCAGATGTCTCCTACAGTTAATGTAGCGTTGGTGCTTAACCTCATTACTTTTACTTGACTGCAGTGAACTCTCTGCGTGAGTTTACTAGCAAAATTCTATGTGCGAGACCATGTGTCAGTATGTATGTGTTTATTTCTGCATAGTAGTAGTAGAAAGTAAGTAGAACGTTTAAGTAAATTTAACTGTGTGCAGTTCTGTATCAGTGATAAAGTAGCGGTCTGTGCATGCATGAAAGGTGTGTACCACTTTGCAAGATTATGTGTGTATGTGGGTGCCGTCTGTGTCTCCCATTACTCCATAGTGATGCCTGTCACTTTGCATTAACACTGACTTGTTGCCTGGGGTTGTCTGTGGCCAGAATCATCATGACGGCTTCAGCCGCAGGCATCTATGGTAACTTCGGCCAGGCCAACTACAGCGCTGCCAAGCTGGGCATGCTGGGGCTGTCTAACACCTTGGCCATTCGAAGGACGCAAGTACAACATCCACTGCAACACTATTGCCCCTGTTGCAGGGTCACGCCTCACAGAGACTGTCATGCCCCCAGGTAAGCAGAGAGATTGAGAGATTACATGACTGCGTGCATTTGGTCTGTATAATGCATATGATGGTGTTCTGCTGTGTGTTTGGGTGCACACACGTTCCCACATATACATGTTTTTTGTTTTTTTTGTACAGACCAAAATAGACAAATGGATTATAACCACAGCTCCTTCTTTTTTTCTCTAGAGCAGCTGCATAATGTAATGCCCATGTAATGTTGATTTACAAAATTTGAGGCAACAGCACTCCCGTTTGACATGCAAATTTGTCATCTAATATTCAGGAGCTGTGGTTTTTTTGCTGTTCCAACAGCCATGATGAAATCATGCACCCTGTAAGTGCTTTAAAAGTTTTGATGTGTCAGCCCTTGATTTAAACAGGCGGCTCTGGCCTCTTTATTCTACTGTAGGTGTTAGCTGTGCTTTCAAATTCACAAAAAACATGTAAGTATGCTGATGAAACATTTATATTATCATGTCAAAAATATTTCCCAAGACAGATGGTAATGCAGCATTGGACAGATAAGAACAGCTCATAAGAATGGGATGTTGTATGTTGCATATGAACAATATGTCAAACAAAAAAACTTAACATCAAAAATCTGTTTGCAAATTAAAAAGGCAATTATTTTTAGCATTGTCTGCTGTGTTTTAAATTAATCTCATGACTCCATCTAGACCCATCAAACCCAGTGTCTGTAAATGTCCTCACATCATGAGCATATTGTGCATGCTTTGTGACTACAGCTCTGTTGTCAGGGTTATTAAGTGACAAATTAAAGGAATGGTTTTGTTGCCCTGCCGTGCTGGTCTACAGTAGCATCTGTCACACTGCGCTGTGCCAACTGTCACAGGATGGCCTCACCTTAGTAAATGACTTGGTTCCATATGTTGGCTTTCACTGACTCAGGCTTTTCTGAAAAACAAACAACAAAACTCATCTTGCTTAACATTTCAGCGAGCAGTGAGGCATAATGCCTTTTTCTTTTACATATGGTGTCTGGTATTAAATCTTTAGTGGTTCATACAGGCAATTAAAAGCCTGTGCCATATTTACTTGACTTCAAGTTCAGTTTTTAACTTATTTTCACCCAAACTTTTGTCTTCCCAAAAGTTATTCTATTTCCTGTCTCACATACCAGTATTAGCACATGTTTTGTCTTTAGTATTTGTCCAGCAGGTACTGTATACTGTACCACAGCCTAAATATACACAAAAATAATATCATGGGTATTTTCTTTATTCAGTTTTTTTCTATAATCCTCTTTTGAAAATGATTAGGAATAAATGGTGACTAGTTACCCACGTCTGTTAGTTCTGAGCAAAGAGGACAAATGCTTTAGGCTTATGTGATAACTCAGACCATGTACTTCTTGTATTTTCAAAATTAGCAATTTAAACAAGCAGCATCATTTTTAATAATACATTGACTACCAAGCAGAGACCCTGAAGCAGTAGCTCTCCTTTAGGATTTGTTGTACAACAGATATGCAATAAAAAGATGCTTGATTGTACTGTGTTTGTATATATTTTGTTTTCTTTAGATCTTGTGGCATCTCTGAAGCCCGAGTATGTTGCTCCCCTGGTCCTCTGGCTTTGTCATGATCAGTGTCAAGAAAATGGTGGACTGTTTGAGGTAAACAGAAAAAACACAAAAAAACATGTTCTTTCTCTCTCTTCAGTAAGATTAGTAAGGCCTCACTCCTGCTGTACTGCCTGTAGCTTTGTGAGGATTTTGTTCTTTTGTCATTGAGAACAGTAATGCACCAGTGACGTATTCAGATTCCATAAAGAGACAGTATTTGTTTTGTGTGTCATCTGCTCTTGTTTCATCTCCTTTCAGGTCGGTGCAGGCTGGATTGGTAAATGTGAGTACTATGTATTTTTCCTGAGGAAATATCCATATACATCTATGATATTCATTAGCCCCTGGTTCACTAGTGCTGTATGTGTGTGATTTTCACTATGCAATGACCTCTTTATTTGTGTGTGTCCATGTGAGCAGTGCGCTGGGAGCGTTCTCAGGGCGACATTGTGAGACAGAAGAACCAACCCATGAATCCTGAGGCTGTCAGGGACCAGTGGGAAAAAATCTGTGATTTTACAGATGCCACCAAGCCTACTAATATTCAAGGTCGGTACAACACAGGCGTAAACACACGCATTGTCTCTGTCATTGTCTATATCTTTATGAAAATATAGACTTGTGGCATTCTTTCTGTATTTAATGGTTATTTATTGTGAACATGCTAATTTCTCTTAAAACCAGTAAAGACACAATTGCTGCTTGAAAGTTACTGAGGCCAAATTTTCTTTATTTGAGTCCAGATCTGAGTGTGATCACTCCTCCTCATAACCTTACTGCTCTGCTTTTCACTTGTTTGACTCATTCTGTGTTGAGTCAGAATGATTCAGATTGCAGATCACTGCATTGCTACACTGAATCTAATCAAAGTTATCAGATACTTATGAATTAAATAACCATGATCATTGCACAGATTGATCTTTGGATATGTGTAGGCCAACTGCCTGGTTGTCTAAAGTAACAATTATTTTTCAGGTTTTAGAAAATGATTTTAGCAGTGGATTAGAGTTCTAGCTTCTGAAAAGTATTCATCTGCTTTAGCTTGCTACTGCAACAAACTGTAGACAGTCAAATCATGAGAAGAAGATGTGTGTATACGGTGAGACCCAGCGAGCTGTAAAGTCTTTAAAATCACTGAATTCTGTTTCCTAGATGCAGGAGAAATGAAGTATAATAATAAATAATTACAAGTCACATCATCCCTATGTGGTTTTCCATTGTAATGTCATACTTTAGCCGGTATGATCATGAAACAGATAATGCTCCCTGTGTGGTATCAAAATGGTCTTAAAATATCTTAAATTCATCCTGTTATGAGAATGCAGGCAAATACTGTACTTCAGTATTCCAGTGATTCACACCAATTTGTAGAATAATGCTGAAAGCTAGAAAATTGGGTTTGTAAATGAAATGGACCTTGAAGGAGTGCAAGATTTTGATCTTTATCATTGGGCCACTGACGTTTATTTTAGTATGACACTGGTAGATTGCTATGATATGAGAAGAAAAAAGCTAAGTTGGTAAATGTTCAACTGGGACATGCTTACAGTACAGGAAGAGGGTATCATCATTGAGCTTGACTGAGCTTTTGTGAGTGTGAGAAACCTCTGAAACTACAGCCTTTATATACTATCAGCTCATCTGTATGTAAAGGGAGTTTGGCAAAACAGAGTGAGGATGAGATGGTGTTAGAGATCAAGCGAATGAGGCGGAGAAAAGAAGCGAAGGTAAATAAAATGTTGAGTATGAACAAACCTAATGTTGTTCCCGAAAGGTCTCATGCAAACAAGAGGGTGGCAAATGTTGATTATCATTTCTCTCCGCCTCCTCCATCCCTCTCCACGCTCTCAGATGTACAATCGAAGAAAGGGCGGCAGTGCTAACATTAACTGAACCGGGTTGGCAGTCCCACAGGGCGCTAGCTGGGCTCATTAGCATGGCTTTGTAGTGCCTCCTCATTTGTAGCTTATTACAGAGACTTGTTGCTGCCTCTGTTTTGTAACTGCCTACCACTGAGTGACGGTAATTAGTAGCTGTGGTCTTCCCAGTCTCACTCTGTTCTGCTCAGCTGTCTGCAATTGTTTGTGTTAGCTCAATCTACATAGGTATTCACTGCTTGTGTTACCTGAGTGAATATATTTACATTTAATTTTCAAACAATCTTTAGACAACACAGAGTGTGTACTTAACCTCTTAAATGTGTAAACAACTAATGTTATTAGTCTAATGTTGTTTAAACAGAGAACTGGTCATATTTATTCTTAATACCATACACCTATGGACCTCATGGCTGTCCATCCATTTTAAAGCTACTCCTGGATCAGTGTGTTAGATTTAAATTCTTAGTATGTGTTAACATCTCCCTGGAATTCTATCTAACTCTACTTTGATCTGTTTAACTTGAGATAAAGAATTTTCTGGAGCTGTCAGAGCAAAAAATCCCCAAGCTCATTCACTAAAAAAGTGCAGGTTTAATAGATATCTGGGTGATGACTTTTAAAGACCCGATATGTGAACAAGTAAGATATGAGAGATCTTAAACTTTCCACATTATTGAAAAATCATCAAGGTTTCTCGGTTTGGTTATTTAATGTTAACAAGGAGTTAGATACATTTATGTCCTTAAGTGTAATTATGATAAAATTGGTCATCTTAAATTAAGAACCAATCCAAAGTTAGTTCAGATACAAGTTTACGTTTGACGTCAAACCAATTAAACTCATATATTGTTTTTTTTTTGTCAAGATTTAGATGAGAAGATTGCCTGTATGCTAAATATGAAACTACCACCCGCAGCAGTTATATTTCTGTATTTCTGCATGGTCTGAGGCATCAAAGAATCACATTCATAATCTGTCACTACATCTTCCTGTATGGCAGTGTTTTGGTCTGGTGTGCCTCCACTCATTTGTCATCTCCCACCTTTTCTATAGAGTCTCTACAGTCAATTGTGAGTGTGCTGTCTCGAGTGGAGTCAGAGGGAGAAGTTGGTGCAAATCCAACAGCTGCTGCAGCGTCTGCAACCTCGACTTCAGGGATCAATCCTGTGAGTAGAGACTGCTATTGCTGCTTTTTCCTTTGACAGCAATGTACAGGGTATTTACAGGTTTCAGAAATCACTGAATTTGTTTCCTCAAAAAAGGTGTTAAAAAGGTATTAAGAAGTCTTAAATTTCTCTTTTTCTCTTGCCTGCTGTATGTTGTAATGTTGAATTTTTGAAATTAATTATATTTGTATTCAGTTGTGGGCTGTTGGAAGACTTAACACACCCATTGACTAAAAGTGGAATTGTTGCAACATTGGATTTTGTGTGCAACCCTTTTTTGTGGACTTTTCACCACTGTTAATTTATGTGCATCTGTGTTATTCTCCATCTCATTTGCTTATACGCAGTCATTCCTCCCACTGTAGACTGTGTGGAGCTGTAACCTCTCAGACTGTTTCAAACATGGCCGCTCATGACTCTTTAATACCACCACACTGTATTTAGTCAGAGATGATAAGAACCTTTTCAGCAAAGTTCCTTCAACATACATAAGTACTTTGATGTCTCCTGTAAATACGAAATGGTGACACACCAGACGAGTGACAACTCAGATTGGCTTTTAAAATGTGACATACAAAAGATGTCAGAGCACAATAGTGCAGCGATGACTCCCTGGACACATTCTCCCTCACTTCACTATGTTCCCTGTTACTGAATCACAGAAAGTGAACTGGTTACAGCTCACACATGGCTGAGTTGCTTAAATAATTCATTGAGCTGCAAGTATAATTGCATAACATCAAATAATTATCCACAGACACAGTCTCCTGTTAAGATAGTTGTTGTGTGCGGTAGTGATACTTTGTCCATAGACTCATCTGTATTTGTAATATATCAAACAGATGACTGAACCCTTATCTTACTGTGTTAAACTCCCCAAATATTTAGAAACTGTCATTCTGAATTGTATTGTCTCCATATTATAAAAGAAATGGCTGATTAAGCACAGACCACAATCATCACAGTTTAATAAATGGTGATGAATAATCAAGATGAATGCTCAATTTAATGCAGTGTGGAGACTGGTGCAACATGTAGTCATTATACCAGTATCATAATTTTACAAAAAATATTACTCATAGTTTGACTAACACTATGGTTATGATACCCATCAATGAAACCGTAATGTTTCTGGTTTGATTCCAACCAGGGACATTTGTTAGGTGCTATACCCTCCCCATCTTTCCTGACCAGACTGTCAGTAAAAAGGTGGAAATGCCAACTCTAAAAAGAAATAATAAATATATATGTGGCAGTATTTTGTTAGTGTAATTTTACATATTTCAGATGGCTTGGACCAGCTGGGTGTTATTTCATTATATAACAACCTAAACACAACTTCCAGAGTTGTTCAAATATCAAATATTAAACAAAACAAAACAAAACAAAACCGAAAAACAAAAACTAAAAGAAGAACCAAAACAAAAGACCCAAATTCAATCCAACATGGGACCATGCAACAAACTATAAATACAATATAACAAGATGTTATGCTGAAAATTGAAGCACGATGCAGCATAAAAATGTGTTGAAATGAGAACAATATAATTATCAAATATCTGCATGAAAAAACACTATTGTGCATTGTGCATGATTATTATATCATCAATATATCTACTATTATATCCTCTGTTTTAAATGCATCAAAACATCAATAATACTCCATGGTAAACCTACTTTAATATCAGCATGTTTAGCTTAGTCATAAGTAGACAGATATTAACTTTTTTTAAAATGGTATGTGACTCACTTTTGATCAGATCTCCTCATTTTTACATCCTGTGAGACATTAACGGCACTCACCAACCGGCTTCAATAATATCATGATTCAGTTCCTAAAATGTTAAATTATGTACAGTACACTCTGTCTCGGCTATCAGTGTCCTCTCCACTGTGTCTCTGGCAGGGGTGTGTGTTAGTGTGTGTGTATCTGTGTGTGGTTGTCTGGACTGGAGATTTGGAACAGAGTCACAATGTAGCCTCAAGACAAACATCACCATTGTGTCCTCAGCTGACTCTGCTTTGTGATAAGTGTGTGTGTGTCTGTGTGTGTATTTGGTATATTTGGGCAGTGCTGCACACATATAGAGTGTTAGTTGCATTTGTATCTCTGTCCTTGTCATGGTACGGCGCACACATTGCTGAAGTCACACTGTGCCCCTGCTGTGTTTGCATTTATTTCTCATTTATCGCCCACTGTACAGATGTCTAATAATCTCAGATATTGTCGTGTGACATGAGAAGGCATTCAAAGCAAAAATATCAGCAGCATCACAAAGTTACAATGTTCCATTTTAGCTGGAACAGTTTCCGAGAGGTTTTGATTCAACTGTGTGACTCTTTTGGAGGCTGTAGCTTGTGCTGTTGAACTGTATTGCATTATACAGAGGGGTTTCTATTATTTAGCCTACCCTCATTGGGTAGACAAAATAACATACACCTTTCTGTATAACGCAATACAGTTCAGCAGCACCGCAAGCTGCAGCCTCCAAAATGATCACAGAGTTGAATCAAACGCTCTCTAAAACAGCTTCAACAAAAACTGAATATTATAATGCCATGAGGAGCGGATATTTTTCACTGACTGAATTAGTTTCAGTTAAGTTTACCACATAAAATGTCAGCAGCAGTGTGCAGCTAAACTAAAGTCTTAATGTAATGTGTTGTTGTAAACCACAAGGCCACCAGTACAAGCTGAATTTCTATCATGATTAAAAAAACATTTTATCTTGATTTTTTCTCTCCTAGTTAGTGGCAAATTTGACTTGCACCTTACATGTACCAGCACTACTGCTTTTTATTGTACTTTCTTAACTGTAGCTTTAATCTCTGTGTGTCTGTGAAAGGGCGTATAATATTAAATCCCCAGTGCAGGGATGTTGGACTGGTTCTGAAAGCAGAATGTTTCCCGCATCTGCATTTAAATGCAGTTTTAATTAAAGGTGGGCCTCCAGAGGTCAGGCTCTATAGTAATTTTCGACCAACTGAGAGATGGTATTACACAGAGAGTGAATCACACCAGTCTGCCAAGCAATATTATTTTCAACAATAGCTCAACACAGTGGTTGTTAATATGACAAATAAATAACTGCAGGACTACTATGACTGTAATGTTATCACAGAGAGAGCTAGACGACACCCCGTTGTCAGTCATGACAGCGGCATTCACTGAGCTGAGGATTAAAATTGTGGCCACACTAAACACCGTCAACCTCCTGATGTGACTCCTCCAGCTCACTGACAAAGTCCCAAGGCAGGAGAGACGTGCAGATGTTAACACAGCTCTACCCATTATTACAACTACCACCATCACGTAATCAAGTGACCTCCTTTATGCCATTGCAACACTAATCCTGGAGATACTTGGCTATAAGATCAAGAATACAACACAAAGAGAGAGAATGGTGAAAGGGGTTGGAAGCTAAGATGAAGAAAGCTTGGAGGGATGTTAGTTGGCTAACAGAGGTCTGAGGGACAGCACAGAGGCTCTGATCATGACAGCACAAGAACATGCCCTAAGCACCAGATCCATGGAGGCAGGTGCAGGTTGCAAGATGCCCCTGAGACAATCCAGTACATAGTAGCAGGGTGTATGATGCAAGCTGGGAGAGTGCACACTGCAAGCAATTACCCTGTGGCTAGAATAGTGTATGGGAACATCAGTATGCCCCCAAAGTCCCAATGGGACACACCACTTAAACTGGTTGAGACCAGAACTAAGACCCTGTGGAACTTCAAGTTGTTGCTGGCTAACCAACCAACATAGTGGTGGTTGACGAGGAGCAGTGGAGGGTAGTTGTGATAGATGTGGCAGTCCCAGCTAACAGTAACATCATCCTAGCACAAGAGAATCGAAGAAGTACCACAGGCTGAAGTTATAACTGCAACAGATGTGGAAGGTGAAGTCCAGAGTGGTCCCAGTGGTAATAGGATAGCATTGGGGGCTGTGACCCCCAAATTGGGAGAGTGGTTCCAGCAGATTGCAAATACAACATCTGAGGTCTCTGTCCAGAAGAGTGCAGTCTTGGAAAAGCTTAGATACTGAGCGGAACCCCCAACTAATGAAGGTCTGACTCTCAGGAGATTTTTAAAATAAAAGACCAAAAGAAATAATCAAAGACAGATGAACATAAATATTATAATAAACTATACAAATCACTGAAAAGGGTGGTATTGATTTTATAATGCATTTCATCTGTACAGGTTTTTCCAGACTTCACAGGAGCCATGATGGAAAATTCATGATCAGTTAGAGTCCTGAGTTCTCACAAAGCTCTGGCAGAGGATCTCTGGCTGGGATTAACTGGGGTTCTTCATGGGCTTTAAAAGGCATTCGTGACTTTGTGTCATTAACACTTGATTACTGCAATGTTCTGTTCAGGAGTATTGAGCCCATTTTCAGGGTGCTCGTTAACGGAAGTGCAAGCACAAATCGAACATCGCTGCTCAGTTTCTGGCCTCTCAGTCCTGGACACCGCTCAAGTTCAGGGTCTGTTTTAAAAATGTGCTGATCACCCACAAAGCTCTGCCTGGTCCAGCCCAGGAGTACATTTCTGAACTGCTGATTCCTCTTAACTCTGAGATCCCACAGGTCCTCAAACTAATGACTGTGGATGGTTCCACTGATCACAGGCAATTGTGCCAACTCTAAGCGGTATATCTTCTGATACAATCTTGTTCAATCCTAAGATGCGTTTTCTAGCATTTTGGTGCTTTTTATATTCAATTTTGTTTCCTAACTGTATTTATTTCTTTACTTTTTTGTTTTTCTGTGCTTTTCTTAGGTTTGTCTTTTCTGTCCTTTTCTTTTCCCCAAAAATATATTATGTCCTCAAACGATAGTCAGGTAGGGGTTATGTTTTCTCCCATGTCTGTCTGTCTGTTTATTTCTCAGCAGGATTACATAAAAAGTACTGTACTGATTTGTACCAAACTTGGTAGAGGGATGGGGCATGGGTCAGGGATGTAGACATTACATTTTGGTGCGTATCCAGTTACAGGAGCGGATATGACCGATAAATCATTGATGTTATCTGACTACTTTTTCCTTTTATTTTTCTAGTACAAGAGCTGGACAGGCATGTAGAACTGACTGAGTGTCTTAGTTTTTGCTGTAATCATTCCTCCTTAAAAGATAACTTTGTAATGTTCTTTTAAAGTAAATTATAGGGGACTACATGTAGAGCCCCCATTTTGTGCAAAAGCCTGTTTTAACAGGAGGGATGATCTCAACGGGAAGAAGCTATTGTTGTTGTTGGGTGGACATGAAAAACTGTGGACCTGTCACTTTAAAATGCTGAATTGTTTTATTAATGTTTCTTTCCTCATCATTCCTCAATGTGTTCTTTGCTGCATTTACTTCTTTTATTACCTCCTAAAAAAGCACCGACAAAAAATATGTATTTATTCTATATGTATTTATGTTCCACCTGTGTGGTATTTTCCAAAGACTGGCTAGTTCACTGACTGTATGTGTAGTGTTTATCAAAGCATTTGTATTCATGGGTTTAGCTTTGGAGCTAATCTACCATGAGGTGAACCTTATTACTTTTATGCAAACGCTTAAAATTGCATATTAATTTTCTCTGTCTAAATTACAGGATAACAGTTTCATGTTCTGCCCTCAAAGTCAACACTTAACGACTCTCCTCCCCTCTCCTCTCAGGCTGAGGCAGTGGGACAAAAATTACCACCATCCACGTTCAGCTTCAACCACACACAGTGTATCCTCTATGCACTGGGGGTCGGCATGTCCACCAAAGACCCGGACCATCTTAGGTGTGTATCTAAGTGCGTTAGTGACTATAATTGCCTCAAGGGGTGTGACAGGTCAACTTGTCTGAAAGTGAACTGAAAGAAATGATAATCACTGTACTTTTACTTTGACCTCTAAGGAGAAATACAACCCACTGGAATCTATTCAGGCTTACAAATCCTGTGCAGCCATCTGTGCTGTTATTTTTATTTGTCTTCATCTGTAAACTATTCCTATGAAAGTGTGATTTTTTTTCACAGTTCAGTAACTCTTAACACTTTTATAAAGGTTCCTGTATGAAGGCCACCCAGACTTCAGCTGCCTCCCCACCTTTGGGGTCATTCCCTCTCAGGCAGCCATGATGGATGGCGGGCTGAGCTCAGTCCCTGGACTCAACATCGACTTTACACAGGTTAGAAAAAATATGTATTAATATCTATAATATCTCTGCATGCATGTTTGTGACATTGCTGTCTGTATATATGCATATGCATATTTGTATCCATATGGTCTATTTCACACAGTGTTGCACACAAGAACAACAATAGTGCATTCACACATTACTCATACTAATAAGGCTTTAAGACTGTGGTGTGATTATATATCACAGCTGTTCTAATGTTTTGTGTCAGGTATTGCATGGAGAGCAGTATCTGGAGCTTTACAAACCTCTACCAACCTCAGGTATTTCCTTCTGTGCTATTTAAGTACATACAGTTTGGCTTATATAAGTTCTTAATGTAATACTGTAGATTTTACATTATATTAATTACAATAAAAGCTATTTTAGAGTCCCATTCAGCCATTTTACCTTGATTCACGTTACTGTATATAACATGTCCTATAACTGGGACCAGTCTGAGTTTAATAGCTAATTTAGACTCGAAAGTGAGTGCCTCTCTTGGCCAGTTTACATCTTCAGCCATGATAGGTTTAGGTTTTTGACCATATGATTGAAATCTTATTATAGCATGTCCATACTGAGGAATTGGCTACATATGGACTAGTCTGGCAGTCTGGTCAGTTTGTGCATCTCATGGTTTGCTATCACATTTAAGTCACAGAGCTAAGCTTTTGTTTTTCAAAAAGATAAATCCCTGATGAAATGTGAAAAACACAGGAGGTAATT
Organism: Lates calcarifer; assembly: GCF_001640805.2. Classification (NCBI taxonomy): domain Eukaryota; kingdom Metazoa; phylum Chordata; class Actinopteri; family Centropomidae; genus Lates; species Lates calcarifer. Next base: position 5,429,590 of record NC_066845.1, on the reverse strand, counting down.
TAACAACACTTGGTACTAGGTATTACAGGACTTCTCAAAGACACTGTTGCAGTATTGTAAGTATTGTTACATGAGCTCAGGGACATTTACCTCTATGACTTAATGATAATACATGTCAGGCATGAAGTGGGGCTAGGTGCAGTACATGCAGGACTAAATTATGATACATAAGTAAATGGGGAAAGTAAATGGGTGAAATCCATTTTCAGGTCAGCTCACCTCTGAGGCCACCATAGCTGATGTGTTGGACAAAGGGTCTGGAGCTGTCATCCTCTTGGATGGTGAGTTTCTTTGCCCCATAGGGTGCAGAGCTTTTATCATATAGTGTATTTATTTCATATTCATTTGTTTTCATCACTTTAATGTGTCTTTTCCTGAAAGTTGCCTCTCAGGCTGAATTAATGAAAGTTAATTTATAGTCTGTGTCTTCCGGGATTGAAATAATGGACTGAGAACGACTCATATTTCTGTTTGACAATTCCGTAGAGATGGATGATATTAGAACCACTCTGATCTATAATTAATCCGACTTAAAACAAATAACATGGGACCTGACGTTCCCTAAGGATTCACAGAGGAAAAATCTATGTAATTTCTTTATACACACTAAACCAGTCAGCTTCTGTTATCCTCCTTGAGTAAAGTTAAGTTATTTCTGGGTGAGACAGCACGTCACAGTGATGCCCTGCAGAAGCAGCTTTGTCTGTCTTTATTCCTGGTTATATTTTGAGTTGACCTAATGAAATTCAGCAGCCAGTACAGCAACTGTAGTCTGGATTTGATTCCTTGTGACAGCTGTTAATTGTCTCTTCACAGTTTGCTTTCATGTAGCTGTTTCTTCCTGCTCTAATTTCACTGATAAATATGCGGTAATGAAGAAAAGGTGTTCTCCTCACTGTGTTGTTATGCTTAATGTCATAATATGTGGCACTTCTGTTGTGCATCATTCAAAGTGATTGCCAGGGAAGTGATGCTAACTTAATAATTAGAGTAATGTTGGCTCTTGTTAGTCAACTTCTATTGCATATTAATGAGAGCAGCATTCTGAAACACAATGAGAAATACACCCAAAGCTTATTAATAACAAAATATAGACGGTGCAGTTAGAATTTACGTAACTAAAAATGTAAAATAGTCAGTGGTGGTACATTTACTCATTCCAGTTTTAAGGCATTACTTGAGTATTTTCCTTTTCTGATGTAAAGTCAAGTCTACTACTTTAGACTTGTACCTCATTAAATTTCAAAGGCAAATGTACTGCACTACATTTATTTATATTGTAGGTACCTTCTAGAGTTTTCTAGTAAACAAACAAATGTATCTTCCAAAACACATCTTATATGTCCTTGAGGTGTAACAAATGCACTGAATGGATTTCCTTCCTCATAAAACTGCTAACAAGCAGTTGTCTTCTTCTCTGCCCTTTGTTGAGAAAGTGGAAAAGCCTGAAACAAACAAATCAGGGACTCGCAGACAAAAACATGGTTGTGTCCCCCCATAGTTAAGGGGTTAGGACCCCGACCATGAACAGCAGTGTCCCTGGTTCATATCTGGCTGGAGAAGCACTGTTGCATCTCTTACTTAATAAATATACTAGGAAAAAAATGCTTCATAGTGCTACTAGTGTTCAAAAACTCTACATGGGTACATTTTTTATAGCAGTTTGGAAAACAGGATATTACACCATCTTTACTAAATATGATGATTTGTTATAGATTACACTACCCCATAGTATGTTAAATTGTCTCCATTTCAACCTGTTGCAACATTAATATGCTGCTCACACATTAATGCTGTAGTGATACTAATATGTATGCAGAATATCAACTTAACTTGTACTATTATTTCACTATGGTATTGCTAATTTTATATAAGTAAAAGCTCTGAATAGTGCTTGTACCATGGATAGAATTTGAATTCCATATTTGTGCTGCTTTACAGTGAACACCTACAGTGGCAACGAGCTGGTGTGCTACAATCAGTTTTCAGTGTTTGTGGTTGGAGCTGGAGGCTTTGGAGGCAAGAGAACCTCTGAGAAAGCCAAAGTATATACTTCATATTTAATCTACTTTACCAAAATGGGCAAAATATGACATCCTAAATAAATGTTCCCTCATATCTGATTAGTTTTATTTGTGTTTTATTTCCTCCAGGCTCCTCTGCCGCCACCTCAACGGGCACCAGATGCTGTGGTGATTGATTCTACCACAAGAGACCAAGTGAGTGTGTCTGTGTGGGTTTTTGCTGCAGAATAAATCAGCTGCATTGATAATATGTGAGTGGAAATAAGGACATACTGTTTCATGCCTGTGTAATAATCAGAAAGTTTTAGACAAAATGTGAAGCTATGGCAAAGTGTTGAACAAGGCTTTCGTACTGTCTCCAAAAAAGAACGCTGACTGTATGTTTGCAGCAGAAAATAAAAAAGAAAGAGGGAATATAAAAAATGAAATCCCTTGAGCAATTTAAATGACTGCAACTGTATCACTTCAAAGCCATTCTTATTTTAGGTATCTCTTCTATTGCCTTCATGATAATTTAATTTCATCCCACATTTGTGTATGAAAAGTTCAGGGGTTTATGAATTAGATATAGATCTAAATAACGTCTGTTTCCCCTGCGGTCACAGGCAGCCTTATACCGTTTGAGTGGAGACTGGAACCCTCTGCATATAGACCCCAGCTTTGCTGCCATGGGAGGTGAGAGTCTGTAGATCTATTGTGGGTTAGTGGGTGTCTTTTTCCATCTGGTAACTGCCTTAATTTATTTTGGTCAAGACTAAATCTTTCCCTGGGATTTTAGGCCAAATGATGTGTTTTGATCTCATGTATGCTTAAACATGTTGTGCTTAAAAATGCTCTTTGGTCAGGCTTTAAAGCTCCCATCCTGCATGGCTTGTGCTCATTTGGCTTCGCTGCGAGACATGTCCTCAAGCAGTTTGCTGACAACGACCCCTCCAGATTCAAGGCTATCAAGGTATGTAAGCATTACTTGTGATTTAAACCCAGTCAGACTTACAGAAGTAACAAAAATAGATTTACAGTTTTAATATTCTGTCCACCATAATCTCACCATGACTCATCAGTTTACTGAGAGCTTTGGCAAGGTTTTTAATTAAAAAAAAAAATCTTAAAATTTAATTGTTTATTTTTGTTATCAGTTATGCAAATGAAATCTCAGAAAGGCATATCTACACATGAACAGGAGGCACTAATCAGGTTAAAACAACTGATTTACAACAAATTGGTGCTGTTAAGAGAATTTGATTAATCTGACTTCTAACACAGAGTTCACAGAAAAAAGATCAGGATAAGAATTCAAAAATGTGCTTGCATGAGGATCATTGACATGTACAGTTTTAAACTTTTTACAATTAAAAAAAAATCTTTTGGATTGTGGCTGAACCATGGAATTTTTCACTGAAATCTATCAGGGTTTAATGACTGGTAAACTACTCAGAATGAATCAAGTCCAGTTAAATGTTATAAAATTATTTAATTACAGATCCACTGACTCCACTGCCCTTTCATCATATTTCCTCAGGTTCGCTTTGTGAAGCCAGTGATGCCAGGTCAGTCACTACAGACTGAGATGTGGAAGGAAGGCAACAGGATTCACATCCAGTGCAAAGTCAGTATTTAGCATTAGTGTGGATTACAATCAACATGAACAGATTTGTGGCTGAATGAGTCTGATCAATGCTCTTCTCTTTCGTCCAGGTGAAAGAGACAGATGCCGTTGTGCTATCGGGGGCCTACGTGGATTTACACGCTGCATCGGGTGCTTCTCCAGAAAATCTTCCTCAAGTATGTCAGTCTGAAAATACTTCATCTAAACAACAATCATCCTTCTCTTTCTTTCATCAGATTTCCTTCATATAGCTCAGATGCTCCTTTCCTTTTTGTTCTGCAGATAATTAAGACAAAATTTATTTGTACTTTTGATACGAAAATAGACCTCTACATACCTTGTGCGCATTTCTGTTATGTCTACCTTTGTGCAGGGAGGAGGAGGCCTTCAGAGTGAGCTGGTGTTTGCAGAGATCGGCCGTCGTATTAAAGACTTGGGCTCTGAGTTGGTCAAGAAGGTGAATGCTGTGTTCAGCTGGGAGATCACAAAAGATGGCAAGAACAGTGCACAGTGGAGTAAGTGTACTGAATGTTGGACAAACACATAAAACACACCTACTAATAGAGTGTTATTGTAATATGTAATATAATTTCAATTCAGGTTTTTAGCAGTAAAAAACATAAACATATGTATGTCTGCAGCTATAAGAACAGGGATGGTGCATTTATGTACATGTGGTAAATCAGGACTTGAACCTGTTGTACCTAACTTTTGGAACCTGGTTTCTCTGCCAACTGGGAAGGTTGGTCGGTATTTGCTAAGATGGATCTGACTGATTCTATGATGGATCTGTAACACCATGAACCTCCTGTCATCATTAAATTATTCTATTGCAGCTCACTGCAGTGTCTCACTCCAAGTTTAGTGGAGAGTGTTTTCCTCCTCTGCGGTCTTAACACATTGTCAGTTGCTCAGAAATCAGTCAGAAAACATGATTCGCTCTGACACTGGTCCATGAAACAAAGGTTGAAATATGAGCGTGAGCTGTAAAGTTGACAAGTTAATTTGACCCAGGCTGACATTTTGCTAACAAGCTGTCAAATAAACCATTAAAAGTAAGACAAAATCTGCGCTAATGACTGAATAATAACTCCAAGCACCAAGTGAGTAGTGGAGGCAAAGCAGACAAGACCAGCCAACCCAGAGAAAGTGAAGCTTTGTCAAGTGCTTTTGATTTATTCCATCCTCTGTCTCTGCCTTCGCTTTATTTTTCTCCCACTGTCTTCCTTTAGCCATTGATCTGAAGAACGGCAGCGGCTCCCTGCACAAAGGCCCCTACAATGGGAAGGCAGATGTGACCTTCGCAGTGTCAGATGAAGACTTCATGGAGGTTGTGCAGGGGAAACTCAACCCTCAGAAGGTAACAAACAAGTGGCCAGGCCTCTTCAGTTACCATGAACCTCTTTTGATGTGACACGCTTTAACAAAAGGGTTATTTACATGCTGTGCTGTGACAGGCCTTGTTTTTTTCCCTCCTCTTTTTTCTTTCTTTATACTGTGATGGTGAATCACATTAACTCCTGCTTTACATTGACATATCTTTAAAACATTTGTGCTCACAGGAGAGAGCATTTGGCTTAAGTTTTGCAAAACAGATGCTAAAATACCTTGAAATATTGAGGTTTTGGTGAAAATACAACATCATATTTTAAATCCTGTATTTTCTTCTGATGTTAAAATCACTTAGCTTACATTTTAATTAAAGCAAAAGTGCCTTTGAAGAGCCTTTCAATCTATAATGATTTCTCCCTTGTATCGTCATGTCAGATAAAAAAAATGGAGGGCGGTGATCTATCAAACCGAAGTTCAGAAAGCACTCAGCGCGGGTAATCAATCGACGCTACTTGTTATGTCTGTAGCATCTCATCTGTCACAGGGAGTGGCCATCGCTGTGCAGAATTTATATGCTTCCTGGAGCCCTTGATATTGATCTGAGGCCTGTGTGCTCTTTACAAAGAGCGTCAGCAGGCTGCTGTGGTGTTGAAGATCCCTCAGGCGGGGTCTTTTCCAGCCTCTCAGACGATGAAAGGAGCAGCTGGGGAAAGATTAGTCGGTAGAGTTGAAAGGGATGCTACGAACTGTCATCCAGGGGTCGTCATAACCGCCATCCCGCGATTGATTTTAGCCGAGGAACACATTTCACATCCTCAGAAGTTCTGCCAAAGCGGCAATGGTCACATTTTCCCTTTTGCCCGAGTTCTGTCTTTTTGCTTTTTCATTTGTATGTATTGTTAGCTGCAGGCGTACTGGCCCTCTTTGACTCCCTCTGTACTTGAAAAAGAGTAAAAGCCAACCAGCTAGAACTCAGAAGAGACTTTGTGCTTTCTTGGAAAAAATTAATCAAGTGTGCGTTTGTTGTTTTTTGCTAGGCGTTCTTCTCTGGCAAGCTGAAGGTTAGAGGGAACATCATGCTGAGTCAGAAGCTGGAGGTCATCCTGAAGGACTACGCCAAGCTGTGAGATGACTTTAAGAGCTAACCAACCTACCGGCTCTCTCCGTCTGTCCACTTTTCTTGTCCTGATTCATGTGTGCGTACTTAACATGCTTTGCCTCCAAGGAGAAATGCAGAAAAATTACCCAGTAAGATTATAAGGACCACTTAGGAATGAATTCTCTCATTTGAATTAACTTTTCACTGCAGTTGTAAAATGTTGATCAAATATGAAATGTCCTTCATTGTATCACATTTTGAGTAATAGGAATGAGTTTTTGTCATGGCAATAGGAGGAGCAATAATTCAAGGTTATTTCAGATGGTTAGAGTTTAACTTGGTTGGTCCGCCCTCACTAAATATGCACTTACCACGCCTGCCTTTAAAGATCAAAGGGGGAAATTAACCATTGGTCTTCATGAATCCATTAAATGATGCTGTTTCAATCAGTCATTGTATACTTCTATTAGTACAAGCATCTATTAGAGTGAGGAACCACTACCATTTGGTAGATGTACTGGGTGAAGTGATAACGATTAAAATCTAAACCAGTTTTCAATCTCAGCTTGACTATTCAGCAGTCTGTTATTTCCTCATAATGACTAATTGACCTTAAGTCAGTAGTTCATGTACCTGATACTGTAATCACAACAGACACTTTGAGATGGATAGTTATGTAGAGCTTGCTAGTTCTGAAAATAATGGGATTCACTTTTTTTATAATTTCAGTGCAGTTGTAATGTAATCAATGATTGCGCTTCTGTGAAAATAAACTAATTCAGAACCTCTTTTCTGTATGTTTAATTAAAGCAACCATAACTGATATTTTTAAAATAACAACGTATCAAATGTAATGTGAGAGGCGTTGCTCATAAATGCGGTAAACACCCAAAGTGAAGACTGAAAAGCACTCACAGAGATGTTCCAAATGCAGAGGGGACTGCTGGCGTAATGTGATTGGTGGGGACCGTCAGACGTGCAGAACCTAAAGGATCAAATCCTGTGTGGTACCAGGACCTGGAGCAGCAGAGAGTCAGAAACAAGGGCTTATCAGACAGTGAAAAATATATTTTACTGGAAAGTTAAAAAGTTGGAAAAGTTTAAATACTATAATAGAGCTCTACCACTTTACTTACCTATATTACTTTACTAAATTACTTAACCATATCATAGTACTTTAGTAAATTACTTTACTTTTACTTTATTACTAAACTAGCATACTACCATACAACACTACTAATAAACTACGTTTTAAAAGACTTTACAACTTTGACATGGGCTCAGCTAAAAGAGTCACAACAGAGAAAACTGCTTTTGTCTTATATGATGGCAGTAGTGATGATGACATAATTGCAATGAGAGCTGTCACCTGTAGAAACACCCAGAAAGGCCTCTGTCACTGTCGATCATCTCTGGACTTCACCTTCTCCTCTCCAGGTTTTAAGAAAAAGATGGTTTTAATCTGAAAAAAATAAAAGGAGCAGATCTGGACTTCAGTGTCCTTACTGATACTGGGTTTAAAACTCCCAACTCATCTGGCTTGGAACAAGTATTCTAAGCAATAATCATTTCATAATTACTGAATCCTAAAATAACAACGTGACAAAGTGTTTACAAGTGACAAAATCAGACAAAAAGTCCTTACAATCTTAGTTAATGTATTGCCACAGTTTACATGATCAAGATTAGAAAAATAACGGCTTCAATCCCAGAGGAACAAAAAGGAAAAAACTTTGCTACATGTGAGCGGACAAAAGTTGCACCCCGCGCAACACACCGCGCTGGAAGTTTAAAGTTGAATATTCAACAGACATTCACTCCAGATCTATTCCATTAAAATAGTAATATAAAATGGAAGAGGCACTAAAACGCAAAACAAAGACGTTTGTCTTAGTTATTCAGTGCAGTAGTACTACTCGCATTAGTTTGGAGCACCGGGTGACAAAACGCAGAAGTGACAGTCCGATTATCCATTTAAATAATTCTATAACAGAGAAGATGCACTAAACTCAAAGAACACGAGGTCTTAGTTGTCCAGCGTTATCACTGCGTATTTTTGTTCAGCTACAGAAGTGCGAACTCCACCACCACAAAAAACAACGACTTTAACGTTACAAAGTGGCCTAAGGAAACAATTAGCTACATAAATATAGCCACGTAAATCACGTTACCTCTGAGGAGTTGGACATTGCACAGACGAGCATTAGGTCTATCCGACCCCACTCCAATCAACTGCTGGTGAAGTTTGGAAGCCATTTTTTGAGTCAGTTTTTTGTTTTTCCTCATTCTTAACTGCAACTGATAAAGGTTTCGCGCGACTTCTTGCTCCGCGCGAGCCTCTGCTAGCACTTCCCGTCTGGAGAATCACTTCCGGGCCTCGGCTGCAAACAAGAAGTGTTGTAATCTCATACCTTGTGTTTTGTGAGTTGTTTTTCTCTTCTTCATCTTCTTCTTACTTTTTTTGTTTGTTTTTGTTTTTGCTTTGAGTTTTGGATAGCTAGCAAATGTGTGGCTCTTTAGTTTGAGATGAGATAGTGTCATTCTCTATTGTTTACTGTCTATACAAGTCTATTTCCATACAAAATATACAGCAGAATGTTAAAAATAGGTAGTATGATGACTATACAGAGTATGTTCTATCTTTACCTTTGATTTGTGATTTGTGAATTGCAAAAATGCACTAGTATGATAAAAACCGGACATTTAATAATACTAGTGCATTCAAATTTCAAAATTACAAAAAACATTGCCCGTGTTATTGTTTTTTTTTTTATTAGTACATTTTCTGTATGTAATACATTGATTTACACATTATCTTCACTATAAAATTAGATTTATCTGATCAAATTCACATTTGCAAGATTGAAGAAGAAAAAAATGGAAGAAATCAGAGTTGAATGTGATGACTTGGTTCTTTTAGATTGAAGCTGAGTGAGGAAAATAAACAATATTTGATAAAATTTATTTTATTCTCCAGTTTTTGTAGAAGTACATATAGTTTGGCTTTGATAAAATGGATTTTATTCTACAGTTGCTGCAGGAGCACACATCATTTTCCAACCACTTTGATCTGTGGGGAAAACAAAAATTGCAATGTGGTTGTTCAAGCTCACAAAAGGAAAAAAATGAGAAAAGGAAAGAAATGGTAATCCAATAAGAGAGAGAAAAAAAGCAGGAAATAAGATTACATCTGCCTTTTGATCAATTAGTCTATAATCCTAATATGAAACATTTTTCATAAATATACCTGTATTTGTACAGAATTATAGTCTTCATAAAGTGGCTTTCATCATTACCTGCTGTTTATCTACAATTAGTCATTATGATTATGCAGTTATTATGAGAAGCCTAGTTTATGGATCTATGTATATACACAACTGCAATAACTCTCCTTCATCTACAAGGTTTTTCCTCAGTTTATCCTCCCTGAAATCAAAGCTAATGTACATTTGTTTCCTTACAGCAGCACAACATGGTACTGTGGGTTAGCTTAATGGATTATACTCCTTCACACTAAACTGCTATGAGATAGTTTGCAGTTACACCAACCTAGATTACAGTTTCCAAGCATGTGCTGAAGGCAATGTGCTATATTTGGATGATATAAAGTGAATGATTAAAAAAAGCAAAGTTAAGGTAATTACTGTAATTGTTACAAAGGAACTGAAAAGTAAACCAGATAAAGCAAATCTGCCAATAAAATTAAGATTACTACAAGGCAAACAATATTGTTTCCAAGGCAGTTTTCAATCATGGTCCATATGAAAAATTAAAGTTTAGAGTAGATGAAAGGGAAGTGCATTGTTTTTGGAATAAAACATTTCCACAACAAAATAAGATATCCGTTAAAACTTGTTTACTGCCCCACCCCCAACCCCCTTTCCATTGTCAACAGCAAAATTTCCTGCTACATGTTCTTAAGTTTAATATTGAACATTTCAAAAAAACAGAATGCAGCCAGCAAAGGTATTATTCATGGTGTCCCACACCAACGAGGGCCTTAAATTAAAGCTACTTTATGCAACTTAGTATCAGTAATAATCAGGACCAACAGTACTAGTACTGTGCCAGCATGGCAGAAGTAGTTCTCAGAGATTAAGGACACTTAATAATAATAATACCACTGATTAAATCTAGGCCAGGATAAACACGTCGTACTATATACTGTAATCTTATGTAGTTATATGCATTACACTACATATAATTTAGCTTAATTTTTATGTGCAAAATAGAAAGAGAGAAATGGTGCATTCGGGTTGTCCATGAAAGTGAGGAAAACGCTGGGTAGCGGCACACATGTAAACTCAAGTCACAAATTTTGACTGGCTTGATTAAAGGAATTGTCCAACATTTTGGAAAACATGCTCCTTATTACTCTCTGGCAGAGAAGACAAGAAGACTGACACACTCGTGTGTGGCTGTTAAATAAGAGGCTTTAGTCAGCAGCAGGGTTTCCTCTCAGTTGGACAGTTTTTTCTTTAACTAAATGGATTAAAACTGATTAAGGCATGCTGTTTTAATTTCTGCACTACTAGGGTGGTTTCCACCTACAAAACACTTAGTGAGTTTTTTTTAACAGTACAGGAGTTGAGGAGGGAGGGACAGGTGAATGTAGGTGTTTTAAAAACAACAGCAGGTTAGTTACTGTAGTTTGGTCGCTCAGGAACACGATCAGTGGCTGCTGAGTCAGTGACATAGTTCAAACAGGAAATTGAGTCAGACTACTCAGTGCCTGCCTGCTGCAATTTGTGCCAAAAATTGCACAGGTATGATACACAAACTTTTAGATTCAGTGTGGTTTACAAATAAAATGCGAATAAAACAGCAAATAAATACACTTCAAAATTACAGAAAAGGACTCTCCCTGTAACTCCAAAACCTGCCTGAGAATCACCAGGTTTTTAACTTTTCATAAGTACCAAAATAAGCAAAATAACTAATAGTAAATTCATCTTACTTTTAATATTCCAAAGTGTAAAACAAATATAGGTCAAAAAACCCCCCTCAAGTTCTAGTCCGCCTCAACTCACTGAATCAATGGCAAGATTATATCTTCTGCTTAATGACCAGAATGGTGAAACTATCTGCTGTATGACTGCTGTTCCTCCCCTCTGATTAGTCTGATCGTGATTGACAGGGCTCGAAATTCAGGTAAATATCAGTTCAGTTTATTGAAACTTAGTAAAAGTTCACGTTTAAAGTAATATTACTCAAAAGTCTCTGTAGAAAAAGAATTATTCTGCAGCGTCTGCAAAACCAAAAACTAGTCTGACACATATAATCAGCTGTAAAACAGCAAAATTTACATTTTACTTAGATTTTATATAATATAGCAAATATAGCATAGATAATATAGCAAATTATAGGGACACTGGAAGGCTTTCTATTTCAACCTGTTTTCTTCCCTTCTTTACAGTAAACTAAGCTGAGCTAAACGGCTGCTGGCTGTGGTTTAATGCACATGAGTGGTATCAATCTTCTTACCTGGTATCTCTGCCAGAAAGCAAATAACCACATTTCCTAAAATGTCATGCTGTTTTTAAGAGATATGATGTGTTCATTCTTTCCTCCTTCATAAAATCAAGTTTGCTGTATTTGTTTCAGTCAGGCTAGAGAAGGACATCAAGCCAAACGCGTAAAATTAAAAGGTGACAGAATAATAGCGATATGAGATGTGTGATTTGATCGTGACAAACACCCGGTTCTCTGCTCTTCCAGCCAAGCTGGCGTCATTTGTGTTAAAAAAAAAAAAGAAAAGAAAAAAAATATAAGGGCACCAGAATGTGCCGAGAATCCTTGTGACTGGATCTAATGTGCTTTGTACGACGTCCACTGGCCTTACTGCATTGTGCTAAGCAGGTCCAACAGTGTTGTACAGTCTTTGTTGTTGTACAGACGTTCAAACCCCTAAAGGGATCACGTATCTGTACGATGCAGCTGAGCGCTCCAGCAGCGTTTCCAGAAGAACTTCCACTATCATGAATGCTTTTGCTAATATGAACTAAAGAGAAGGTGATACTGTTTAAGTAGAGCAATGCTGCAGCTTTAAACTCTTCACAGTCTTCTCACTCTTGCTCCTTCTACAGCTTCTCTTTCCTGTGCAGGGAAAAAATGTCTCTCCATGTGCTCTTCAGCTGACACAGATAGCAGTTTGTTTGCGAGGAGGGGAGGGAGGGTTGTCTCTTTCTCACTTTATTCTGATTGGATGTGCCCTCAGTTGTTACCCTGTGTCCACTTAAACTTCCACAACAGTTTAAAACACCTGAGAGAGGCTCCTGTGTTTCGCCAGCTTTAATGCCAAGCTTGGGTTTCATGTTCCACACAAAGCACAGCAGATGTGATCATTTCACTGCACGGTCACCCTTCAGCAGCCCTGAATCAGAAGACACGCTCTCACTCTGTGAAGGTCTGTAAGTCCTATGAATGTTTCACCTGTGATGTCATGAAAGCCATTCTTCATTTAAAATGGTTGATAACACTTGACGTCATAGTTCTGTCGTGGCATCCTTCCCCCAGAGTGAACCCATGGCAGCCATTGTTCCAATCAGGTACTTACCACAACAGTGCCACTTTGCTCCAGTCATAAAATGCGCTTCACATTATCCAGTTCAATTGCTTTAACAACACATTTTCCCGTCTATATAATGAATTTGACATCGTTCTTGAGGTTGCTGTGGTTGTTGTTGTTGACAACACTGTAGCGGTTGGGAAGGATCCTCATCTTCATGGTTCCGTCTGCACCGCAGGAAAAGATGTGATTGGTGGGTCCCACCTCGATCTGCATGACACCCGTACCGAGGTTCCTGAACAGCGACTGGCGGGCGTGTTCATTTGGGAAGGCGTAGAGGAGACACTGCGTGGCCAGGCTCCAAACCTGAGGAGTCCAGGGAGGAGGAACAACTTTTACTATTTAGAGACAATTTACAAAGTGAAGATTTAGCACAGACATTTATAAACAGCACAGTATAAAAGAATGAGTCTGGTGACACTTTATATCTGTTTCCCATCAGAGGAAAAGACCAAAATTAACTCTGAACTGATCCTGCTGAGAAGTACTGCCAGTCCTGATGAAGATTACAAGTTGATTCTACATAGACAGTGCTGCTGCCATAAATTCTCGCTAGTGCATCAAATCCATCACTGAGAATAGTCACCAGTAAATACACATTACTCCTGTTGGGGTAAATTTTGCAAAATACTACAGTGTCTATGCTAGCGGCATAGTTGGTCTGTTGATCAGTCGTTCTACCACCTAAAATATATCAACAACTACTGGATGGATTGCCATGAAGTTTGGTACAGACATGCATGTATCCTCTAAGATAATTTCTCTCAGATTTTTCCTCGAACGCAACCATCTGGTCAAATTCCACTTTATCCAGTACTTTTATGATCAAATACCAGAGCTGCTAGCATGACTACAGACTCTTAGTCTTGTTTCTGATCGGTTTTCAAACGTTTACATCTTCAGTTGAAACAAATCATCTGGCTTGAGTGACACAGGGGATTGGAATGATATAAAGTATGTACTTTAGTACGACACACTATTGCATCGCTGGTCTTCACATTTGTTGACAATAAGAAAAATATAGAATATCAGCACCCTTATATGTTAACGTGATTTGCCCTAGACTGGCAGACAGGAAATTGTTAAGACAAGATGAGCGTCCACTGAGAACCACGATTAGCTCTGAGGAACTTGCATTGTTTTGATTCATATTCCCAGTCTGGGAGCTTTATTATTTGATAAGGTAATTCATAGACTGAAGTCTGTATATATTAGTTAATCTTCTAGTTCCATGAACTCTCATCAAACTCTTTAAAAGCTTATAAATTTGCAGCACACACCCATATTAAAATTTCAATCACCATACAATTAATGACTTCAGATGAGTAACATCACACACAGCTTTGGAGGTTTTGTGAGCAATCATCCAGAATGAAAGTCATTTGAATTTCAAGCAGATGTGCACTGCACCATTCCTTCTACATCTGTGTGATGCAGTGGCTTCATCCTTGGAGTGACAGCTGTGTGATCTGTGCCAAAATATTCAAGTCGAAAAGATGAAAGACCTGCTATGTCTTGAAATGTATTAGCTGAAGATGGTCACATCTCCCGCTTGTTCAGTCAAAACACGTTCTTTGCCTTTTCCCATGTCACCCCACTTGCACCTTACACTTTGGTCTCCATCATTCACACTATTGTCCCGAGCAGGTGGTTAATCATAAGTGTGACATTGGTTTCAATTGACTTTGATGGGGCTTACTGTCTCCATGGATAAACGCAACAGTCATTTGATTGTAGATACGCAGAAGGAGGCAGAGACATTCACACCTGGGTGCCAAACGCCCTGCAGAACTGTTTTATCAGGGCCGACTTTACTTTGTGCAGAGGAAATGATCAAAACTGTTTTCATAACCCAAGTTTTGAGTTTTTAGAATCACTGTTCCCAGTGAGGCTCTCATACAAAATTAATGACTTAAAAAAAAAAAAGTCACAGAACTTCAGAGAACTTAAAATTCTCATCCTTGGTGGGAGATTCTCCAACAGAGAAAACTGTCTGCTTTCCATTTTCAACTGACCTTAAAAGCCATCAACAAATACTAATAAATATTCACATATTCAAAAAAATATTTATCAAACTCCCTAATCCCCCATATGGAATATAGCCAAATTTAATATTTATTCAACAATTGCATTAATTAACATGGGAATGTAAAATAACAAAAGAGAGGACAGTCAGGGTACCTTAATGTTGCCCTCTGCTGATCCGCTGATAAAACAGTCCTCAATTGGATCAACAGCCAGCGCTTTGACCGGTGAGTCGTGGGCCTGGAAGCTTTGGCGCTGGTGCCTGTGGGGAAGCTCCAGGACGCTGATCCAGCCCTTCCTCCCACCTGTGATAAGCAGCTGCTGCCTGGGGGCCATCGCGAGCACAGTAGCGCCCGACTCATGGCAACAGAAAGCTGAGGAGACAGAGAGAAATAGGGAAGATGAGACATTTAGGATGACATGGGGGAAAAAAGAGGGGAAAGGGCAGGATTGACAGATGCATTAAGAGTGGAGAAAAAAGAGGTAAGCAGGGAGGAGAAGAAATATGGGGAAACAATATTTAGGGCTTCAATTAATGATCCTTTTCATCGTTTATTGAACTGGTAGTTATTTCCATGATTAATTATTTGGTCTATAAAATATTAGAAAATAGAGAGAGAGTGCCTCAGAGACCAAGCTGACATCTTTAAGTATTGTTTGATTTCTTTTGTCTGACCAATTGTCCACAATATATTTAGTTGACTGTTACAGGAGACTAAGAAAACCAGCAGATATTTACATTTGAGAGGATGGAAACATGCACTTTCTGCTGGTTTTGCTTAAAGAAGAACCAACTCAGCTCTAAAGATGTTGTAAAATGTCATAGGAGGCTGTCATTCAAGAGAAATGTTTTTCTTGTGTCTTACCATGTACAAGGCTGTTAGCAGGAGTCACAAGAGTGTCCCACAAACACACGTTCCTGTGGAGTCAAAAATAACCAAATTACTTTTCATTCCAACATTTTAATCAAAGGATATCATTATTCCTGTTGGCCACAGTACTGTGGAGTTGAATGGAAAGGATTCAGCATTTAATTAGATGTTCATGGCACAGGATTCAAGTGGGAGGACAATTTTTGAAGACGATGGGAGATGAAATTCCCCTTTGGAGTCTCTTGTACCTGTTGTCTGTTGAAAGACCCGCAGTGGCGATGAGGGAGGAGGAGCCCACAAAGACAAAGTCATGAGCTGTCTTGTTGTGGCACTGCAACGTCTGGCAGAGAGAAACAATGAAGATGGTTAGTAATAGTGACAGCAATAGAGAAGCGGGAGAAGAGGAAAACAAAAATGAGAATGACAGGAAGGAAAAAGAGGACACTAAGGTGGTCTAGACAGATAAAAATAAAAACAAGCATGCTGGAAAAAGAAGAAGTAGCACATTAATCAACTCTAAAGTTTCTTACCAGGAATGGTTTGGGAGCATTACCACTTGTGTTGGTCTGCCAGAGACTCAAACCTCCATCAGCATCTACGATACCGAACTACACAAAACATTCAGAGAGCAGTTATGAGACTCTGCTGAAATAAAATTAGAGTTGTCCTTTATTTTACATCAGATAGACAAAACCATGTTGTTGGGTGCTCCTCTTGTATTTGCACACAACTGAGAACCATCAATCCCTTCAGTTGATTTGGACCATGCTCAAATCATGTCCCATAACACGTCAACAGCCTTCTAAGTTGAAGTGCCCCATAACTAAAATCAAGAGCTCTGCATGTCCTGTCTTGCCATTTTTTCTTTAAGCATATTTCACTCCTTTGGCCAGAGCAGGCAGATAAGATACTGGCACAGGAGAGGCACCATCTGAGAAAATTATTAGCTTGAGGCAAGTGCCTGAGTTCAGAGCGGTTGAATCACTCAGCTGAAGAACAATGTGTGCTGAAGACAAACTCCCCACTGTGGTTCATGCCTGGTTGGCAAAGTTGTGAGAGGGAGTGTGAAAATGTTGCTGAATTTGACAGGCTCACATCATAGTGCAGTCATGCAGCAAACCCAAGAATACTTTGACATCTGTATAGTGGTAGTTAACTGTTCTAAGTGTTCAATTGCCCTGTTCATAAAGGGTGTGTGTGTGTGTGTGTGTGTGTGTGTGTGGCTTTGTAACCTTGTTTCCTTGGTGGTTGAATCGTATCCTGGTGACTCTGGAGTTGCCTGGACTTCTGAAGCAGATGATCTGCTGGGAGTGACCCCATTCGAACATCCTCACGCTACCATCCTGAGCTCCTGTCAGGTCTATAAGACAGAAAAAAAACTAAACGTGACATCAGTTTGGCTCGTTTTCCAGTGCATCTTTATGAGCGCTCTGGTCCCAACATGAGGTTTTGGCATTTCTTTGTTCCCAAAATCATCTGTTTTATAATTGACAAAGGTAACGGTTTATTTCACACACATACACTTCAATAGCCGTTCTTACAATCTGCTGGGAATTATTCCACCCAAACACCTCAAAAGTGAATCCCCAGCTCTGTAGTTTGACTGGAAAATACAAGGTTGTAACAAGTAGGGCTCACTCAGCCATTTCTAAATCAACAGCAGCACTGGGACCAGAAAAAATAAACTTTGCAACTTACTAAACATCTACATAAGAGAACCTTTTTGGGTGATGTAATCATCCCCTGAAGGCCCTTTTTAACATGAAAAATATGATGTCTGAATAGCACCTTTAAGAGACAAATACTCCTCTATTCTACTGACAGACATTAGAGTTGTACTTACAGTAAGGCAGTGTGGGATGTGAGGTCATTCTTCTCACATTATTGATATTTCTCTTGATCATCTGGGAGAAGAAAAGTGAAGAGAGGGAGGAGAAGATTCTTAGCCAAAGTTAGCAGAAAACAATGCAGAGCTTCATTATGGTAAACAGTGAATTTTTACAACAGGGACAAGTACACTGCTATACTGTATAATAGTACAGAGTTACATAATACTGCACAGCCATTTAACATTTTAGCAAGGAATACCCAATGTTGCTGACTTTATGGTGTTTGTTGTGGGTTTATTCAGGACCATTACAGAAAGAGAAAGTGACAAAGTAAGAATATGAAGGGACAAGAGTGCTTTGTGTTGGCTGCATCAGTGATTGATTTTAAAGTATAATTTGTTCAATTTATATTTATATATATATATATTTTTTTTTTTTTTAATTTTCCCATTGAATACATACTTTATTTAAAATTTTTGCTGCCTATTTTATAATATCCAAGTGTATCCAAGTATAGAATGAACAAATGTTAAACTGGGACTATAATTCCCATTTTCTCACATGCTCTATGTGAAGTGTTTTTGTCAGTCACGCAGTTGTTATGGTGAATTGAAAACACAGACGGCAAGAGCTTGTGTCAAAATCTGTTCCCACTTCATATTTCGCAGACCTTGTGCTGATAAATTCAGTTTCTGTCAAAATTAAAAGAGGCTAATTCACAGCATTTCATGGTTTATTTAACTGATTTTACTGCCTTTGTTACTGAGAGATAAGAATAAAGTGATACATTTATTACATTGCTCTTCAAGTGAACAAGATGTGTTTTATTGCTCTCTGTGCCTATTTAACCTTCATGTTAGTGTGACTGCATTCAATTCAGGTTTGAGTAACAGCTGTCACTGGGTCTGATCTAGTAAGATTGCTGTTAACTTTTATGTAAAAGAGAAGAATGATATAACATTTACTTGATAGGGTACATGTCGAAAAGTGGCTTATCTGTAAGTTTAAACCATTTAAAGGTCAGAAATGTTCTAATCTCATGCTGCCAAAAGATATATTTAATACAGCATATAAGCTGCAGCACAAATTGATGGTTGTACTATCATCATATAGGATAAATCACCTTAATATACTGTATCTCAGTTACTATTTTCTGTCTTGCATTATGACTGGTGGTGACAACAACAGCAACGTCTGCCAGCAATTTTATTTATTATTGTCCGTAAATGTATTCGGCTCCAAACTGCCTGACTGGTTGGTAAAATAATTACGATGCAGAGTAGATCTCACTGTCCAGTCTGCATATCAAGAGCAATGAGCAAACTGGTTAATATCAACAAACATGACTCACTACTGCTCCATTCAAAGACACTGCTACCACCAGAACCAAATCAATCTCTCTCCCAGCGGCTAACGCCAAGTTTCTCTGCTTTAGAAAAACAGCTTTTACAGACTTTCCCATAAAAACAGGATAAAGTGACAGAGAGTTGGGCTCACAAGCTGTACCAGTCGACAACATCTTAGTTCCTTTGTAAGTCAATGAGGGAAACTAATGCTAGCAGCCATGACGCTTTTGGCACACTGAGCCTAAACAAAGATAAATTATAAAATCAAATCGTTTTAACTGCTTTGGAAGATTGTTGGCAGTTATGAAACATATAAACAATTTGCAGTCAATGGCTGAAAACACACAGCAGATTTAAGGTTATGGTCCTTAAATCCAAGACAGAGATAAGGAAAATAATTCAGGGAAACAATTCAACAGAACAAGAGGGGTGGGACAAACAAATGGCTCAGATATGACCTCATTCTGAGAAAAGAAATGAGCGCACACTAAGCACTAAGTGTAGTCATCTTCTCCCCAATATACAGTATGTCAGTACCGTGAGCAGCACCTAGTCTTTTGTGAGCATTCACCAGACAACTTTTACTGATTCAGATATTGTATACTACATACAAATATAGGTTTAGAGCTCACCACAGATGCGCCCCTGCCTGTCTGCAGGCCTCCCAGCCACGGCATATTGATGGGTGTGCCAGGGCTACTGTGGGTGTATGGTGTGGTGCCATGGAGGGCAGCAAAATCATCACGTGCATGGACCACCAGGAAGTCATCGCCTCCAACACTACAGCCAGAATAAGACAACATATATTTAGACATATATTATCATGTCATCACAATTTAGTTCATTACAGAGACAGATCAGAACTGTTCAGTTTGCAGGACAAACTTGCAGATTTCAAAAAGAAAAGTAAGATTAATCATTCTTACAGGGAAAAACTAACTTAAATCAGTCAGAATTACCTTATTATTTTACCTTATCTTAGCATTGGATACATTCAGTAAGCTATTCAAACAAGAATAAGAACAAATACTGACAGAGAGTGCCCTTGTTCTGAGATTCTACAATAATACCCATAAGAAGCAGCCACACACAAATACATATGGATTATGTTGCACAGCCATACAAATAGACAGACCGCAGATGCATGTGCACCACCCACACAACCGCACTGTCCCACACCCACGCTCTATTTAGTGCTATTGGTATGAGGGTGAAAAGGTGAGTTGATGTTACTCTAGATGAACTCTGAGCTGTTGGCCTCATCAAGTACAGTATCCACACACAAACACACAACACACACACACACGCACACACCACGCGCACACACGCGCACACACGCACATGCACACACGCACACAAGCGCACACACACACACACACACACACACACACAGATTGCTCTCTTACCCTTTGGCTTCAGCCTCATCATCATCGATCCATGTCAAGATCTGTGTGGCCAAGATGGATGACACATCCAGCTCTTGAATGTCATGGGTGGAGGCCATGACTAAACAGTTCCGATTTGCCTGGAAGACAGACAGAGACAGGAAATGGAGAAAGGGAGAAATGTGTGACAAAGAGGGAGTAGGGGTAGGGGTAGGGAGAGCAGGGTAAAGCTTAATGCATGTGCAAAATTTGAAAAGTTAGATCCGCAATAGTGAGAGAAAGAATTTTTCCAACTATATCTCGCCTATGGTCACAACCATCCAACTTTTTGCTTTTAATGATGACCTGAAGTGCACCTTCTTTTGATCAGCACTACTGCTTCCCTTTAAATTAATAAATGCACTAAACTGAGAGTATCACAGTGTGAACCTCTTCCTATATCAAACAAAGAAAACACAGGACATCAAAGGGGCTAGAATATGGCGTAAGAGTTTTGCCACTTGCCGAAAGAATTTGATATTTGTCCTGAATTTGAACTGTGTGTTCTCAATTTGAAGGTGTATTTGTCAAAGTGTAGCTACGACTTGAAATTCATTTTTTTAGTCCACCAGTTTATTTAAATTTGCATTCAAATTCAATGAAATTCATTCATTTTTATATCATTAGTGTTACTCTGCACAGCTGAGCTACAACTACTTAAAGCAGTAGTGATTCATATTTTTGTGACTTCGGTACACACAACACCGACAAGCTCAACTGGCAAATGTGTTAGCAAACATCTGCCTATTTGCACTTCAAGCGGACATGAGGCAACATTAACATTTATTCTGTGTTCCTAATCCAATATTCACCTTTTTTTAAAATCTGTTTGTGGTCTCCATCAACTCCTGTGGGGAATATCTGGCTCTTTACCTGTTACATGCTCTACTGTGTTCAAAAGCTAGTTGCTAAATTGTCTGCTGTTGGGTCCTGCTTTTTCACTAAGTTAGGTAATAATTCTCCTGTGGGTTTATCACTATAGGCAACCACTTTCATGAATGACATCAACATCTGACAGACTGCTGATATAAAAATACTTATTAGTTTAGCTTTAAATGTTGTCAAAGGAAATCTCTGAAGGTAAGATTCATAGCTAGAAGAGAATCAACTCCCACAGATGCTTAAATGACAATTTAAAAAGTAGATTAAACTTTCAAAATTTGAAGCTCCATTTTTTGTTTGTAGTTTTCCAATAGATACAAGTAAGAATTGACCGCATATATTTAATGTTTTCCCACTGACTACGAAAAATGCCTGATTGAATCATATACTGGAGGTGGACATTCTGAGGTTTAAATAAACAGACCAGTACAGGCCCAACAGATTGATAAACTGATGACGACCTGTGCTTTTCTCACAGTGTATTGTGAGAAACAGTTCACAATAGTTCACAAAAACAGTTCAGTGACATCTGTGTAAAAGACTTATACCTTGTTGATGGCAAAGGCTGTGATGATGTCAGATTCCTTGTGGATGATGCGTGCCTTTCCTCCGGGGCAGCCCAGATCTGACTCAGTCTGCACAGAGGAACAAACACACACACAAACACACATACACAAATAAATCACCACCATGGAGATTTCATCATTATAGCTGAAACATTACTAAAACATTTCCTGCAGACAAATAAAAGCAATGACTTCAGATGCATTTCCCTTCATGCTACTGAACCAATGACATGACAAAATCCATGAGAGGGGTTGATATATACTGTAAGTGTCAAATTATTTGCTGTAGAAGATAATGGAGCTAATGTTGTAAAAGAACCAAGGCTCTGCCTGGGCTTACTCTTCGCTTTCTCTGCACTCTATGTATTTGTTTGTCTTGCCTTTAGGAGTTAGGAAAGGACATGTGAGGTGCATCAGGCCACACTGTTAACTACAGCAGCAGCCAACATAACTGGGTTAGTGCCATTAGATAGCATTAGCTCAGCAACCCTTGAGCGATGAGCACAAGCACACACTGTACCATAAAGGCCCTATGGGATGTATGCAGTACCAGAATATGCTGGACTGCAGCTCTGCATATTGTATAGAGATGTTACATTTTGATGCCAAACTTACTCAAAATGAGACAAGCATCCTTTTAGCATGAGATTGAATTAGTGTCTTCACTGCATTTATTCAAGGGGAAAAGACCATGTCTTTTTCTGTCAGATGGAATAAAGTAAAACTAGACTTGCAGAAATCTAAATATGGTGGTTTGCCATTTTCACAGGAGCACATAATCCCTGTGGGACGCAGATTCACTGCGACAGTGTTGGGCCCATTTTTCAGGAGCTATTCAGCTTCATAGCTTGTCCACTGAGAGACTGGGTTAATTAACACTGAGCCAAATGGAGTAGCTGTAACGTGGCAGATTGCACAGTGAGAGCCAGAGGATTAGAAAACCTCTATGAAGCATCAGTGTACAGTGTAATTTAAGATTTATGATTCACATTGACATGAATATTTAGACAGCTAAATGTAAGATTAAAATATTAAAATAAAACATTCACAGTTCATGGCCTTGAAAAAACGTGTACTGTAATTCTGTCAAGATCACAATTTTATTACATGTTTCTTAGATTATATGTGACAGACACATTTACTATTCTACTGTAGAAGGCAAATGCAAGTCACATGATGTGCATGTTCCCATATCTAATCAACAGTACAGTTTGTGCCACCCACACTACAGTATGGTGATGTGAAGTTTCATAAGGTTTGGAGTATGATACTGTTTACTTGTTGGTCTTGTCAAATCAGAAGTACCTTTGTTTTTGATGGAAACGTCACACATTTTATAAACATGCTACAAAAATTTGCAAATAAAACAATGCCATTTTGTAGTGCAGACGGGTTCTTGAAAACATTATGATTTAGACTCATCTGGTGTGATACTGACACCGCCTTCAGAGTGATGCTCTGGTGCATCACAGACTATCAAATGCCAAGTTAACGTGCTGGTAAACTGTGGGACTAACCATACAGTATGAAAAACCATTCCTTTTTGTCAATTATGACCAAAGTCATCAAAAAGATTTTTCTGAATGTGAGATAAGAGGTATGTTTTCAATGCTATAAAAACAAGTAAATGGCATTGTTTTACTTGCAAGATGGTTAATTGGGAGGATTATTATTTCCCATTATCAATCACAGCAATGTTTGTCTCACTCATAGGCTGAGTGAAAACTTTAAATATCAGTGCCAATGCAATACTTTATTTTGTGTAACATAAATGTGTATTTTTTTAAAATAAAAGCTAAACGTGTTTTATGTGGCCTTAACACAAGCAGCCACACGCAAACATTACCTAAATAGAATACACCTTCAAATTACAATAAAACTTATGTCAAATTCAGGCAATATCTGATCATAGAATGTCAACAAGAGAGATTTAGAAGCATTGCAAAAGGAACTGAGGTTCTAAGGTTTGATACCCTGTCCATCCCACTCCAACACCATAAGCAATAATTTATGTGAAGTAGCAGTACCTGATTGCTTCCTGTCTCGTCCATCCCTGAACATTTCATATTGTCAGTCTGGTCCTCAACCGACTTTAATGATTGGGGGGAAGCAGCACGGGGCAGACACACACACACACACACACACACACAAAACACACACACAACACACAACAACAACCAGTGATGAACCATGCAAACACACACAGAAACTGAATTACTGTGATGTTAACCCAACAGGGTGTAATTATTTGAATAAAATTAAAAGCATCATCATGCAACTGCAGGCAGTAATAATACGTGTGGTTGGCATGCGAAACAAAAAAAAAAAAAAAAGCACAAATGCGCCAAAAGAGATGTAAAAGCAATAATGATGTAGTTTGCCTAGGGGGTCAATACAGAAATGTGCTGTGGATTTTAATCATAACAAAATAGTTAATGTGTTATTCAGTGACAATAATACAGTGTGTTAGCTGTGCAACATAAAGGCAGCTCATGCAGTGGGTTGCCATGGTGCAAACATGGCATACCTCATTCGGGTCCCGTTTCTTGGTGAAGATGTTTCGAATGAAAGTCTCCTGCACTTCTTCCTGTTTGACCAGAAACTGCCACAAACGTTTCACTGGCAGC
This sequence comes from Lates calcarifer, assembly GCF_001640805.2. NCBI lineage: Eukaryota > Metazoa > Chordata > Actinopteri > Centropomidae > Lates > Lates calcarifer. The sequence goes on along the minus strand of NC_066845.1, from coordinate 5,405,390 downwards.
GCTGAATGGTGGTTAGTCCTGAAAAAAATAAAACATCTCTTGCATATTCACAGTAATTCTCATTAAATCAGTTGTATCAGTTCACTGAAGCACAACTAAATGTGAAAAAAGATTACTTCTGATTTGTGCCACTGGTGCTGATCTAAAAACTTTACATATCTAGTGCTTAAGGCAAGACACATCAAATGCACATGCACAGTGTTGTTCCTCCAAGAACAATAAATCCCTACAGTACACACTATACAGTCCATGTGGAAATCTATGGGGGTCAACCTGCACAGGGATATAACTGTGGGTCTGTGATATGTATGTGCTGTACAGATCATTTAGTACTGGAGGCAAACTGTAATCAGCAGAACAGCATCATGTTAACATTAATTCATGATGTGTAGAAGCTGAACAGTGCATCTGCAGGCTTGAAGCAATACTGTAGAGGATAACTCAAGTACTTTGTGTACACACTTTTTTAAGGCACTAATTAAATAATTACATGTATATCAACAAACATGCTAAGGCTGAAAAATTTCAAATTCAATTTATAACACACAATAATTAAATAAATGAAAATTCTCCTGAACATTTTTTAGCTTTGCTGATCCCCAGCTCATGGTAGTACCTGAATGGGGTGTTAGACGGTTCAAATAGGACCTTGTGTCTGAGCAGGGCAGGGCCAGGTGTGGATGTTTCGTCCTGGAGGTGTGTGGAGATGTATTTGGAAGGGGGGCCCCCGAAGATCTCCAGCCTTTTTTGCAGCACCTGCTCCCAGCGCTGCAGCGTCTTCAGCACAGCGTGACACAGAGGAGAGCCCACAGGCAGATCTGTGTTGAACAGAGGCAGGCACACACAAACAAGAAGGCAATAAGATTAGCTTAGACAGGCAGTGAGAAATGAGGCGGCACTTATCTACATCCTAGATGTTAGTACATCAGAGTGTGTGTGATGTATTTCAGTGTTTACCTAATAGATCATATCCTGCCATTGGATAAAAGGACTTGAGCTTGACCAACACCAGCTGAACCATTGCCAGACGCATTAAACACCAACTGGGAGGAGAAGAAGCCATTACAAACCAGATTATGACTTTCAACATAAACACTCTAGATGGGTTCAAAGCTGCTTTTAAAAAAACTGGAACCATAAAGATGTTTTCTGACTGAACATGGAGCAAAATTTAGAGGCAGTCCAGCTGAATACAAAGTCAGTGAACAGACATGCAGGTTTACTTTAGGTAGATTGAAAATAAGGTGAAGATGAGTTTGCAGTAATATCCAATCACTGCTGTGTCATTACCTGTACGAATTGTGGTTCGAATGCTCTCGTTGTGGGGAGTTGGGGTCAAACACATCTTCAAATTCATCATCATCTTCGTCCTCATCTTGACTGCCCTGGCTCTCCTCAGAGTCATACTCAATTCTGTTTTCAGAAGGTGGCAGGAAAGGCTAAAAGACACAATAACAGTCAGCTTTAGTACAGGTTGATACTTTATGTGTATTTCCATCACAAACTATAATCCTGAATATGAAACATTATCCCAGTGCAAAGCCAAGTTACTTAAGCTAAACACAGAGAGGAAAGAGAAGGAGTAGACAGTGAAATGACCATGTTTTAACAGATTTTTAAATTTTTTGATTGATTTATTTTTTTTTACCTTGGCGATAAAGTAATCCCAGATACTGAGCTCTGGAGGGACAAATCGTTCTTTAAAGATGGAGGTGGCTTCTTGTTCTACTACAGGGACATGCTTAGGACTGATTGGCCCCTCCCGCTCTATCCCAGACTCCTCTTTGGATCCACTGCGTGATGATAGAAGCTTGAATCGCCTGGACTTCCTGTCTGAGCCACTCGGGGAGGCTGGGGTGTCAGGGGAAAGTGTTTGTTGAAATACTTTATCTATGATTTCAGCTGCCATCACAAGGGCATTTTACAAATAACATATGCCAAGGCTGATATACTCTTAGCTAATGACAATTACATCACATTTAAATATTGAAACATAAAAGAACAAAACAAACAACAAACAAGTAATCCAAAATGCCTAAATCTGCAAAATAAACAGGAGTTACAGTTGCATTACATCACCATCATTTCTTCTGCCAACCATGAGAGAGTAGCACAGACAGAGTGTGAGGGAAACAGCTCTTACACTAATAGGTTGATGGATTCCTCCATGACCTACAGATGGGTACCCAATTAATGTAGCAGGACTGATTTGATTTAGCTACTGGGTCACCATCAAAAGCCAAACCTCACACAGAGAGGCAGCCACTCAGGCGGGTCATCAGAAAGAAAACCAGATAATCCAAAAACAATCACCTGGTGGGGGTGTTCTTGCTGGGCTGTTAGGTTTCTCTATGACAGGGGTCCGAGCGCCTCCTCCAAACACCGTCACCCAAAGCTTGCTGTTGAGAGGGTGGGCCACGATGCGAAACAGCTCGTTGCTGGAGTGAGTGGCCATGCCGTGAACAAACAGACTGAGGAAGACAGCAGTCAGGATCTCACAGAGCAGCACAGCCAAGCCTGGCTGGCTCTCCTCGCCTGCCGAGCTCAAGAGACGAATCAGAGAGGCGATACCTGGAGAGAGGGATGTGTAGGAAGAAGAAGAAAGACTGCAGCATCTGTAGAAGAACTTAAAGTGTGTCAAGTACAAGACTCATAATTTTTAGAAGTTCACCAAAGTACTGTGCTGGCTGAGTCAATAACTAATGCAGAAAAAAAAAACACACAGAAGCAACCCTAACCCTGACAACATGAACTCTATTTGCATCTGAGGAACAGAAAAGTAGAATATTTTATCTACTGTATGTCACCTTATTGTGGACAACATTCAAAGATTTGATTGAAGGATACGTGTAACAATATTCTGTATTTCTCTTCTTGGTAACACATCCCATGAAAAGATCCAAATCAACAAGTGATCCTGCTAACAAGTCATTTCTGCATAGCCACATCCTGATATAGCATATTCTTTGGTGCTATAGATCTCAACTGATCTTGAAACAGTGAGAGAATCAGTGAGTCACAGTATTGACTTGTCACTGAGTGACATGCCTCTTATAATAAACATGTGCACAAAATGTGTATTAATCTGCAGATGAATATAGTCCCCACCACATGCAACATTTACTCGTGTTAGAGTTGGGTTTGCTAAAAAATAAATAAATCACTGGACCTTTATTTAAAATGAGACTATACATTCACAACCTGTTTTTAACTATTTCAGTCTTCAGTAGGAATGAAAGCTTGGAGATGAAGTTTCCTAAGCTGTTGAAAAAAGTGAAAAAAAGTGTTTCTTTTAATTCACGCAACAAATGCATCTATTAAGAATGATTTTACCTGGCCACTGTGCAGGAGAAGTGTTGGGCTGAACAGACTCATCCATGCTGACAGTCCTGACTGGTTGCTTCTGAGACAGCAATACACTCTGATACACAATCCCTGTGAAATGGTTGACAGTGGCTGTGGGAGATGAAAGAGACAGAAGAAATGGACCCGATGGAGTTATTATGAGGGCAAAAAGCAGAACACATTTATATTAAACATGAAATGCTGTGCTGAAAAGTGCAATTTTAATAACTGGGTTAGGTGGTGTAAATATATAATGTATAAATGTTATACTTTTAATGTTCTAACTTAGTTCTGAAATCTGGGAAACAACAGCTTCTAAGACAGAGGCACCACTGTCAAGCTCTGTTCTGTGAAGACATGAAATACTAACGGGCTGCATTTCAGGTTAGGTGCCTATCTAAGCTATTTGGTAATAGAGAAGAAACTCTCTATGATGAAGAATGCAGGTACAGTAATCTCTAGTGCTTTTAGGTTTCATATGGATATGGGTTGTTTCCTTAACAGTCAACTAAATTAAACTGAAGTTAATGTAATAACAGAGAGCGAAAAGAGCAGAGCATGTATCAAAATAGTGTCAACTTGGCAGCAACACTCAGCCCCCGCAACCTACATCCTGAAAATACCTTTTAAAAAATTCAAACTCTCTTACACTCACTCTCCTGCTTGCACACTCAAGAGGAAAAAATAGAAGTACAATTTCATCAAACCTCTGCAGCGACACACCAGGAGAGTTTATATCATAATTACCATAACAAAGACAGTGTTAAATTAGAAATAGCCTTACTAATTTAATTTAGACTGTTTAACCCCCAGCAGTATGTGATAGATGGCTGTATGTGCACGTGTAAGTACATAGAGGATGAGGAAGATGCAAAACAAAGTGCTCATTTAATCACATCGGTAAGAGTTGCGTGAGGTTTGAAATACTAAGCTTAGAGAGCTTGCTTTGAAAGAGTAATGAATGTTGTCTCCTACAAATTTCTCCCTTTGTGGCACATAATTCAATTGATACAAGCAATTCCATCTCTGGTGTCACAGCACTGTGGCTTAAAAGGTCCCAGTCTGGTCAAGCATGAGTTAAAATAATTCTGTGCAACATCAAGCAATCTCACAGAACCGTGACAGGAACTCACATAGCAGCACAGCTGTATGCCAAATGGGCTATAAAAAAAAAAAAAAAAAAAAAAAACCTACTCACAGGCACTCACCCACCCAAAGTTTAACTCCTACTGGGTTGTTGTCAAAGTGATTGGGAGTTATGGTACACACACGTCTTAAATAAACAATGTTCCTTCCATCTGTCTAAACCAAAGATCAAATTAAGTATTTACAATAAGAATGATAAAAAAGCAGCCTGGCTGCTTTCATGAATTATTCTCAACATGATCAAAACAGACAAGTGACTGTCATATTTTTGGTTAGCTAACTTCCAACATGTTTTTCTTTTTCCATGCCTTAAATCACATGACTACAGTCCTTTGTAATACCAGCCTAAAGCATGTGCTAAGATGATTTTACATGAACAAAACCAAAGACATCTTGAAAAACATTTTACACTTTAGTGTTAAATTTGTAGTGTTTGACTTGTGTGTGTGCATTACCCTCTCATTATAGTATGCTGGGTTACCAGCAGTCATGTCCCTTCCCACTTATTCTTATTATTCTGCTCCAATAAGCCTAAAAATCCTCTGACACACACACAAATGAAACCAGAGGACACAAATTAACATTTTTTTAGTCAGCATTTTGTCTTTTAAATGCTAAAGCTAAGAATAGGAAAACAAAATAGGATCACTCATGACAGATAAATAATCCAGTGGTGGCTAGTGCTGTTAATGGAGTCGTGTCAAGGTGAATGTGGTGGAAAATGAAAAAGTTGTATCAAAGTTAAACATCGCTTGAACACATATAAAGAATTCAAGAATCTTGCTTGGAGAGATGCTGCCTTGTAGATACCCACTGTGAACTTAAACCTTTTTAAGTCAGGCTACATAAAAGCTTTTTTCAAAGACTGGGCTGGGACATGCAAAGATTTATTCCCCTGCATCCCCAAATCATTGTTAAGAAATGGATGGCTTGAATAGCGCATGGTTTGTGATGTATGAGCGATGTGATGTATGAGTTCAGTATGAAGCTGCTGATTATGGTGCCTTGTGGAACAGTGCCTGTAAGAATGGCAATCAGTGGGAGTATTGAGACACTTACCTGTAGGTGTGGCCATCACACAGACATTGATATATACAGGCAGACAAGGAAGCAGCCAAGGTGTGCATCACATAGATCTGAAATAAGAAACATGATCAAAGAAAAAAAACATGAATTAGCGTGACACACTGTGGTTCCCTTCAGCTCTGCAGAGCTTTATAGCATCTTCCAGCTCAACGTTTCACAGCCCATAACCTGACTTTTTTGGTTCACTCTCACTGCTCTCAAGAGCCAGAGATTAACAAGAGCTTAAAAAAAAAAGAGTGAATATTGGACTTGCATTCATCGCATTGACACAAACATGCCTTCTAATGAATGCTAAGGTTTCTCAGCATCTGCTGGATGTGTAAATGGGCAACTGTTTGCTAACAAGTTAGCTGCAAATCAACTCAAAATGTGAAAATATGTCTGTTGTATTTACTTCTTTCCATCATGCACAAGCGGCCCATAAAATCAGTTATTGCAGGTTTAGTACACAAATGAACAGAATTAAATCTGCAGAAAATTAGAATATTTCATTGGGTCATTGCATTGCATCTACCAGTATTACTGCTTGCTTTCAAAACTTAAATATCTAATTTCATACGTCACTCTTAACTATTTGGATCCGATGAAGAAATGTGACCAGAGATTGTCTCACCTCATTGTTAACAACATCAGGATGCGGAGGAGAGTCTAGTGCATTGATGGTCTGCAAGATGTCATGAGTCAGGTTGGTCAGGTAGACGATGGGATTGGCCACCACTGTCTTTACATTGGATGTGCAAGCCATCAGAAGAGGGATAGAGGTGGGCTGGGAACTTAATGTCACCACTGGTTGGATAGACTCGTCCTGTGGGCAGAGGTCAAAGATGAACATATCAAATCATTATAGTATGTCCACAGGTACACTAAAAAACAGATGCCCCAATAAATGCACACAGTTTTGATATAATGCATAATGGTAAATAAAAACACTTGTGTTTAGTGCTCACAAAAAAACTTGTCATTAGACTGTCCTATACACTGGGACATATGGTGTACATAACTTAACATCACACTGTAGTAAAGTTAAGAAATAAGAGTAGATACATCCAACTTTCTCATATCTTTTTTTAGAGGGTAGAGGAGACAGCTCACAAAGAGAGATAGGAACTGAGAGGCGCTGCTTTGAACTGTGAAACAACCTTTTCCTGAGCCATAATAAAGACAGGATGAGCCAACTGCTAGGGTGTCATACGTGATCCTGTACTTGAGAAAGATCAGGATGTGTTTTCCAGTGTATGTGGGAATGACACTTTAAAAGCAAAAAATAAGACATTGACAAATGAAGGAGTGCCTGGTTTTGCGCGTGTTTGCTAGATTCCTGAAGATGACATGTGTGTAAGAATACCACAGGCTTACGTTCATCTCATCATGCTTGATGAATCACATTCAGTTGTCACTAAGCTCCTTAACAGAAGCTCTACACACTGACTGAAGTCAAGACAAAGGAAAAATACAAAAATTTCCTCGATAACAATGGAGGAATTTGACAACCATGGGACCAGAGCTGGGACAAAAGAAACTGCTTTTATTCTAAAATCAAAGTAAATAAGCAGAAAGGACTCCCAGTGCCCTTCGTCTGTGCTAACATTCAATAGCGTTGCTCCCATGCCATCTCACTGAGTTGTTTACCTCCTAAAATTTGACTCAACCTTCTAATAGTCAGCCTAAGGCAGGACCTCCCTCAGGAGCTTGGAGATTCAACACAACCTGTCAACCCATTGCTGGAGGTGTGCAGACAATCGCCAATGCACAATAAATAGGTCTTTGTCTTTGTGTGTGTGTGTGTGTGTGTGTGTGTGTGTGTGTGTGTGTGTGTGTGTGTGTGTCTGTGTCTTGGGAATCAGGTTGCATTAAGACAAGCTTTCAGATAGCTTCATGTTCGTCTTTCATTCGTACTTTGCCCCTCATCTGCTCAGTATCCTTCCCTTCAAAGAGAATATGTGATCAGTTAAATAATACTGCAGCTCTGCTCGCCAGTGTAAATGTTTTACATGTAGATGATGGCTATTATCTTTCTGTCTTTGTTACTACAGAAAAATAGATTTTGTTGCTATAATCCTTGCTGTTCCTACCTAGATAAATATAATAATTAATACAAATAAAGTCATATTTAGTTTGTGCTGTCAGGTGTCCAGAACCTCTGACAGATAAAGTTTGGGCAGGCTTCAGTATCCATATTATAAAAGTCTTGGCTACAAATATGTAGCAATGCTGTCAGCAGTATCTCCATTGTAGGGCCATGAACTAGGCCTGCAACTATTATCAATTATTAATTTTTTTTTTTTTTAGTTTGACAAGCACCCAGCTCCCCACACTACATATTATATAATAAGAAAAACAGAAGTCAAGCAAAGCATTTGTGAAACAGTAACTAGTGAATGTTTGTCAATTTTTAATTGATAAAAGACCCAGAAATGAAATCAATTACCAAAATTTTTTGTCAGATTTATGTATGAATTAGTCATATCTTATTCACCACAAGTTTACATACACAAAATCAGGAGATAACCTTTAGTGCCTTCATGATTAATTAACATTTTACAACAAGCAACCCAAAGGAAATCCAGAAGAAACAGCTATAGACCCAGACTAACCTGGCTGCCACCAAAAAACTGTCATGCTTGGTTTATAGCTGCCTTTAGTGTGCGTCTGTGCTTTGTTTGAATTACCTGGTGAGACTCTTGAAGCAACAGTATGAGCTCCATCCGTACAGAAGCCAGTCCTCCACCATGGGAGCCGTGCAAGCTGCAGTAGCTCAGAAACATCCTCAGTAAGGGCTGGTTACTCTGCAGCCAGTGCCTCCTGCTCCTCTGGCTGTCACCACGTGGGCTGCCAGGCTGGAAAACCATTTTAACTTTATTAGTTTTATAAACAAATCAATCAACATCCCTGTAAATATGCCAGTGTTATCCAGCTGGCTAGTGTTCACATAAAAGCCCTACAGTGGTATGCTAAAAACAACTAAACCATGTACAGTAATCTGTTCTGTCAACAGATTCTGGGTCTTTTAAATGTAATTTTAATTTGTGAATACACTTTTTTTTTTCCCCAACTACATCATGACATACTGAGCTGTCTCTTAATTTGTCATTACAGCAAGTGTTGTGTACACCCACCTGTTCCTCCTCCACCAACCCAGAGACAGGGACATCACTCTGGACAGACAGCATCTGGCAAGCAGGGCTTGTAGCTGCAGCAATGCTGGAGAGCCACCACCTGGGGAAAAAGTATTTTTTTCTTAAAATCTATTTAATAAGAAAGAATTTATCATCCATGCGTGGGAGCCGAAGGCAAAACACTTCACCAAAACGTCAAACAGTTTTCACAGGAGAAAGCAAACAAAAACCACTGGGGTTATTACCATTATGAGGTTTATATGCACTGACACAAAGACACACACAAAGATGAAATCTTGAAATGGAGAACATGAAGACAGGAGAGATGTGTGGGAGTTATGCAGGTTTTAAAAGTTTTATTGAGTTAACCCTAGGGTGTAATCAGAAAACTCTTTCACCAGACAGACTTAATAATATATAACATTAAAACTAATAAAATAATATTATGGGTTTTAAGTGTATGTGTAACTGTGTGTAATTACCTCTCTCTCTAACCACTGGTAGAGCTGGTAACGTAGTTTCCCCCCATCCAGTTCATACCCCTGTTGACAGCGTCCGGAGCTCATTGGTCATGATCTTCAAGCAGGCGGTAAACTTCAGCTGGGCTGCCAAGATGTCATCAGATGGTGCGATGAAGTCACTGCTGTCCTCACTGTCTTCTCCCGTCACTGTCCCCATTAGCGGCGACATGGCATCCTGCGTGTCCTGGAACACACTGCTGCTGTCTGCAGTTCTACTGCTCTTACCATTTTTAGTTTCTTCTTGGTCCTCATCCTCGTCTTCATCATCATCTTTGTCACTGTCCCACTTCAGCTCCAGGGACTCATCTGGAAGTGTCAGTGACGGCTTGGCTCCAGTCAAAACTTAACACTGAATCTGATTTACTGTTAGATAAGCTGTTCCCATCTGACTCGTAGCCGTTCAGAGCTGGCTGAGACCAATCTGGGTCTGATGCTTGCCCATTCTTACTCCCAACACTGAGCTGTTCAGCCGTGATGCCTGTATCCTCCTGGTTCAGGAGTTTGGAATGCTTGCGGACTTTGGGCATCTTGGAGAGGACTTCCAGTGCGAGCATGGGGCAGCCAGCTTGTAGATGTGCATACGCAGCTGTGAAAAACAGCCTTCTCTCCTCCAGGCTAATGGAGTCAGCCCTGCGACCCTCAGCAGTCAGGCCAACTTTAGCCTTGTCTGAGGAGCCAAAATGTCGACGAAGGAGGAGTGGGTGGGTACGGAGGTAGGTGTAAAAGTTGAAAACCTCAGGGTTACACGTAGACACAGAAAGGGAACCTGTTGTGCATAAAAAAGAGACAGAAATGGAAGTTATCTGTGTTGGTGGCAAAAAGCAGACACCTTTGCTGCTTTGACCACAGTGCCTGCAAGGACAAGCTGTATTATTGGATCAGACACAGAAATGGAGCTATAGCTGGCCTGACTGAACCTCTTTTACACAGACCGAGGATGCAGCTATGTGAGCACTTATACAAGGACAAACTGCATTCAGTGGTCACTTAAAAGCGAATCAAGGGTGGGACTGGGAGTTCAAAAACTGACAGTATATTAAGCAGGGCTGGTGGACAAAAAGCCAATGTAATAAGTTCACTTTTTTCATCCAGGTATAAACAATGTCAAAGAAAACCAACCAGGACAGCAGATAATCTATCAAGAAGTAGTACCATTTTCAACTTTAAGTCCATGTTTTTTTTCTCTTTAGGCATATCAGATGAGCTTTGAGAACATTATTTATGAAACATATGTAGCACAGGGATGTTAATCTGGGACTGTTTGGGCTCTTAAGTCAAAATAAGGTTCACATTAAGTTCAGTTCTTCATCTATTCTTAAGGCAAGCTGTACATATTTTCTACAATTAAGTAGTCTTCTGTGTCCAGTAGGATGCAATTAAGTGTGAGTTCACAGACTTAAAGGACCAAAAATAGTTGCAAAGCTGAGGCATTTTGTGAAAGCAGAGGATTTGCCCTCACAGTGTCAAATAACAGTCTGCAGCACAGTCTACCCCTCATTTTTTACCTGCAGTGCTGCATTCCACAGTCCTGCAATGTCCACAAAGTGAACAGGGTAATGAGATGTTTTTAAGGCCTTTGAGAATGCAGAATATGTAGTATCTACTTGAATTTTAAAGTCAAACTGACTAGATTCTGGCTAAATGGTCTTTTTTTACTCAAAAAAAAAAAAATCTGTCTACATATAAATGTATGATAAGATAAAAAAAATATATATTGGTCTGTCTCCATTGAGGCAACTCCCACAGAGTTTTAAAAATAATTATGGGAAAACTTCAGCAAAACTATATAAATTATGTAACAGTAGAAATATTTTTTTGGGAAAAAAAAAAACAAACAAAAAAACCAATAATAAAAAAAAAACCATTACTAATATTGATCAATACAAAGTATTGCTATGAATGGCCAATACTTAAAATAATCAGAATATATTGTCACTACCAGCTGTCAGAAGATCAAACACATAATGATAACATAACTTATTTTTGTTTTCTTGCTTCCTCTCATAGCGTGAATGTAACTATTTGGCAAGTACATAACAAAAGAGAGGTGCGACAGGTTCTACTGAAATTATAAAATAGTAAGCGGAGTAATAATTCTGTAGGTGATCAGTTATGTGTGAAAATACACGTTTCTGTGGTACACAATACCAAAGTGTACTGGTTTTCATTTTACTTTTGCACAGTGGTAAATAAAATAAGAAGCACAGCAGACCTACCGGCATCACGTTTGCTCTCAGTGGACCCAGAGCTGGTGCTGTTAGCAGGCTGCTCAAGTAGAGTGTCCAAGGCTCTGCTGTAGTCTTCCAGCACCCAGTGAGCCATGCTCCGCAGGAACGGGTCCTGGTGGGCTGGAATCTGAAGAATACAGAGAATTACAATGACTCATTCTGGTTTCTGCAGTGTATTAATTATCATCATGCTGGAGTCAAACACTGGGTATTTTAATGAAACACTGCATTTTCCACAGTAAAAACAATAGCTTGTGGAGGCTGTGACATACACAACCTCTATGCACCTGTTTGTCTTGGCCCAGAACATGTCTCTGGAGGATCTTTTTGTAGGTGGATGAAGTCTCAAACTCAGACTCATACAATCTAGAGATTACCAGAGCCAGCTGTAGGTCCTGCATTTTCTCTAAACACACCTGGAGAAGGAGGAAATAAGGCACAGGTCAATGATTATTTAAAAAGACAAGATGAGACATAAGCAGACAAATAATATATGTACACAGTAATGGCATAGGACATAATGATCTCCAGAAGTTATGGATTTCTTCTTTATCTCTTAAAAAAGAAAAAAAAAAGGAAGAAGCAAAAAAAGAAAAATATGACAGCCTGTGCTCACAGCAAAGTGCTAGTGGATAGCTGAAGTTGTACTATTTGCTTGCAACTGGTAAGGTGTGAGGTGCATTTCAATGAGACTACCACCCAACCAGAGAGACTAAACAAAGTCAATGATAGCCCACTGCTCAGGTGACACTCATTTCCATAAAATGCTTAGAGAAGTTTGAGTTACTCATGCAGATGAAATAATGTGACTCATTGCTTCAGGGATTTTCCTAACAGAAATAACCTTGATGAATAAAAGGTTAAGTAAACACAATGACCAGAAGCAGCCCTCTTGATGTGTGAGTAAAAAGATGAGAGTTGTATGTTTTTTGTGGGTTAACACAACAGCCCCTCTAACAACATGTATAAAAACACACAATAACAAACATTTAAAAAATTATGCAAATACATTTTTTTATGAAATGAAGGTAGAAGGTAGATTGTCCCCATTTACAGTGCTTCAATAAGAGTGTTATGCTACTGGTTTATGAATGTGATAACATGCTATTGAAAATTCTCATAAAAAGGAGGAGAGACAATAACACCCAAGAGTCAACTGCCAAGATCAATAATTCTTCAGTGCATTGTGCTAAAAGCTCTTGACTAAGACACCACTGTGGGAATACACTGAGCTATTTTAATAATGAAAAGGATGCCACACACTACGGTTTTTGTGATTGTGGTTTCTCTGCTTTTTACCAAATCTAACACTGCCCTTGACTATGAATTTTGTTAATGAAAATGAGCAGTACTTGACTCATACTGAAAGCAAGGTCTCTAACTTGGGTTTAGAAGGCAGAAAAGTGGCAATTGCAGCTGAAGGAACAAGTGCTTCTTGCAAACATTGTGTCATGTTTATTTTCCACTTGCCTCAACAGCATCCTTAAGGGAGCCGGCTAGAAGGAAGAAGGCTGCAGAATGCTGGAAGCGCTGCTTTCCCAGCAGAGAAAAAGCATTTTTCAGTGCGGCTTTCCTCCACCGGTCCTCGCTGAAGTTGTTCCGGAAAAAGTCTGTCATTTTGGCATTCTTCTGAGACCTGGAGAAAGAAACAGAACAAGAAAACTGCTGTCATAGGTCTTCAGTAATCTGACATGACTAATATTTTTTAACGGTGGGGGAAAATATGGTGATGACTGTATGTGCACGTGTGTGCATTTGTACATCATATGCAAAATCATGTCAGTTCTGCCTACCTGTACAATCCCCAGACCACTGCCTTCTTTTTCAGTGCAAGGTAAAATATAGCTGCATCCAGAGGATCATTGCTTCTCTGAAAAGAAGCCTTGGCAACCTGACAAAATAGGAGGTGTGAGCTGAAGGTATTTTCTTCTTCTGAATCTACAGTATACAGTCTTACCCACAGAACAAGTTGTAGCTTTATGGGTCATTTCAGGGAGCAGCTCATACTCAGTTATAATTTTGTATTTTATAACAACCTCAGCAAAAGGTTCACTTTCACCTACCTGACAGCACTACATTTATAAATGAACCAATTAATATGAAGTAGATAGGGCTAACCCACTAACAGCCAAATGTGCACCTTTAAAATTATTCAGTGCAAGTTCTTTTTCTGAGAAAAAGGAGACAATCCTGATGAAAATTGGTGCAGTCTATATGTTGCTTTGTGTCAGACTAGCAGTCCAAAACACAAAGATATTCTGTTCACTATTGAATAAGACAAAGAAAAGCAGCAAATTACTACATTAGTGGAGCTACAATTTCAGATGTTTGACATTTTTACTTGAGAAATGACTAAAACCACTTATCAGTATAGAACAGATTCATTTTCTGTTAATCAACTTTCAATTGTAGTTTCAAATACATAGAAAAGAATGAAATGCTCGAAAAGGCATTTGATGATAAAAACAAGATTACAATAGTCTACGTGTAGGCAAACTGAATGTTAAGGTAAACTCCACAGGCCATTTCACATATACCTCCTCTTGCACTTGCCACTGACTGCACAACCTGTGAAATTTGTACTTCAAAATTAGACAATCTATTTTACCAAAACTGCTACTGGGTCACTGTTTAAGATTTGAGCACAGACATCTAGAATCAAAATAAAAAGTAACACATGACATTAGCCTCCACACCTTCTCAATACATCTGCGTAGCTTGTTGGTGCTGCGCAGCCACCAGCCCACACCCATGGAGCGCAGTTCAGGCCATGTGGGCTCTCCCTTCTGTAGGGCAGGGAGCATGTTCAGCAGCTCCTCCTCAGCTTCAGAGTGGAAGGCCCAGGCATAATGACATGTTGACAGGCCTATAGAGAGAAGAAAAGGAAACGCTGAATAGAGAATGTTCTGTATTTCATAGGGAGAATATGAACATTTTGTAGCAATACTGTACATTTCACAAAAACTGACAACAGCAACTTGAGTGCGTAAACGCAGGAGCACAGTCAGTTCTATATATTTAAAGCTGGGAGTTGCCTCTAACAGTTACAGTGTTGTACTGCCACCCACTGAGCTGTTCTAGAGAGCAGACATAGATTAAGTGCCTTGCTCAAGGACAACTTTACTGCAGTAGTTAAGGATAATAAATAGACCATGGCTCTCACTGAAACTTCTACTGTCAAAAACTTACAATTGAGACCATCAGTAACTTCCTCTCTGTCTAGCTTTAAGAGTCTTTATAGAGTTTTAGCTTTACCTGATGGAGAGCAGAGGAGACAGCTCTTTCAGCAGTGAGCTTTGCAAGATCATACAAGGTCAAAACATTTTCAGGCCTTCTGGACAATAAAAGAATGCATTTTCAGGTGCATTTGTCTTATTAATAAAAGTTTATCTGTGAATTCTGGTCTTGTTAGATCAGAAAAAAAATATTTGTACTGATGCGAAAATGGCCCTGTACAGTGTGTTGAATGCTACAGTCTTGCCTGCTGCCTGCTCATTTGCATCAGTTATGAAATGACTCCACTAAGAGTGGTTTGAAAGCCTCTATCTTACTGTACCTTGTCGTAGCAGCTGTGCTCGGTGTGCTGGAGGCAGAGAGGTAGAGAGGAAAGTATGCAGTCTGACGGCCAGCAAGAACTTCAGACCACACTCATCCAGTGTCTCTCCACCTGGTAAATGAATGACAGTTTATTGATAAATTCCAAAATGTTATTATATTATGTTGTATGGAGTGGAGAATTTATCTACTGCGTTTCTATCCACATGTCATTTTAAATTATTTTCCTCCAGTACCTTTGCTCTTGCCCTGGCTGTCCTTGAGGTCTGTGCTTGTGGTAGCGATGGTGTCAGCCAGTGCCATGAGAGACATCTGTTCCATACGAGTTAATCCTGGCAAACTGGAGTGAAGGAGGTGGCTGGACAGAACCTGGGCATGTTCTGGACCGAAGTATGTAGGACTGTACTGAGACAGGTCAATAACCTACAGACAAGGAACAAGACACAGGACAGCCTGTAAAATTAATTGTCCAGTATTTTTTAACACATAATACAGAGGCAGGAAACAATGTTAAAAGAGAGGGTGTGTGTGTGGATGCAAACTCACAGCAAAAAATGCACGATACTTTACATGCACATTGACTATAGACAAGACTAAATACATGTACGAGCTTTTCCTAGTGCCTCAAGCTCTTGACAATATCTGTACACTTAGCCAACACCAGGCCAGATTTTTGATGCATTAGCAAGAGACATCATGAGCTTTGGCTGGTCTATCTTTTAAGGCACCAATATATCTAAAATGAACCTTGACATGCACAATTATGCATGTCTAAGCTACACACTGGAATACCAAGAGCCCAAAATGTTGCTGTCCACTCTAATTTTCATTAATTCTCTTTAACGAGGCACATGACAACCGAAACTGACCTTGTTGCCCGGTTCCTCTTGATCGCTGTCCAGAGGGTCCAAGTCCACTATGCTGGGTGTATGAAAGAGCTCATCATAAGCATCTGTGTGACTGGAACCATGCCCACTATCTCCACTCACACTGCCCACTTTATCTGTAAGGAGGCACAAGGCAGAGCTAAATTACGCAAGACATGTATTTCATAAGAGACCTGAGGAAAGATACCCTCCTGCTGTGGAGACAGCAGATCAAATTAAAATACAGCAGAGCAAGATTTTTTTTACTGTATACATGCTTCTGCTTTAATTCTTCTCACTTTGCATCCCCAGAGACACATGAGGAAAAACTAGAAGACGAAAAGCCTCTCAAACCTTGAGGCAGGGTGGCTAAAATGCTAGTTGCTTTTCCATTGTAAATATTGTTTCTCTGTTTTTGTTTGTGTACCTGCTTAAAGGCATACAAAGAGAACTTGCTTGATGTTTGTCAGACATAAAATACTCTGACAAAGTTACAAACTTCAGTGTAGAAAATAAATGTACACTCTACCTTAATTTATGACGTTGTTATCCAGAAGTGCAGTCTTTCAGGGTTACTGTATTTCTCAAAGCATCTCTATTACAAGTATTCATAGGCCCACTCGGTTCTGAGGAACTGAGACCTGACCTTGGACCTCGGAGTTTGGCCAGGTCCAAATTCTACTCTGTCTAATTTTTACACAGAAGTTTGTCTCTGAAGCATATAAACCAATTATTTTACTTTGTATAACTTTCCATTTGTCATTAAGACATAATTATCATTATATTGATGCTCTTTTCCACTGTGTCTGCTTGTTAATTGATTGAATTAATGAATAAATTATCATGCTGCTGTGAGTATTTGCGTTCTCTCTCTATTAGGGTCCATTCACGTTGACCGCATTTTAAATCAGATCTAATTATCCTTAGGTCTATTTAGGTCAGGTCTGGCTGTGCTTGGGTCCCCCTTGAATCAGGTCTCTCTTTTTCTCAAATTAATTTAATTTAATTTCACCTATGGTGACGCTTTGTAGCCACAGTGCAGGGAACATTTCTTCCTAGTTACAAACCTATTTGTACCAATGTGTCTTATGTAAACTTAAATAGACATGCATTTAATGAATATATTTTTTTAATGGAATCTTTTCGGATTCAAATTACTGTGAACATCCTTTATCTATTTTTTTTTGTCACTTTCCAAGTTCATATTTTCTTAATATGGTTATATTTTCAGTACTTTACTTGCCTATGTCAGGCACAACTGAATTAAAGTTTACTGTTATTTTATTCATTACTTAATATTATTATTCTAAAATCATGCTATATACTCACCTGGTTTTGGTGATGTATCCTCATCAGCTGCCATAAGGGAGTACAGAGGCAGGGGAGGGATGGAGCTTATCTCTGTGTAGTCAGGAGTGGAGTTCTCTACTTTGCTGAACATCTTCGGGTCCCTGGCTGTGCTGCCTCCAGCACTGATGGTTCGAGAGCGCACACGTTTCTCTGGGTTGGTGGTGCTGTCTTTAAGTGCCACAATTTCTCCAGCAATGCATTTCACCAGGTGCGAGAGGATGGCTTTGGCACGGTGAACCTTGAGATAAGTAAATTATGTTACATGTTTTAAACATGCCAAATGATATTACTTGCTTTGTAAAGCAACCACAACAAATGTCAACTGTCTGACAAATGTCATTCTGTTTTATTACAGCTTCAAAGCTTGAGAGATTAAAACAAATTAACTGACAAAAGTCACCTGTCTCTTAAATAAAGAAAACAATTATAAGTATAGACAGTAATAGAATTATAAGTATAGATAGTAATCGAGTGTTTCTTTAACTTACCTTCCCGAGATCCATGAGCTCCAGTAACTGTACAGGATGGTACTGGGGCAGAGTGGGAAAGAGTTGGTGAGCTGCTTCAAAAAGCCCAGAATCCTCCATCTCAACAGGGAGGTCATAAGCTGTTCTCTTCCCGCTGAGTTTCTGAGCCAGGCTCATCATTGATCTTGTCAAGGCCTTTTTGGGAGGAGCTAGTAAAGACATTGGAGCCCCAGGACTGAGACCCTCCTCCTGGCTCTGTCTGACAGCTGAGATTATGGAGGAGACACTACTGCTGATGTCTATGTCTTGGGCAATGGCAACATTGGGTTTGGGTGGTGTTGGGGGCTGCCACTGGGAGTAGACATGCATCTCACAGTCCATCCCTACTACCAAGATGCCATCTCGTACCCAGGAGAGGGAGACTGGGATGGGTAATGAGCCTTCAACAGAGGAGACCAAATCGACAGATCTAAGCAGAACCAGACGAGACAAGCTCTGGTCTCTACTTGCATCAGATGACAGACCCAGTTCTGGAGGCTTTCCAGAGAGACGGCCATACATATAAATCTTTGTCCCAATACCAACAGTCAGAACATGTGACCCATCCTCTTGGGACACCCAGTCTAAATGGACCAGGCTCTTACTAGTGAAACCAAGACAGTTCTCATTTGGTAAAGAGAAGTCCACTTTACTTGGAACACTGGCACCTCCAGTTGTGCTATTGCTAATACCACAGTTAGCTGTGGGATCTGTGCTGTCCAGGACTATGGTCTGCTCTAGAATCCACTGTGAACCACCAGTGGACTCACACTGGAAGATGCTTATGTGGACCAACGGTTCTTTAGTGTTTGCTAAGTTGTGGCTTGGAGTGAGATTTGGGCTTCGCTGTACAGTTAAGGTTGGGGTCAGGTGGGTGTTGTAAGGGGAGGATGCCAGGGTGGGAGGAGGAGTAAGCAGTCCATGAGAGTTCGGATGAGGTGTTGAGTTCAGTGGTGTATTTGGGGTCTGCCTGTAGGCGACTGCAATCCGTCCAGTGTGACAGCAGCTCACCTCTATGGGCCGACCTGGTACACTTACTGCACTGCTGTTGGGAAGCCTCTCCTCCACCAGGAGTTGCCACTCCTCCCAGTGGTACAACAAGCTGTCCATACTGGAGGACTCTGTAGCCACAACATTACACCTCCAGAAGCGCACCTTTCCATCAGAACAGGAAGTAGCAAGAAGGTAAGGCACACGGCCAGCTGGCAGGGAACATGATGCACTCAGGTGACCTGGGGGAGAGTTTGAAAATACACTATTACAACCTCTTAATTCTAAACTACAAACAGATTTAAATTAAAATACTAGTCATCAAATAACAGCATGGTTAAAAAAATCTTTGGAGCTTTGTCTTCCAGATATTTTGTGCACTTCATAAAATTATACAGTAAATAAAACAGTAAATACGGTAAAGAAATTATTCATTTTGAGAAGTTTTTTAAAAACCTTTTCCACAGTGAAAGGCTCATTTGAATCAGTGTTTTTAAACTTGCACTAAGGACCCCGTTTTAATTCCATTGCCACAAAACAATTCAGGTGCAAAAAGAATGTAATTATTAGTAATACAATTAATACTAACAATGTAACTTATGTTAGTACAGTCAGTATTCCCCTTTTTCAAACATAAAATGACTTGATATTGTATGCTTGACTTTCTTACTACTAGAGAAAGTTTAAGGACTTTCATTTGTATGTGAGTGTGTCCCCTCATTGTCCCTCACCTGCTGAGGGTGTTACACTGATGGCTTCTACCCCTTCTGGCAGGGCCATCTCTTGACTGTATAGTCTGTGTGTTGTGAGGCTGAGGCGACAGGCACTCTGCAAATTGGAAGTGCAGGTTTTACTCTTCTGAGCTGCTGGAGAACTGAATGTGTCAAAGTTAAACTGAGGGCTGTTTATTGGAGAAGCTGTGGTGGCATCCTTCTCTGTCGTGGCTTCATCTGTGGGGACACGAGAGAAAGAGGGAAATATTGCTTAGAAAAGCTGAATAGAGAATTTCTGATCCTCCCACCTTAATTGTTTGTATAAATTACTTTCTGACAGACACAGAATTAGAGTAATTAAAGTCTGTAAATATATGTACTACTATACCACTGAATTAATTTCTCAGAATATTATCAAAACACCTCAACTTCTTAGGGTGTTCAAAGACTATTTCTGGTCAGTGGTCAATTCCATATAAGAAATTTCAGAATTTTACAGCAGAGTTATTGCTCAGTAAAGCAGTAAAGTAGACTTCAAATTCTTGTGACTTTCTCAAGAGTCAAATTGTCCTTGAATATGTCATTCATCTATTTGGTTAGGGATTAAACAAAACAATAGATAAAAAGGGCTTGTTCTGAAGCGACTGTGAATCAGTTTTTTTCCTACATCCTGTGAACTGTAAGTCTTTTGTTCAAAGTACCCACCCATGGTGATGGGTCGAGCAGCAAGATGGAGATGCCACATATGCAGGAGTGAGCGACCTGTCGGGGTTAATTCAACCACCACCAGGAAAAAACGTGCTGAGAAGGTCGGCTCACCAGAGGCTGCACAGAAACACACAGAGAATATCAATGAACTGTGTTTGAACATGGTGTATATGTTTGATATTAAACCTTAAAAATATATACTTTTTAAAGCACTGAGTTAGAATAATTAATTTAATCTATACCAGTGTGAGGAGAATCAGGAGTGTCCTGTGTGCTCTCTGTTTTCTCTCTGCCAAGGATCAGATCCTCCTCAAAAACATGCAGGAGCTGGGTCTCCTTCCCCTGCTGTAGAGAACAACAGCAGCTATTATCAAACTACATCAGATGCGGACACTGAACAACATGCCTCATCTACTGTGGAGTAAGAACACAGACACACTGACACACACGCCTCACACACACAAGCCACAAGCAGCCTGAGGGGAAGAGAGAAGGTTTGCTCTGCACCCGTTTTTGTTTTTTCATGGTTGACCTTTCACAGAGACTCAGAGGTCTACTGCAGAATGTTTCATATACAGTACAAATGCTCCAGATTTCAACTGTGACTTTTAATTATATTTCAGTTTTAGGTTTTATTTCAGGGAAAAAGTTTCTGTTAATATATTTTTTATCCAAGTCGTTCACAGTCTTGGATAAAGTCTGCTCAAAGAGAGAGCAAGGGAAATGTGTTTGAATACACTCCAGGTCCTTTGGGCTTCATTTATACTTACAAAGTCAGTAATGGCATCCAGCTCTATAATACACCCTGGTTTTGCTGTGGATTGCTGGCTGATGATGTTGAACACCTCCCCAACATATTTCTGAAGTGAAAAAGACATTAAATTTTGGATTAGGGATGCATAGTTTAAACATAGTTACCATGTGTTTCTTAAAATTCTAAAATACAGTTTATATGCAACACAAGCAAGAACATTTTTCAAAATGGAAAAATAAGAAAAATGAATAGTTCATAAAAATGTGATATTAACTGTCACTTCTTGCCAGATTCAATTCCACTGCATTGGGTTAAAAGGATCATAGCCATGTCATTCATCTTAATTCTTGTGCTATTTAATTGTGCTCCTATATAATTTTTCTGCCAAGTCATCCAAGTCTTGCACTAATTAAGTGGCAAGACTGCAAATTGACAACATCTTATTATCTCACCAAGGGGGCCCAAGGGGTACATCAGTGTACAAAAAAAGCAGTCTTACTGATATCTCAGGGTTGGAGAGCTCGCTCAGGAGTTTCTTGGCTTCGATGACAGCCTGATACAGCCTGAGTGAGTGACCGTCACTCGCCACAAAGCAGGCGCTGGGGGAGTTACAGTAAACACCTAAAGAGGGAAAGAAAGAAAAAAAAAAGAAAAAATATAAAAAGACAAGATATATACTGAACACTGAGGTAGAGCACATTTAACAAACAAGCAAATATTAAAGACCTCTGTTATATATTTATATGGACTATGTGCTCTCATACAGCAAGTCTATTGGTTGGATACTGAAATTTAAAGCCTTCACAGATTTTAAGGAGTTTAAATTAGTTGTTTTCACCAGAATTGTTTATTTATATACAAGAGAATATACATGAGAGTAAAATGGACTCGAAAAACTTTATAAAAATTATATTTATGGGGATTTCAAGTCCCAAAGCTGGTCTCATTGGATCATAGTTAGTTATTCAGAAAAAGATAACTGAATTTAGTTTGTGTTACTGAACCAAAATAACTGTTTGGTAAACAAAAGAAATTATGAAAATGAAGCTGTGCTCACTAAAATGGCTGACTGTTAAAGCAGAGAGAGAGAAAAAAGTACTCAGTACTCAGACACTAAAAATATTTTCTCACCTAAACAGCTGCTGGGAATGAGTGTGGGCAGCCAGGCTACATTAGCAAATGCTGATGCATGGAGAGAATTAATCCTGGCTAGCTCAGACACCCCGCCTGACAAAGATAGTGGGCCAACAGGGTCCACTCTCCATAAAATCAGCTCACTGTAGATCGCATTGGGATCCTGAGAAACCACACCTAGGGACACCCGGCTGGGCCGCGACCGACGGGGCAGAGATGTTGGGTGAGAGAAACCAGAGGAGCAGGCCTCTGGAGGAGCGAGAATGCTGTCTACCTCTGGTGTCCTCAAGGCGTTGTGGTGTGAGGTGGTGAGGAGGAGGGGGAGTAACGAGTGACAGGCCAGGTCATTGAGGTGGAAGCGGTGGCCGCAGTACCGTGACTTGTGAGAGACGCTGAGCACAGTGGAGAAAGCAGAGTCCTCCGCGAAACTGACTGCCCACTGGTTCAGGGAACCATCGGCATGTTTGGAGATCATGAGGACATTTGGGGTGAAAATGCTTAGTCGGAGACTACTGCTGGGTGCAGCTTTTCCTTGACCTCCATAGCTTATTAGAGCAGATTTAGTTTGAGGCAGTGTGCTCCCAGGCGGTCGCTGTCTGCCATGTTGGATAGCCAGATCCACATTCTTGTTGCAGGCATACATAACAACACTGTGGCTCAGGGAGATTGCATCACCTGTAGGGAATGCTACAGGAATCCGGGACACAAACGACACCTGAGAGAAAAAGAGAGACATCAGAGTAACGAAATCTAAAACATCTAAAACTTTCAGCTCTGAGTTAAGAGAGAACAAGGACTCTATTTTAGTTTGAAAGAAGCATACATTATGAAACAGCAAAAGTTCCCATGTGGATGTGGCAGTGAGGATCATGACCCCATTTTTCAAAAGGGTGACAACTGACTTTCTGAAACTAACTGAGTCACTAAGACAGTGATGGAGACTCGAGGGATAGAGCCTTCTTCACCCCCTTCACATATGTAAAAATGATAAATGTTCAACAATACCTATGCTAATAATAATATCAGGGTCCTGTCTGTTTCATATAATTAAAGCAGGCAGGCTTAATCAACCTGAATGTCAATGAAACTTGGGATTTCTTTTAGCTGCCTTGCCTGACTGACTGCCTGCCATGTCACGAGATTCTCATTATTTCACTGCTAATAAAAATGCATCAAGGGAATTTTCAATTTGATATGAAGTCACACATAATTAGAATATAATTGTATGAATAGCTGGATGAGAAGCCATTAGAATAGGAGCTAGACCATCACGACTGTCAAAATGATTCACAGCCTTACTGAGATGATAAACTAATCCTCTCCCCAAGAGGCACGTCTCGAAAATGTGAACACAAACAAGTTGCTTGAAAGAGTGACCAAAGGAAAGTCTACTTAGTGTATAGTGATAATTAAATTATAAAATAAAAACATAGTTAATATTTGCTTTACTGTAGTTTCCCATTATTATCAATCAGTTAATAATATTTTATTGTTTCATTGTTACTGTAAACATACAGTAAACACATCAACAGTGAATTTACCTGAGCTTGTCTGAACATTCCTGGCTGGTATTCATCTAACCAGTCCACATGCCAGACTAACAGAGAGCCGTCCATGGGATGAATACTGAACAACATGTCTGCCCCTTTATTCCACTCCTCTAACAGCACGTCCACCTGGTGCTCCACTGCTGCCAGAGAAAGCTCCACAGTCTCGGGTCCTTGGGGGTCACTTGGCCTGCTACTATTATCCTCCTCATCAAAGTTCTCCTCATCTTCAGGCTCTGGAGGAGAATGCAAATTATAGTGCCAAAATGTAAATTCTAAAATCAGTATGGTAGACAAAGCAGAACACAATATGTACAGGCCTAGTTTTAACTGATTTATTCCACCATTGCATGTTCACTCCTCAAAGTGTTAGGGCCTGATCCAAATATTTTTCTGTACCTTCATGGGAGCATTCACTCTGTTGCTCCAGGCTGCCTCGGAGCTGCTGCAGGAAGACTTCCATAGCTAAAGTGAAATGAAGCTCTTTGTTGTTGAGCCAGTGGACAGTAAAAGGACCTCCAGGTTCCTCATCATCCACAGCACTCAGAGAGGAGATGGAGGGCAGTAGAGGAATGTCTGTGATGAAGACAATATGTGATTAAGTGATTTTAAAAAAGGCAAAGAATAACAGAAATTTACATTACATTAGATTGGACAAACAGACGCCTCCTGGGGTTGGTTTGAGGTATGCTAAAATGTAATTCATGCATACAAATACAATCCTACAGGACTTCTCGGCCTCGAGGCTAAAGGAGATTCTGCCCTGATTCAGGTCGAATTAAGCTGCCCCACAAAAACATGTGGAGGAACAAAATGAAAATGCCTTACATTTACTGTGAGCAGCTTTGACTGAGCACTAAAACTCACTGGGATGTTAAATAAACAACCTCAGGCAGTATACAAAATACAGAGGCGAAGCCCTCTGACCTAGTGCTGATAATATTCAAGCAGAGCTTACTTTCTGTAGCCTCTATGGTTTAGGAATAACTAATATGTTGCTATGCTGTAGGTGTGTTTCCTCCTCTTTATGAAGTACACTGGGCCATCCTGTAGCTTTAAACTCTTCAATAAATTTGGAGAATTTGTTTATCAACTGTCAACAACTAGCTACATAAACTAATGAGTCTAACCTGTGGCTGGGTTGATGCTGGCAGCAATGTGGAAGTGGCAGAGAGCGTTGGCATGGGGCATGTTGCTGCTGCTCTTCTTGTGGTTGTAGTGTCGACTCTGATGGTGAGGCAGGCAACTAGTCAGGGAAGGCTGGGGCACATCCCGATTGAGGGAGGAGTGCCATGATTCTTGAAAATTCTGTGAGGAAAACATTCATTATTACCACTAGATAAATTAAAAACAATGTGTTGTTTCTTCCAAAATAGGTTGATTTTATGAATGTAGACTGCATTGAGCTTTATCAATATTTTTTTCCCCATAGATTACATGTATAAATTACAGAGAGAAATCTTTTTAAATAACTTGAAAAGCAACTGTTTTAAAGGGTGGGGCAGCAAAGTGCAACACAATAGTCCCCTGTTACTCCTTCAGGCTGACACAGAGATGCAGGTTAAACCTGCTTTTGAAGACTGATGTTAATGAATCAATATGTGCCAACTAACAAGGCTTGTCTTCACAGCCTGAAGTGAATTACACTGCTTTGGTCAACAGGTGTTCCTCCAAGGGATGGGAATTTAATTTGATGTTATTGACATTGAATCGACATTTAAGTTTACTGCCCAATTTGTCTAAAAAAAGAATCAGAGCCAGAGAGAAACAGATAGCATGGAAGAGTGGTGGGGGTTGGGTGGGGGTATTCAAACTGAAATTAAACTTGTTTTGGTACTAGGTTTTATTTTATTTTTAAATTTTTTTGAAAGAAAGAGCATCTTTTGGTTTCATGTGGTTTCATCTTTAACATAATACTAGTTTTGAATATTATTATGGTATGACTATTACTGAGCTTTAAGTGCTCATCACACCTGTGAAGAGGTCCTTGATAAGAAATGTGTACTGTGAACTCACTATTTGAGAATGCATGTGGTGTACTGGTGTGTACAAAGCAGACACACATACTTCTAAATGGTTTTATAACCAAGTAGAAAAATTAGATTGTAGTGGAAATCCCACATCACTGTCTCCTCCAGAGGTTCTGAAACAGCATCCTTATCAAGAAGCTTCGGGCTTAATAAACGTCATTGATTTGCAAGAAATTGTATACTGCTCCGCACACCTTAAGGTATCATACTAAAATTAAGTTTGAAATAGGGCTCTCTCAGTATTGTCCATTCCTTTCAGTTTGGGAGGAGGAGAATTATCTCAGACTACCGCCTGGATCATCCAGCACAGTCTGTGATTTTTAATGAATAATTCCACACATGTACTCTTACAGACTTTCCTCAAGGCACAGTAGAGAAATTTGCATACCTATTTTTCCAGTAATCTCATGTGCCCTAGGCTTTGTAAGTGCCAGTGAGACCCATAACCATTTAAATGTCCATATTAAAATGGATTTAAGTATTGTGTTTGGGGCCTACAGTAGCCAGGCTGTTAGCAACAACCTAGGTCACTTATAGAAGATGACGCCACCATTAAAGGTGAGCTAGCAGCAGCAGAAATGAAAAAGAAAAACAGCCATCAACCAGTTGTATAGATTACATAAAGGAGGCACATATTCTTCACAGTCTTTAGCCCTCTACAAAGCCTCAAAAAGCATCTTCATGTTTGATAGCCAATTCATTTTCCCTTTTAGCTCTACTAAGCCTCAGTTTTCTTTCTATCTCCTTTCTCAGTCTCCGTTTGCACTTTCCCTCATCCCTGCAGTTCCATAAATGTCATAAATCATCAGTAGTGAAAATACAGTGGTCTGGCCTCTACTTCAGGTTAATTCGTGCAATTTTTTTCACACTACAATGAAAATGATGGCAATTTCTTTTTCTTTTTGTAATTTGTAACCAACATAGAGGATATTCTCATTCTGATAGTACTTTACACATAATGCTTTTGATTCTTACAGAAATAAGTTGTGCTCACCTTGGCAAGCTCTTACTTGACCTAAAACTGGCAACTGAGTGTATTTATTTTTAGTAAACAGTTGCTTACTTCCTGTGCTGTTTTTCCTTGCGTCTTCCCATTGCAGGTGTGTTTCCTTGTAGAACCAGCACATCTGAGTGCGTCGCTGTGTTGGCCAGGGGCGTGGTTGTTATGGAGACCAGACAGGAGGCTGTCACCCGGCAACAGTGTCTCTGCCCAGAGCCGACACACGCTGTCCTTACAGCAGGTGAGCAGAACATTACACACGGCACCTCTGTTAGGAGAGAGGAAATGAAAGAGAAGGAGAAAAAGGAAGGACAATGGCTAAGGCAACTCGTCAGTAATGATGTTAGTCATCTCATGGTGCTAGTGCTATTCAACAGTAGGTCAAAGGAAAAAACCTGTAAGAGATAAGTTATACAAAAGGTCAAGAAGTGAAGGCAGTGATAAAGAAATGACTGAATCTAATCTCGTCCTTAATGTAGGCCAAGATTACAGAATACAATACACCAGTTTACTGGAAAGGGAACATAAAACTTTTGGAGTAAGTAAAGAGATGATGTTTTATTATCCTATCTGATCATTGACAGACCATCGACATAGTAGTACAACTCAGATGACAACTTCAGTTCTTTCTAACACCTTATTTATAGGAGCAAATAAGCTCAATGAGAGTTCTGCCTTAACATTACACTGTCTTTCTGTCTATATTAATTCTCTGAGCTGATAGGTAGAATTACATTATTTTAATAGAGATATCCCAAATAATATTTCTGTATAATAAATCTCCTGTGAAATGCATCACATTCAGTCAAAGGTTACATAAGATTATCAATGCTGTAATAAAGCAAGGCAGAGGATTCAGTTTTAGTATAGTGTGAGATTGTAATACCACACAGTGTTTAACCTATTTTGAATTTGCTTCTTGTAAGAGCTCCTTAATAGTCAACCCATAAAATGCTGTGAATCAAACAGCTAAATAAACAGAAAAACAGATACTTCCTGTTTACCTTGTAAAACAGGCCTAAAGAACAGGTAATGCAAATCGAGTATTGTTTTATTACTGTGCAACACTCCTAAGGCTATGGTGAAATCCTGGAAGGTAACTCATGTTTGTTAACTTGTGGCTGTCAACTGTGTTAGCTTAGGTGAAAATGAGACAGTTGAGAACACAAATGAATCATCGCTGCACAAAAAAGGCTGTGAGATGTTGCCTTGACAATGTCCGTACCGTGGCATGTACATGCTGGTCTTCCTCCATGAGAAGCCAGTAACAGAACGGGGATGGGCCAGGTAGACAAAGGAGAAGGCCAGCTCTCCCTGGACACTGACACTGGGTTCTGGAGGTGTGAAGAGTCTGGAAACACCTGACTTCCACTTACTGGTACTGTACCAGACCTTTACGAGGCAGTCATCCTGAAGAGGAGTCACAAACAGGGGTATAATTGATGTTGTTTTGTAGGGTGTGCTATTAAAAGCTAAAGCCATTAGGCCATATACCTAAACTTCAAAAAGGCAACAAAGGAAGGTAGCACTTTTTGGTTACTTTACAAATATACCTGAGTTTACAGTGTTTGACCTAGTCATCGTGAATAAACAATTCTAGCAGGACTTGCGCAAGCTAGTGTGCATCAGAATACATGCAGGTTTAACAACTCCTGGTAAAAGTAATTTACCTGCCCAGCAGTAGCAAAGAATTCCCCATCAGGTGAGAACTTCATTAAACTGACTGGTGAAGCCGTCCTTCAGACAGAAAATTTTAAATTAGAGCATTTTCAATAATCAGTATTACAAAAGTGTATATTTTCAGTAACTAAAAATATACAGTGAGTTATGTTGACCATTTAAGACAGAATAAAACAAATTGAAATGAAAATCTAATTAAATGAATATTTAAAGTTTTATGTGCCAATATTGTAATTAGCTGGTTTTAATAAATTGTTTATGTAGTACGTGACTAAAAATCATGTTGATAACGCCAGAAGTTATCCAGTTTGAGTACATTTTGTGGAGAACATTTCTTAAAAAAAAATTCCCCTCCCTCCCAAAGTCACTATCCCAAAGTCACAGAGGTAGGCTGCATCATGTGCAGATTTTGTACTTCTCAGTTCTTACTTGCTCTGCCAGATGCACCTCCAGGCAGAATGAGAGTCTCTCATGGTCATTTCTGCCTGCTCTCCCCCTTCTTCAGCTTCATCTTTTACGCCATCAACATTAGACCACAACTGAAGGCTACTAGAGCCTGTTAAGAGAGTGCTGCCTAGACACACAAAAACACATTCACTCTTTCAGGACATAAACCACCCATGTCTTGTGTCATATAACTTGTTAAGTAAAAAAAGGAAAGTGAGGGCATATGCTGCAAGCAAGATTTGTATGCTGGAATTAAGAGAGAATTAATCAAAGTACCTGTGGGGTGCCAGGCCAGGTTGCGTACCATGGACTGTAATACAAACTGTCCAGTCTTCTGCCACTGGCAGTTCAACTTCTGTACAGAGAGAACAAACACAATGTTTAAAACAAAACATTAATGAGATTAATAGAATAGGCTCTGAAAATAATAATTTCCTTTTATCACTTCGGTCAGTAGTTACAACTGGGTTAACAAGAACAAACAGTGAAGCTGCTTTCATGTGAGCCACATGTGATCAGGCCACATGGACAGCAACTGTAATACCAGTGAACTTCTGCGATGAAAGAGGTATCTTTCCATTCCATGTAACTCTTCTGTGACAGAAAGCTGCTCAGCACTGATGTATGAAACATCTGCACTGACTATACAACAGGAGTAAACAATAAACATGACAGTAACTGCAGGACTTGACTCAATGTTTCAGTAAGAATGTGCAAGTGTGTTTCAAATATCTGTTCTTCCCCAGTGACTTTCTGATGGGTTTAGAGGAAAAATATTCTGACCCATTTTACATAACAAGAAAGAGCTGCCTGAAGGAGAAAGGTCTTGTTTTTCAGGATGAATGCTGAATGCATACATGACCAGACTGTGATTGGAGGATGATGGCGTATAGACTACTCACAGTCAGCGATGTATCTTTTTGATCTGGGTGCTGAACAGGCTCAAAGACACACACAATGCTTCCATAGGAAGCTGCAATCTGTGAGCAGAGAAAAGAGAAGCCAACACATTAGGTATTAAGATATGTTTCCCGAAACAAAGTGAAACAAAATATTATTATTATTATTATTTCAAAAAAGCAAAAAATATAAATCTATTGTAAATTACAAGTAAATTTACAACATTTGACAAATACATTGCAAAATTATCAATTGTGTGTTTAGGAATATTAGCCAACCAACTCATATTTCTTGTAGACAAAATGCTTGTTTTTGACAAGTTGGACAGTGAATAATGAGATCAGATCCTTATTCAAGATCCTAATTAGTTAAATAATCTGCAGTCCCCTCTATGAACAATAAAACTATCAACAGTAAATAAGTGTAGTCCCTAGACAACAAACCAAAAATGCCCACAGTCTATAGCACACTGTCCCTTATTTGCACACTTCCCATTCATGCATTCTACATGCTGAAGTGCTTTTCAAGGAAGCCACAGTCAGAATGTTAAACAGAGTGAATGGGTGAAATTATTGTGGCAGAGAACACAAATAACAAGCTTAATAAGGTCCAGGTCCTGGATAATACAAGCTGTGTCTCTAAGGGGATAAAAAATATGCAGACTGTCCGCGAATTAATTCTGTGAAGGAGTGAGTCACACACTCACACGTGCAAATGTGCATATTATAAATGCATATTATAAACAGTCACACAGAAATCCTTTTAGGTGATGGTTCAGATGAACAAAAATGACAACAGACTGAATAAGAGAAACACAGTTCACATTTAAGTGGAGAAGAAAATGTAACACATTTCTGCTATTAAAGCACTGACAATGTAGTACTGTAGAACCAATCCAGGGAATAAAACAGTCAAATAAACATAGGCCTGGACACAGCAAAAAGAAAGAAAAAATATGAGTAATTAAACATTCAGTCTCCTTTTCTATGATTATAATTATGACTATACTTTGGTCTGATTTTCATGAAACCCCAACTGAGATTTTGAAATCATATTACACTGCAAGAGTATTTCAACTGATATCTTAAGGATCCAGAAATGGTTTTAATCATGAGCAGCCTGCTGTTTTAGCTTGCTAACAATAATGGGAGCAGTTTTTAAAAGTTGCTATAGTGCCTCTGCTTTAGTGGAGGTTGCTCCATGTCTTGTCTCTATGGTGTTGCTCTGCATACATTTGTTTTGAACTCTAAGAAGGCACTCAAATTGTGAGGTAATATAACACAGTGTTCAATCAATATAATTATCTTTATTTTGTGCTGTAAATAAATTAATTCCTCTTAATGACAGTAAGTGATGCAAAGTTCTATAGAGTCAAACCTGGTAGAACACAAAATAAAATGTGCAGAGGCAGAGGTTGCTATTCTTCTCAGTTATTTTTAATTTTAGCTAAGTCTTGAAATAATGTAGTACTCTTTAATTACACCTTCAGTGTAATGAGTTTGGAAACTAACGTTCCGTGGAAGTGGGTCATTAATACTTACAAAATGCATCTGGTACAGCACTTATGAGCATAGGGAATGTGTGCTCAACAATGCTGTTTAAACTAATAGCATTGCAAATATCACAGTGTGAAGAGGGGCAGGCATACCAACAGAGCATGCTTTAGCAGATGCTTGACCATGTTGGAAGCATGTGAGGTTAGTTCTGGCCCAACTGAATTGGATTAAACATCACATGAGGGGAGTGGTCAAGGATTGGGTGAACAATTCCTTTTTCATTTGAATTAAATCAGGCCTGTCTGCTGTTTTAACAATGCTACCACCATTCCCAATTACAAAGTAAACCTTAATCACAGTGATGGTCTGGAAATGATGACTTCTGCCTTTAATATCATTATGAAGTAATTTCTCAAGTTAACACAGACGTAGCAATGCCGGAATTCTCCTTTTGTGGTTGATTGCAGCATTGTTACTCAGTACCTAAGAGGAATCATGAATATTGTCACTGCAGTAATAATGCAGGAAGGGCTGCTTTGGCCCTGGAAAAAAAAAAACAAAAAAAACTTAGAAACCAGTTATCAAGCTAGATGTTGGATGATAATGGAAGATGAACATTAGTAGTCTGGGGAGGAGCAGCCATTTGTGACTTGGGGCTTTAATTGAAAGTCGATTTATTTAGAAATCCCTCACATTCTGAATGATTTTTCCCTTATAATCATTGCCAGCAATACTAACTCATCAAAAGAAACCAGTGAACAAGCAAGATGTTTGGCAACTACATTTAGTCGATTTTTATAAATACAGCCAAAATACCTTATCCACTAGGGACCCCTTCTGAAGTAGAATTAGAAGTCAGATTCCATAAGGTTACCAAAAGGTTCTGAAAGATAGTAATTAATTGCCCTACACTCAAAACGTTTGCAGAGAAATGTTACAGTGCTATAAAACTTTCACTTCAGAGTTTTTATGAAAAAACTCAACACAACCTTTTGCACCTTGGCACTCTGGATTAACATCCAAGACTACAAAACAACCCAAACCCGCCTGGGTTGGAAGTGAGAAAGGATTAACTAATAATCAACTAAGTCCCTAGGGTCCCTTTTACTTTTTCTGCTTTTTGGCAATGAAACCATATGCCTGAAGCCTTGCTTGACCTGATACTTGTTCAAGGGTTTTTTTCCTGAGACTAGCAACAGGTGCAGAGGAGGTGGATTAGGTCCTAAATCATATTTTTAAATAGGATCTAATTTAATCAATTCTTAACTATTTGCTATAGGTATTTTTTGTCAATAAGAAGGTTGACAAAGTAATTACAATTACCCCCAAAAAAAGCGGTGTATACACACCCTTAGTCTACATGAACATGTTTCTGTTTATGTTTGTGTTTTGGTGATTAGACTAACCGTCTGTTTACCTTTCAAATAGCCCTTCTGTATCTCACGGTTTCATATGGCTGCTGGGCTCACGGTGTCACACCCCCCTCCATTCAAATATTTTCCCTTTAGATCTACACTGATCCCATACATGGCTTCTCTAGAATCCAACTGACTGCTACGGCGTAGCAATGGAAAACTACAGTCCCTGTAAATACCTATGCATTTTCACAAATCTTTTTCCCCACCAGAAATCTGTCTCTAGTTCAAATCACAAACACATCCCAACAGATCTTTTGTTTGTGCCAAAACTTAAACCCATTTTGGGGTTATTATCAGTATTATATTGGCAAATGTGCCTGTGTGCCACTACATGCTTTACTGGATGAATTTTCCCTCACTTGGAGTTGAGGAGTAGAAGTTCAAGTTCATAAGAAAAGCCTTTAATGTTGCCAACAAATGCCTTTTCTGAAAATATAAGCTGCCAACACTTAATAAGAGTGCAAATGAGCTCATACCTTGCAAAACAGTTAGTTAATCTACAACAATATTAAAAAGACCAAAGTGCTAGACATTTAGCAAAATGTGGATAAGATTCATAAGATAGAAAATAAGTACGATTTCATTGACACTCAGAACAGAGCTTGCCTATTACACTTACTGAAAAACACATTCCACCAACCCAAATTGTGGTTGTTAAATAAATTTAAGAGGATATGTGCATCATGGCATAAAAACACACTTATGGTCCCCTGTTTGCTCTTTTTAAAATTGGACCAGGTGGTTTATTTTTCAAGTTGCAGTCAGTCATTTCTCTGAGCTCCCATTTTTGCACTTTGATCTCAGTCAAACCAAGGGATGGCATTAAGGGTTGAATGTTTGTACACAGCACAACACTGTCTGTTGACCCATAGTACAATACTAACCTTCAGTTATAACAAGGTTAAGAAACAAAATGCAGCTCAATTTGTTTGTTTGTTGAATTTGCTTTCCTTGTGATCAATGGGACACTATTAATATATCCAATTAATATAAATAAATAAACATTCATTTAAACTGTAATAATACCTGTACTCAACAGAACTGTATGGTATTTTGGGAACATCCTGGTTTGTATATCAACTTGAGGACACAATAAGACAGAGCACCATTCCATTACTCTTACTTGTCCACCCTGCAGTGAGCAGTCGACACAGCCGACTTGGATGTTGCCATGTTTGGCCCCTGGGATGATCTGAAGTCGCTCAAAGTCACTGCCCAAAATCACCACGTCGCAACCTGATGCATAGGCCTATGAAGAGACAAATAGACAGCAGGAAGGGGAGAGAGGTGAATATGACACAGATCCATCCAGAGAGAATTGCATGAAGGGTCACTTGAACAGCACTTGTCCGGGAGCCAGTTTCACAGCATTAAACATGGCACCATATGACAGCTCTGGAGTACAAGCAGTTAAGATTAGAATTCTACGCTCTATTTCCATGGCTCTCAGAAGAAGGTCTTCACATGAGCTGTGATTCACTGTGACTCACAAGAGGACATAAGGACAGAAATAGTTCTCCTATTGATCCACTCTCTGAATAGCATGGGAGTAGTATCTCATAGTGTTTGCCTCAAGATCAAGCAGTGCAAAAGCAGTTAGAGGTAGTGACACTGTCGATTGTTTATACAAGTATTAGAATTTTAAATGCTGCCAAAAATGTGTCAATATTTTGTTGAACTATTGAGTCATACAGGTCCAAATCGGAGTTGCTGTCATCTGCACTGTCTCTGAGAAAAAAATAAATAATGTGTGTAGAAAGGCCAAGCAGGTAGAAGCACATTTACAGAGCCTTGTTACTGTTATTGTATATCAGAAAACAACTCAATGAACAATCAGAATTACCGCACTTATATGCCAACCAGTCAAGCTAGTTATCACTTCATCATTTTATCCTATTAGACATTAGTGTAAATTATTAGTGTCATAATTAACATATAAATTCTTGAGTTATGGCCAAAAATATGGGTTGTGAGGTCACAGTGCCCTTGACCTTTGACCATCAAAATCTAATCAGTTCATTCGTGTGCTAGGTGTAATAAAATTCCCTCTAGGCATTCCTGAGATATTGCATTCACAAGAATGGAAGACATGTACACACGGACAGGCGGGCAACCTGAAAATACAATGCCTCCAGCCATGGTTATTGCCAGCGCAGAGCCATAAAAGTCTCTTCAGTTTTGTGACATGTCAGTTTTGCCACCGCCTAAGAATCAGAGCTCCTACATGGCTGGGAGGGAAATACTTCCAGAGCTTGAAATATCTTACCGTGAATGGCACATTGTTGACGCTCCCTACAGAGAAACAATTGTCTCCAGGGTTGACAGCCCCTGTGAGGACCTGATGGAGATTCATGACTCTTGTTTATATTCGCCTTGTGCTCCTTCCTCCTGTCTCCTTTCTCACAACACCCTCCCACTCCAGGTGAGGTTCATGGGAAACCATGGGAAGGATGTGTTCATCTTCATCTGTAGCCTGTGATTTCACTTCAGTGTCTGTACAGACATGCTGTGGCGAGAGGAGGGAGAAATAAGAACAGAGATGTCAACAGAAAATATTTTGGTTCGGGAGCATTGAGCCTGGAGCATTACTGACACCCGGACATTGACTGCAAATTGATTTAACACTCAGCACTTGTAATGTCATCAAGGACGACACAGATGATCTCCTAACTGTTTCAGTTGAACCACATTGTACATACAGGGCATCAAGTGCTCTTAAACCTTTTCTGAACCAGTCCAAAACTGCATGAAATTAGTCTCACAGTGGGACCTTGATGCATGAAAACGATGATGGTAGTATTGTGAGAGGACCCACTGCTAATGAGCATTATAGACAGCTGACAAAGGTATATTGGCATCAAAGCTCATTAATCCTGCTGGCCTATCTCTTCATTTAATACTTAATTTAAAACCATTTAATCAGTCAGCCCTTTTAGAGATTATCACGGAGAGTTCTTTCACTGCTATATAAATGCAGTCAGCTTGATTATTGACAAACTTGTTAGAATGCAAAGGAACTGGAATGACCACCACAGTGGGTAGAAACTAGAGGGGTAAATATGGGGGAGGGCCTCCAGGGAACCATGGACAAGCAAGGTGATGGTGTAGCAGCTGATGTGGTACAAGAACAGTGTCACATTATCACTGAGGGGCAAGAATTTCTGGTAGTAGTAGTAATGGAATATTTAATTTTAAAAATGCAATTATCTTTACCATCATAACAAGAGAAAATATATACAAATCTAGATAGGTAATTAGATAAGTTTCTTCAATTGATTCAGTAAGGATTTTAAACTATAAGGTACAGTAATACAGGTAGAATTTTTGGATGGGTAACAACATCAAACTAAATATTGCGAGAGGACAAATAGACTTCCAAGAAAAGCCTGTGTGCATACTGTATTTCAGCGCTCTACGCTGGCAGCAAATCCCATTCAATAGACATAAAGAGGCCATTATTAAAAGGGTGCAGCAGTGTAGGTGTCAGTGAGCCAAGTGGGTCACCACAATGCAGGCTTACACCTTACTACAGCACTGCATGTCCTGTTATTCCACAGAGTTTGGTGTCAAATTATCTTACAGTCAATGTCCAACAGACTTTGTTACAAACACAGGCAGGGTCAACAGAGGAAACTAATCTGTCACAAGACTAAAAACTTTATTGATATATATCTCACTTTCTGGGCTCAAGGTTGCTTAATGTTGATGCAATAGCCGTTAGCATCATCTAAAGACAGTTATGACACTGTAATTTTAACGTTAAAAATACATCTTTTCAGTAAAAGGAAAACAAGCCCCTGAATGTCAAAGTTAGGCATCCAACATTAATACAAGGTGTAGCAGTAACAGCGGGCTATTTTATCACTGAAGAAAATGAGGGTTGTGTTTCCTGTGCTGTGGCGACTCACGTGATAACATTTCACACGCCGGCGCATTAAATATAGTTGACACCACATCTGACTAATGTTGTGTCACCCGTTTAGATAAAAGTGTGTCAATGATTTTAAGCAGACACTTCATATATTAGCTACCTGTTTTCAAGTCCCCGAATCATGACGCTAACTTAGCTGTCAAGTTTAGCTAGCCATCTGCAGTTTGTGGAAGAGGCACCGTAAAACGACCCGTGTTAGACAAACTAATTAGCTACTTACCGTGTGCTGCTACTTTGTAACATGTCCTGAAGATAAAATGCCAACAGCTTCCCCCTTTCAGTTGCTCTTTTTGATGAATGTAGCTCTCTAATATTAAATGTTACGGATTCGGTCTCCTCAGTTAGCTAGCGTTAGCGCGTACTCGCTTGTAAAGCTCTCTTTTGGCGAGCTTCAGAGCTACAAAGCTAACTGTAGATCACTTGTGGCACATATTTCGTGCACGACAGTCTCTGTTTCCCAAGACGAGCATTTATTTACTTCACAAAATGCTAACCGCAAGAAGGAGCCAACCTCTCCCCAAGGTTAGCAAATAAAACGCTTCCAAAGAGGAAGCTTTACCTTATGTTGAAGATGTGTCATGATAATGACTGTTTCGCTGCAATGCATCATGGTCCTTGTAGTTGCGTTTTGACAGCAGAGCGAAGGGGCGTGCAGTTGACGTAACATGAGAGGTTGGTGGAAGAACTAGTATTTATATCTTTTATTTAAGCAAAACTAATGATACAATGACGTAAAACTTAATCACAAGAAAACGTCCTGTATTCAAAATTCTACACGAGTAAAAGTACAAAAGAAGTGTCTGGTAAAAGCATAAATTTAAAAGTAGCCTACTCGTTCTGCAAAAATTGACCCAGTGATATTGATATATATTATATGAATGGATGATTATCACTAATGTATTAATGTGTAAAAG
This sequence comes from Lates calcarifer, assembly GCF_001640805.2. NCBI lineage: Eukaryota > Metazoa > Chordata > Actinopteri > Centropomidae > Lates > Lates calcarifer. The sequence continues at coordinate 5,368,009 of NC_066845.1, read as the reverse complement.
AAAGAAACCTACAACCACAGCAACATGATAAATATACTAAAATACTATTATTATTATTATTATCATTGTAACTTAATCCTTACTATATATATTTTTAACCTATATTTAACCACTGAGGTTAGCGACCTCTTTTTCAAAGGAGATCTGGCCAAGGTTGCAGTATTACAAGTTTCAGACAGTACAACACAACATCAGGCACACAAATTCAATAATACTAAAAACCAGGTAACAGTATACAAAGGCTCAGTAAGTTAATGACAGGGAATTTTACAAAACAATTGTCAATATTAAGAAAGCTAAAATGAGATAAAAACAGGCAGTTACTAAAGGAATAATTTACGACAGACCTGAATTCCAAGTAGGATACCAAGTTCTTTATTTTTCCTCTGCAAACTACTTCAAGTGGCGGGAGCAGAGACCATGAAAACTTTCTTTCCTATCTCTGTTCGTATGCTAGGGGCAGACTGAAATGTGTTTAGTGGACCCTGCGAGATAAATCTGCCAAGATATGAGGAAGGTTTATCTTGATTTATAACAAAAATATACCAATAACTCAAATGATACAGAGAGATGGCTAAGTCCAGAGTAAAGAATGAATGATGAGTTAATGATTTTAGTGTATGTATGATCTTAATCTGTGAAGTAAATGTAACTACAGCTGTCAGATAAATGTAGCCATGTAAAAAGTACAATATTTCCCTCTGAATTGTATGCCATTAAACAGAAATACTCAGGTGATGTTCACTGCCTCAATATTGTACTTAAGTACAATATTGGAGTAAAAGTGCTTAATTACTTTCCACCACTGAAGGTTCCTAAACCTTTTTAGTTATTGTGGTGGTTTAAAGTTTTGAATACTGTTTACACATATATGAGTTGAGTCAGGATTTTGCTCAACAGACCTGCCCTGTGCAAAAATATTCAAAATGTCAAAATGTAGAGAAATATAAATCATGGGTTACTGTGACAGTCTGTTCAGGTGCAACTGTAGCCATATCCACATCCAAATGTGGCTGATTATTTGCTTGATTGTCAAACATTTTTTTTTTACAGTGCTCTCTAAGTGTAGTCTGCCATGTGTCCTTTGTATTTGCTGAGACATGGCATACTTCTGTGTCAGTCATATTCTCTTGATTTTTTATTGAGGGCCAAAATATTAATCATTGCTGGACTGAGACCACAAATTTTCAACTTCTAACTTTCTAGTCCATCTAGTGGAACATTATGTTCCACAATTTTTGGCCACTGGATGTAAATTGAATCTAAATTCATCTTTCATGCCTTGTTCTTTTCTGAGATGACAGACAGAGCTGAGTCGGGAGGTGTCCTCACATTAAGCCTAAATAAACACAGGGTGTCACTGTTGCTCAATATAGTGAATCCCAGTTTCCTTTGATTAATCCAAATGTTTGTTTACCCTCAGTATTCTTAAGTGTATTCATTTTTTTGACATGAGTATGTATAAATATTTCACATTACAACTATTCTGGCCAAAAATAACATTGTGAATGGTTATTATTAAGCTGACTGAACACTGACTCTGAGTCTTGCAAACCCGTGAAGCCTCCCTCATTGCAATATGATATTTAATGAATACAGACAAACATTGCATAACATGTTATCATATATATTCTCCACATAATGTTTAGCCAGCAGCTGACTTATTAATTTTTACTTGCACTGTATTTCCACATTCTGCTCTGGCTCTTTTGTAACAGGAAAATACTGTTGAATTGGGGATGCGAATGAGGATTGGGGTTTGGAGGCTTCAAACTCAATTAAAGCATGTTGAGATAAATGGGGCAGGCACTTTCCATGAATAATTAAAATGGCTGACATGTCAGTGACATTAGGGAAGGTTGGCGACATTTATTGTCGTGGCAGTTGGATGGTGGCGATGATGAAACTGTTGACTTCCCAGTCACCCAGAAGTAGGTCACAGCATTATTAAAGATGTAGCTTCATAATTTAACTGTGCTAAATATTACATTGCTTTTCAGTTTTGACACACACAGAGGCATGACCACTGTATCACTACCAGTTAAATTTATGTCGACTAGATGTAAAAAACTGAAATGGAATTCTTGCAATATTCTTGTGCGCACACCCATGCACAAATGCACACACACATACACATCATCCATTGCAGTGTAGCAATGTCACCCTATCTTGTTTTACCATCTCAGTTTTCTACCAGTTGGTTTGACTTTGAACAACATTCACAAGAAAAATAAAAGAGATTTCTTTCATAGACAAAGTTTAGTCCGCAGTGTATAAAGGATATTGCTGTTCAGTGTGATACTGAATTCTCAGAGTTTGTGTAAGAGAGCCTAGTTCTGTGCCAGCAACAGTTTCTTTTTAGAGCAGGCACCTAAAAGAAAGAAAAAACACTTTGTACAACACTCTGTCTTTTGAAACTGAAAATAACAACGATAAAGTTTAGTTTAGGTCAGCTATGTGTCATCCTGTGCCACAATATGGTATAAATTGCAACAGATGCAAAATGCATTGCTGACTAAAGTTGCTGTCCTGTATAAAGAGTTTTCAGTTATAGTGAGCATTGTGTACTCTCAACCTTAGCTGTTATTTCAGTGGCAGGGGCAAAGAGAAAGTTAGAAGAGATCCTAAAAATATCTGATCATCTCTGTGCATTGTCTAAGATATATTTGGTGGCAGCAAGATTGTTAATCTGGAGAGTAATAATTTTACACATACTGTACATGCTTTGTTTGTGATGTTACAAGTGCAGTAACTGTATGCCGTTAACACTGCAGACGCATGACACTTCCCACCACTGTTCCTCAATTTATTTTTGACTTTTGTAATTATTTTTTGTCTCAATACAGATTATGTATACCGTATTTAGTACCTTTTGTTTTTGTTTTCTTACACTTCACTTTGTGTATTGTAGATATAATACAAGTTACTCCTCCATTCCATGAATCTGTTCTTGTACTTGTGCTGCTGTGATACAGATGGGAAAAAAAGAACATATTTTTCATGTTTATGAACTTCTTGATTTTTAATGATAGATCTCTAATTTGGAGAAGAAAATAACAGAAAGAAGAAAACATTTTTACATAGTAATCATCAGCCACAAGAGGGCAGTATTGAAACATATAAAATATCTCTCCTAGCAAGGCTGTCCTAACCATCAAGACACTGCAATTTAACCTCACCCTCTAAACTCACACATGGCTGCTGCATAATCCTATTGTTACATGTGAAACAAGCACCACATTGTGAATGCAAAAGACAGGAGGGTAAAAACAGCCCAAACCACTGGACTGCACAGTTTTAACAGTCATGTAAAATTTATTTTTCAAATTACAACAACATAAATCTTGATTATCAAGTTTGGGTTTTGCTCCAGATAAAATGAACTGAGCCCCAGCTGCTTTGGAAGGTTGAACTAGTCCGTCCTAATGCATAATCCATGAGTTTTTATTTTTCCCTTGAAATGTGAGTTGTCTCTTTGAAGTGCTTTGTGGTATTATTATACTGTGGTTTGACGAGTAATAATGTTGATGTCTTGTATGAGCTATAATTACTGGATCTGGAGGTAGGAGGGCAATGCCAAAATGGGCTTGAAGTTTCAGTGTGGCCCTGCTTTGATGTTTCATGGGTGGGGGGAGCGAAGGGGAAGCGGGGGGTGAGGCAAGGCAGCTTTTCCACAGGAGAAAATACCCACAAGTTGCTGAACTTTGTCTGACAGACAGGGACATGAGTAGCTAACCATAATGAAGCATAATAGCAAATAAAACAACTGCTCTTTTGAAGAGACTAGCCATTTAGCATTTGGCTTCAGTAATCACAAAATGATAAATTGTCTCATCTCAAGGTAATTATGTGTATCTCTTAAACACTCATCAAATGATAAGCTTTCATTTTGGTGTATATGTGTAAAACTGCACTGAGAGGGATAATGGTCTTTGTTTGCACTCAGTAAACCAAACCAGCTGCACTGCACTGCATGATAATATTGTTTTTGTTGGTGCCATCTCTGGCTGACTTTCTCTGTTTGTAATCCACCAGCTCTTCCTCCTCTGTGCAATAATTTCAACACTGTCCTTCATTTTTGCGTAATGCAGTGACCTGAGCGAAAGCGTCCTTGGCTGTGAATGTTGTTGAGTCAACTGGAGGTGTGTTTATGTGTGTGTGTGTGTGTTTTTGGCTGTCAGCATGTGTGGGGGGCTGCGTACATCAGCGCATGTGTCCATCTGCGCGTGTGCACACGGACATGCGTGCGTCATTGTGTGAGGTGTCTATGAGTGTGTTTGCTGTGCATTCGCATTGCTCTTGAGCACAGCCTCATCCTGCAGAGGTGACTGTGAAACGATGGGAGCAGACATTATCGTCTGAGGAAGACGGGTTAGCAGGCAGGCGGCAGGATATCCCATCACATTAGGGCTTGCTTGCTGCGCCCACTTCCTTCAACTCTTCCCAGCAGCCGGATCCAGGAAGAGGTCAGGAGGGGTCAAGCAGGCCCCTCCCTCTGTCATTATCCTTCCATCACCTGCTGTCCTCTCTGTGCTGACAACAGAACTTTCTCTTCTCCCTCTCCCCCCTTTACTCTTGACACCAGCTTCAGCTCTTTATGGCCCTCAACCCTTTCCCTTTTTTTCCTTGTCTGACTCTGCCTTTATGATTTTCCCATCTTTTTTCTCTCCATCTGTCCCCCAGTCCTGCTTCCTTTCTTTGCCTTTTATTTGTCTCTTTCTGCTCTTATGATAGCCCTGCATCACTCTCAATTTCCCTCTGTCATTTTCCCTCACAGATACAGAGAACTCAGGGGTCCCTCTTTCTGAGACCCTTTGTTGAGTCTGCAGCTGATCTCCAGATTGCAACAGAGATACTATACACCCAGTGCTGCTTTCAGTGACGGATTTGAGATTGAACCAAGTTCTTTCAGAGGAGGATCTCTGGTGAGTTTTTAGCAAGAGAGAAGAGGACTAGCTGTGTACTGTGAGCCTGAGAGCACAGCCTAATGTGTGTCAAAAATACAGCTGAAATCTGGGGCAAGTGGTAATGCAATATAGATGTTATATCATCATGAATATTTCATACTACACAACAATGTACTGTAGTAGAATAATGTATGGGTATTGACTAAACTGATCAACAGAGGTGATAATTTGATGTCTTTATATTGCGTGTCATGCAAATTTAAAGTGAGATCTTTCAGCCATCCTGGCAAAACATGATAGCTGCCTCCAAACAGACCAAACTTCATTCATTCGCTTTTCAAACAGCACTTCTATATTTCAATGCAGTGGTTCAATATTTTAGCAATGGCTTGAAACCAGAAATGACTGATTTGCATCTTGCATATCAGTTTTGAAATTCACAAAGTTGCACACAAGCAGTCCTCATACTGTAGATCTTTCCTTGTTTTGAGCACTAAGATGCTCAGTCGTTCGCACATATTTGAGTTGCATTTTCCTAGATGTGTTCTGACTTTCTTTGAGCTCAGGTCTCTTATCATCGGATGCTTTGGCATCATTCTTTGTCTGGCTGCCTCCTCCCGTCTGAGGAAATGTGAAGTGAACTTGCTTAATGAGGAGACAAGAATATTTTTACATGATTTAAACAAAGATCACAGAGCAGACAGTCCAGAACAGATCTCTCTCAAACAACACACATCTGATAACAAATCAGATACAGTGCAGAGACACTGTAAATGAAAATCACTTGCCACAGGAATCGTTCCTATAATAGAATTTATAACATAGAATTTCATAACAAACTAGACTCACATACAAAATGATGTCCAAATTCTGTGTACATTAGAAAGGTTCAAAGTTGCAGAGCTATTTTTGACATTAACTATTCAGTACAGTTTATATCACCTTCAATTAGATGTTGTATCACCAAACAGAGTTCACTCTACCTGAGCTCAAATTACGAATCACATCACGTTTAAGCCACTCTCCATATTTTCTACAACATCAAATTATCCTTTAGTAGTAAAATGTGCAATCCAGCATTTAGCGGATGTGGCAGATTGTTGAGTTACAGCTGTTGAATATACCTGTAGTGGCTCTGGTTGGGTCATTATCCTCCATGATATCTGGTTATTATCCATGTCTGATTTATGCTGCTTCTGTCGACCCTCACCCACCGTGACCTACATTCACTTTCATCTCACCCATCCATCATTTAGCAGTTCAAAGCCAAGGTTTGTCTGCAAAGGAACGCAGAGGGCTTGATCATAATGGCATTAATTCTCCAGTGACAGCGTAAAAATTGCTCAATATTATGCATCTAAATGTGTGTTCACTGTACAACTGTGGATAAAACAGAATACAAACTCTGTTACATCAAAAGGTAATAAACTGGAAGCAGATTGTTTTGATTCGCTTCTTCGGTGAGATGATTTATCCAGCTTTACCAAGGCCTACAGTAAATGCAAACACTGTGTTTTTTCAAGGTCAAAGTCAGTTTTAGTCAGTGCTTTTCTCTGTTAATGTTATGTCTATGCCAGCCATTCAACTGCAACTACTGATAAAAACCACCACAATTCAACAGAAACAATGCCTGAACATGCCAAGCACGCTGAGTGCAGCTCATTAGCCCTAAAAGAACATAGTTGTTACACACAGACATAGAAACACAAAGACACATGGACAGGCAGACAGAGAGGGAGTGAGGAGGAAAGACAGAGAAATGCCCTTCGCTGAAAAATAGATGAGCACTATGGGTGTGTAAGCAGAGGCTGGATGACTTATTCAGTAGGGACTGTGTGTACATGTCATTAAATCAGCTGCTATACCCACATCCAACTGTCCAGGTGAAGTTAAAGCTGGAGCTCAGGGAGATAATTGAGACACCGAGGTCGAATCTGGATCTGGATTTGGATCTAGATTAACAAGCTGGGATGAAGATGGGAATAATAATAATAATATGCAATGTCAGGGGAACATCTGCTTCCACTTTGTATGCCATTGGAGTTCTTCCCAACGACACTGTGCTGTGCAGCATCATTTCCTCATAAAATCAATTCCTCTCAACACCTGATATGTATTCGTAGGTGCAACAAAGTACACTGTACTTCCATGGCATGCACACCAATATCTCGCTTGCTCTTGTAGATAGAACAAGGAAACAAAAGGTTGGTTGTGCTCTCTGCAATAATACATTATAAAATGTAAAAACCAAGCCTACTGTATAAAATACTCACTTAAAAAATCAGTTAGCCATCAAAATCAGTTTATCACATTGTTGCATTATAGGTACACCTTCAAAATCATTTACCTTTCTTGAAACCATTGTAGTAAAATGAATGTTAATTCTGCTTGTCCTTTAATTTTTCTAACAAGTAAAACCAGTCAAGTGGAACCAGAATCTCCTGAAGTTGTGTCTTAACTGACATATACATACACTGATGATGGCATAAGAATTTACATGCGGGCAGAGAACAGATGTATGTGGGAAGATCAGCCATAGATGAAACTGAACTGGTTGGAGTGAGGCATTGTCTAGCCTGTGCTTTCCACGGTTTATCTAGTTGGGTGCTGTGACTGGGCTGTGGTTGGTTGTGAGAACAGGGCTTGAAGGAGCAGGGCCAAGAAATTAGTGCCAGCCTGTTAAAAGAAAGCTATTTAACACATGAATTATCAGCATACAAAGCAATAGCATACATCCTCCTGGCATGAAATTTTAATTATATATAACACTGGGATGCCAAAAATATCTAAATATCCATGCATGCATGCAGGGGATAGTTTACAAATCATTTACAAATGGACCCAGTTGGGATGGATACAGCCATACATACTGTAGATAACCTATGAGGAAGGAGGAGATAAATAAATGAATGAATGGATTACATATAAAGTAAAAAATTAACAACGTAGTGACCCATTTTGTTTACCTGGAGCCTCAGTGGTACTCCCTCTCCACCTTACATCTCCATTTGCAACAACAACAACCTTTCTTCTTCTCTCTTTCAGACCTCATCAGCAGCATGACGTCCATTTGTGGGGAGGACAGAGGCTCACATGCACAAGTCAGTCTCCCCCCAACACACACACAAGTCCCCTCTGAGATTCCAAAGACTATGCTCTCTAACTGTCACTCCTAGTTACAGACCTATCATGCAGAAATGTTGATTTATTCATGGCTTTCATGCAAACCTGGATGCACAGAGGAAACTGAAGCTGGTTGGGGTGAGGCCCAGCAGGCTGCCATGTATGTGTGCGTATGTGTGTGTGTATTTGCACGCACATGGTCTGTCTTACAGTACTTTGATTACTGTATCTTACTCAGCCATGCTTTACATCATTTTGCCATTACAGGTCAGACACACACACACATGCACACACATAATCAGGATATACGTATGCTGACATAGATGCCTCCAGCTTACACTCCAAGCCAATTTCTAATAAGGCTTTTAATATTTTTGGCAGCTATTGACCACATATTGAGGACAGGATAGAAATATAGTTTTTGCAGTAAGTGTGAATACAATTTATCCCTGTATTATGTCATCATAAATTCTTATTACAGCATATTCACTGATAACTGCACCTCTGTTGGTTTAGAAATTGCTAGTCAAATAAATTTATTCGACTAAATGAATATAGTCAAATAAAGCAGGACTCTATTAATTGTCAATATACAACAGTGCGGCAGCATAAAATCAATGTCAGGGAATTAACTGTAATTGATGATGATGAAACGTCATTAAAAATGTCAAATGAACATCAAGGGTTTCCTACTTGTTGCCTATTCTAGTCAATGTTTAGAGGTGACAATAGTGATAAGTAGCTGATTTCTATGTAGCTTTATGAAGCTTTATGAGCAATGAATCATCTCTGAATATGAATCAGTTACCCAGAACCATTTGCTAACAGTGGCACTGTAGTGCTGAAAATAAAAAGATTCAGTCAACTAGAATTTTCTTGGAGACCAATTAAAATGGTGTGAAAGTGTTACTTGCCAGTTCAATGGTGCTAAAAATGTGCGTACTTTTCTGTGACACTGAGTGATTCTTATTTCCTGTAATACTTACTCTTGACTACTAATACATGATACATACTAATGAAACACAACATCAAAACTGTATATAATGTATATAATGTGTGTGTATATATATATATATATATATATGTGTGTGTGTGTGTGTGTGTGTGTGTGTGTGTGTATAATAATATAATGTAGAAATATGTATTATAATGTATATATACGGGCATGTGATTGTCACTCTCTGCAGGGATTTTTTTAAAAGACATATTCCAAGCACCACGATTATATGTGTTAAAATGTGTTGATATGCATACTGTATATGCACACATGCATGCATATTAGTGCAATTGTGAGTGACATGTCCCCTGCTTGAGATGACTGCCAGGCATCTAATGATCATTATTCAGCTGCTCGGAAGCAATGCTACCTCAGTTTACTCAGATTTTTCCTTTATGCAGAAACTGACACTCTGCCATCCAGGATCTGTTGAATATTATGCTCTTGATATTGAAGTGTTTGACAGTTACCTCACAAGGAGGAGATGACATATTAGATGTAAACTAAACATAAATACACAAACACACATAGGTAAAAATACCTTGTGAAAATACACAGTTTGGCTTGTGCGTCTTCATACTTGTGACACCAGGCTGTTTTGCATGCATAACTTGTCATCTATTACCTGATAGATTTCATATTCAATCTGATTTGGCTTTGGTTACTGCAGTACAAAAATTCTATCCAAATTATGGCCCATGTTAGAAACACACATCCTGTTAAAACATGTTTAATTACTTCATTTTTGCTGTTTAAGCACCCACAAATTCATATTGTATAATTTCTAGTTCAGTTTATTTATTAGTTCAGTTTTAACATCGTTTGATGAACCTCTTCTGGAAACAGACTCAGGGGTTTTGGAGTGAAAAATGCACATTGACAACAGCTAAATAATTTCCCTCTATCAAGCCTAAGTGCCTAAAATACAGCTGGGACACCTGTGAGCAAAATGCCTAACGCAGTAGTGCACATTTTATTTTCCTATACTCTGTGCAGTTGGTGTAATTATTTACTGAACATTTTATGGGCTCCATGTTTTCAGATAAATGTTTCCACTGATGTAAAGCTGACTGTGAGACTATGTGTGGGTAAACATTTAGCAGTGCCTGTAAATTACACCATATACTTCAATTTTATTCATCCTACCTGCTCTACAGTGCCTTGCAATGACTAGGAAGCTTTGGTAATACTTCATAAACAGTACCTTTACAAAGGAATGTTTCAAAATATCTGGGACACTCTTATTCTTTTACACAAACTACCAGTTGGAGTCATGAGAATAGAATAATACAGTATGTCTCTCAGGACAATATCATAAACAAACTAAAAATACAGGTAAGTATTATTATCATTAGATAAGTCTTTTGATATACATAACATTCTGTGGGAAACATCTGTTAATAGTTCATTGTTGACTACAAAGAGGGAAGGATGTAATGTAATGTAATAATGTTTTTTCCTGTCCAGCTGCCAAAAACCATCCTGTTGCTAAATTCACCTGGTGCCATTCACAATGAAAAGTTATAGTCATCGAGTACATTTTAAATGAGCAACTTTGAACTTTTTTTTTTTTTTTTTAACTGAAGTTGACTTTCACATTACTCTACCTGTACTGAATTAAACATCTAGCAAAGGAACACTACTTCTACTTTAATAGAGTGTTTTGGTCCCTCTCCTCCTGCTGGAAATGCTGCAGACTCATAATACAGCACTCTGAGCCTGAACAATGTTTCCAAAAACCCAAAGTATTACTTTCAAGCCTGTAGCTGTTTACCAGTATTAGACTAGATCCTTGTAATCCCCACTTTCCTGTCTGTTCTCAGCATGATCCATAAGTGAATATGAGATGTTCATAAGATGACAGAAATGGCAGAACGCAGCTTTTGCCATGAATGCATATACAGCATACAGTTGTTGTGCTCCCAGAAGTCACATATGGAAAGATTTAGCAATCAACAGTATGTTAGCCACAAATTTTGGATGTAACTACATGTTTACTCTTTTCCACTTTTCACCCTTTGGGGATAATAAACAGGCTACAGTTCCCATTAAAGCACTAAGAGGGGAGGTAGCAGACAGATTCAGTGATTGGCCTGCAACAGTACAATGGCAGTTACCACTGTAAATGGGCTTTGCTCCTTTCTCAGCTGTCTGTATGATCCACAGGTGAGCAGCAGCCATTAGGACTCCAGCAGCAGCAGCAGTGGCAGCTTTAACAAACGATGCTCCTCCAGTGGTCCGGCACAAAACACACTGCTCAGCAGGCTTTGAATAGACAGCCTTGCACGTTCATCATTTTGTGATATGAAGGCACAACAAAACTCCTGTGACTCCAGCAGTCTGAGACCCCTAACCTGGACTGTAGCCCACAGATACACAACAGACTGTCTGTCTAGTTTGTTATTCCTTAACAAGCATCTTTTAGACTTGTGTGGAAATGTGTGTATACGTCTCATTAACTTACGGATATTCAGTGTTAGCATGTGTGCCTCATGGGTCGAATGTCTATTTCAGTGCTACAGTTGCCAATTACTTTGCAGATTTAACATTCAAAAGGTACGATCATCTCAAAACATATGTTGCATTTTAAAGATTTAACTACCACAGACCATGAAGTTGTTAAAGCTGGCTCCACTTGATCAGTTACAACATTGAACAAAATTAACAAAGAAATATGTGTACTGGTATAATTACTTTTGATATATCAGTAATGTTTAACTGATAGCTGACTTTCACGTTTAATGTGAGTATTTGTACAGAATGGTGTATCTGAAAACTGCTCCTGCACCACTGGTGTACTGTATGGTGTTGTCACAGTGTATGTGGGTGTGAGTGTGGATGCTTACGTACTGAATACTGTATATAAATTAATACATACAGGTATGAGCCTTTCAGCACATTTCAACATGCGCATGTGTGGTACACCATGGTTTACTGTGTTTACATTTTACACAGCTGTTTAGATACACATGATTGTTGTGCAGTTGTGAAAAGTCTCTAAGTACATTTACTCAAATACTGTACTGTGCTATATAATTTATGAGGTACTTAAACAATACTTTACTTGAGTATTTCCACTTTATGCTACTAAATACATCTACACAGGGGAAAAAAAAAACTTTTTACTCCACTGCATTTATTTGACAGCTGCTAGTTACTTTCCATATTAAGATTGTAAGTTTAAACCAGTGGTTCTCAGCCTTGTTACCCCTTTTAAGAAAGCAGTGTGTAATTAGCAGTTCCACCTAAGAGAATTGTGATCTCAGTGTTATCTTTTCAATACATGTTTGAGGACCAAGTGAGCAAAATTATCCAATATTTTACAAAAAACCAAACAATAGAAAGAAGATAGAAAAACTCCAAATATTTTGTGTAGCAGAATCTTTTCTTTCTTCTTCCCATCTCCTTTAATCATCACACAGCTGCTGACATTTATCATGTGACCCTCTAGAGGGGGGGTAGACCCTTATAGATTTTGAACCACTGGAGTTCCACTGGAAGCATCTAACTGCATCTTAAGTAGATGAACTAACTGTACCTCAACCAGCTACAGCAGTAAAATGCATCTCACACACTGAGCAGTACATTGTGTTGCTTACACTTGTGTACTTTTACTTCAGTTTGATTTTGGATACAGGATTGTTACTTTTAAAAAAAAGAAGGATTTTCACATTAATGTATTGGTACTTTCACTTGAGTAAAGGATCTGAATAATTCTTCCACAACTGGTGTGGTGTGACAGCTTTTCATTGACAATGAGAAAGGAAGAGAAAAGGGGTGAGGTGTCAGACGCATAGGAAATTGTGGTATGTTGTTAAAAAGATTCTAATGCTGCACCTGTCTTGAGGAAGGTGGGCGCAGCTCCTTTTGTATCTTTTCAGGCCAGCACAAGGATGTGAATTAGCTGTAGGACATTAGTGGAAGCCGGTAAAATCAGCAGAAGAAAAGTAATGTTTCAGATCATGTTCCAAGGGTTGGAGAGGAGACAGGTGGGTATAAGAGCTGCTGTAGTCTAGGCAGGAGATGAAAAAAAAAAACAAAACAACAACAACAAAAAAAAAAAAACGCCTGAGCATGGAGCTGAGCTGAGCCCCTGAAGAATTGCTGGTGTGTGCCTGCTGTCTGTCCCAGTCCGGGATGTGATGGTTGCTCTATTTCAACTGCCTCTCCTCCACACACACAGTCCTAATGCACCTGGGACAACTTTAGCAAGATAAGCGAGATAAGCTCTGACACGAGCATATTTCCAGAGTTCAAACTAACCGGTGTGTATCCTGACATTATTGAGCTCGAATTATACACTGCCCGCCTCCCACACTTAGCAACGCTTGCACTTCAAAGTGTGTGCGAGAGAGTGGAGAGAGAGCGAGTGAGATAGAGAGAGATTAAAGAATGTAAAGACAGAGTTAGAGCGAGTGAAATAAGGGCTGTATGTAGTTTGTTTTGGTTGGAGGCTTGCAGCATTTGCATGACTGTTGATGTTAACACATCCAGATGCTTTTCTCATCTGATTTTGTGCATAGTATCTATAATGATTTCACCTGCATGTGTCAACAGCACACGATAAACTTGTACTCGAACATTTCTCTCACACAGAATTTTAATGAACACTAACAGGCCTGCTGTACATTATACTGTAAGATGAGATGTATGATATATGAATGCACTCCATGCAGCTAATTGCCAAGGAAGTGCATATATTTGCATATGCCTCAACCACAGTCCACTGTAGTCTGTATGTAATGACACATTTTTTAAACAAAGAGGAACCAAATCTACTTCAGTGAATGACAGAAAAACAACAGAGTTATTATGTTTTCTCCCTCGTGTGCACAGCCCTGTATGATGGTTCAATTGCATGATGGCAAGTGAGCTTTGTTTTTAAAGCAAATTAAAGTATAACAGATGAGGAAAGGGTTGGCAGGCACGAGCGCATTACTTTACATTAAAGAACAGCAGTCTAGTTTTTGGCATAGGGCCTGTGGAGGCAGCATTGTACTGAGTTGTTACAGTAACAAGACAGCAATAGTGCCTGACAGGCCACTGTACTCAAGAGCACAATTACACACACACATGCACACACACAAATACACTTACACATGCACACACACACACACACACACTACTGCTTTCACAGGTGGCCTGTTATTATATAATAATAAACCAAAAGCCTCACACTTTTTAGCTATGTCCCTACGGAGCTTATACTGCATATCTATACACAATCTAGATATCTACACAGGTGTTTGTGCACTGTAATATAATGTGTGTTTGTATCTGAGAACATGTGCAAGTAGTTATGCTCATGTTTTGTGGCAGGCTAGCAGTTTTTAATCTGACAAACTGAAGTTGATTGGTTTGGCTTGGTGTAAGAGAGAGAGAGGGAGAGAGAGAGAATGTGGAGGCTGACATCAGATTGTGTCCTAAATGTACCATAAATTTAAGCAGCAACTTCTTGAACTTTGCTATTGTTCTCAGACTTTACCTGATGGCTCCACTGATGAGATCAGGGCCAAGTAAAGTGGAGGCCCATTTGTAAAAACTCAGTGACTGCAAGGCATGTGTTTCCGTGCGTGTATGTGCGCGTGCCGGCCTGGGACCTGGTGGGGGGGGGGACCACCAAGGGAGAAAGGACGGCGGTCCTGAGACCGGAGACAAGAGACAAGACGGGCTTTGAACCTGCTCACATTCCCAAGGGCCGTACTCAGAAGAAAACAACGTACAAAGTGAAGGGTAGTGCGGGTGCCATGAATGAGGACCTGCATCTTTATTGTGTCTTCAAAATTACCAGTGACAATCTGCATGACACAGAGCCAGCAGACCAACCCGCGTGGCCACAAAACGCCAGTTAATCTCATTTGAATTTATAACTAACCTCTACGTGTTTTTCTTTTTTTCTCTCTTCTGTGTCAAAACTATTAATAGTGCTCGGGCTTTCTCCCTTTCCGACGCGCATTCTTATGAAATGCCGCTGCGTAAAAATAGAAATACAGTTGTCCATAACTGGCACCCATTGACACAATAGCTCCCGTTCCAGAGACGTAGCTCCTCCCTATGTATGTGTGTGTGTGTGAGAGGGAGAGAGAGAGAGAGAGAGAGAGAGAGAGTGTGTGTGTGTGTGTGTGTGTGTAGCGGGTGGGTGACAGCTGGGCTCGCTGCGCTCCGCTCCAGTCTGGTAAGAGGCTTCATCTCCAAATAGGATGACCGTCGGCTTTTGTGGAAGGGACTGCGCTCGGCTCCGTAGCTAGTTCTGGGACACCCCGGTTGGTTCCATCCGTTCAGCTCACCTGAGGGGAGTTTAAAAGCCAAAACGTCGTGTTTTTCCCCCCTCTCTCTCTAGTGTGGATTTCCGATGGATATTCCGATTTGAAGAGGTGTGATTTGAGCGCGGCATGTAACAAAAAGAAGCGCATGAGAAAAGTAGCGCTCGTATTGTTATTCTGAAACGAGCCCCTGTCTGAACTGCTCTGAGAAGCCGAATCTCATGGATTACTAAAAAACAGAGCTGTGTAGTCACTCCGAGGCATATCCATTCATGAGCTGAAGGTAAGATTTCTTTGTTTATTTCAAACTTTAGGTGCGCTCACATAGGCTGAACCAGCTCCTTCCTCCAAGCCCAGGAGGCTTGTTTTCTGTACAGCCAGGCTGCCGGGCGACAAGTGCACACGCTTCACAGGGTTACTTGATCAACACAGGGCGATTTTGCGTATTTGTAGAGCATTTTGAAAGTTATAAAAAAATCAGAAAGTGCCCATTTTTCAATCCTAATGAGAACTGCGATGCTCTCTTACAAGAATAAAACACCTTCTCTCGACATAAACAGACCACAATTTCGTGCGTAATCCCTTTTACGCTGTTTACCCATATAGATTAAAGAAGTGCCAGTCTCTGAGGACCTATTTCAGATCACACTCAGTCGAGACAAAAAAAATGTCAGTATCATCCCGGTTAGCAGGTACACGTACGGCAAATAAGAAAATGTGCTCGTGAGAACTTGCAAGACTCGGACCGACTGTTGTTCTCCGTCTAACGGTGCTTTCCCCCCTCCACCCCCAAACCTCGTTGACTCTCTGAAGATGTAATAAAACCACAGCCACAAAACTACCAGCTGTAGATTCAGATTAAAAATGAAAAACTGCAGTAGTTATGTGAGCCTAATAACATATTCATGCCTGATTTGTTATGAAAACGCATAAACACTGAAGTGCTTGCTCCATTATTACAGCATGATGGGATTTTCATTTTCCATTTATTTTCACGATTGAAAATTCGGAATTAGAGCAGCAATTTACACGTAGACTAATGATGCATCCCGTGTTTACAATCTTTCTTTCCATTTTCATTCCCTCTATACGACTGTAACCTGAGTCACAGAGATCTGATGTGAATTAATTAGTCATTTTACATGGAGATTGGAATAGATGAGACCTTCCCTCTCTCTCTTCCACACACACACACACACACACACACACACACACATACATACAGACACACACTGACTAGGGTGTGTTCAGGGATTTCAAGCTACCAAGAGGCGGAGTGGTCACTATTACTCTGGACCAAAAGATCAATCAAATGTTTGTAATTCTGACCAGGAGACAAAATTGCACCGGTCTCAGAAGTGGATCAGAAGTGCTACTGCTTTAACAAGCTGGGAGAGGAGATAGAGGCCTCACAGACCACAACCAGCAGCCTGACTGCCAACACCCAGTCACTCCCAGTGGTTTCCCTCTCCTCTCCTCTCCTCTCCCAGTATGGAAACCTCCCCCTCTCCAAGAGGCACTGGGAAAAACTGGAAAAAGGGATTCGGCAACTCTAAATGTAGGTTATAGATCGGCAAGTGTGCAAGGGCGATGATAGAAATGGGTGAATCTAAGGAGTACTGAATGCCCACAGCAGAAATGTGTCAGCTGATTTTTAGCAGCAGCACATGGTGTTTTGGAAACATGATTCTAGTATCAACCTTTAAAAAAAAAAAAAAGAAAGAAAAAAGATAGAAGAAATATTTTATGCCCACTCTGAGAGGAGAGGATGTTGTATTTCATCCATTTTTCTATATATCACTGGAAATATTTGGTGCTCCTGTGTGTTGCATGTTTTGTGTCTTCATCTGTTTTTTTTGCAGTCAGTATACATACGGTGCTTTGGATTACACTTGAATGTGAAACAGCTGAATGTTTTAACATTTTACCACTGCTCCTCCTTACAACATTAGCCTCGAGGCATTCAAATGTCCTGGAGGCATTTTTTTTGAGATGTTGCACGGGTCTGCGAATCCCACCACACTGTTTCATAAAGGCTACAACACCACAAAACCAGAGTGTTAATCCCGTTTTTAGCACTTTATACATTGACATGTTGTGGTGCTGATACGTGAATTACAGCATGATTACCTTTGTGACAGCAGCCTGCCTGTTCTCTTCCTTGGGAGGCAGAATAGAGCAGAGCGACCAGAGTTGTTACTTGTATTTGGAGCAATGCTCCGTGGAGCGTTTGATCCGCCGATCCCCTAACAATAGCAATGGGGATGGCATTGTGTGTGACTGATGTGAATTTGTCACACTGTATGTGTGAGTGTGTGTGTGTGTGTGTGTGTGTGAGAGAGAGAGAGAGAAAGAGAAGAAGAGAGGGGCACAAACAGAGAGAGTTAGTATTTACCTTTGCCAGTTTAGGACACATGCAGATGCAGCCTGAATGTAGTAGGTCTGAATAATTGATAAATGGCTTTGCTCCTGTTCAAATGAATTGGCCCTCTGTTATAAACAAGGAGACCGGTCAGCCGCTGTTAACCACCGGTCCCCATTCAGTCAGAGTCAATACCAAGCATTCAATAGTGTGTGTATTTATGCATATTTTATAAAAGCCATGTTTTATTGATGCACGTCCTTGGTGTGTGGGCTGCTGTTTTTTTTTCTTTTTTTTTTGAAACAATTAGAGTATGAGAAAGCATCAATCCCCTCTCACTCATCTGCATGTGATTTATTGATGCTTAACCCATTTTCCATCTTTCTAAATTGCCGCTGCTTCAATTACGCCACCTTAAACGTTAAATCTGCTCTTGTATTAGACCATTAAAAAATGTATAATTGTGAGCCTGCCTATGTGTTTTAGTGCATTTTGTTTTAGAAATACAGGTCAGCATAATCAAAGATGCTTGCATTTTAATGGAACTGTCCATCAGAGATGTTACATAGCACATTTGCTGATTTTAGCCACGCTTGAGTTGGCTGTTCTGATTTAGTGGGAAGCTGTCGTGATTCAGAGGGTGAAAGAAAGAAGCAGGAAGATATTGTAACCTGCTACAACAAATTACACAGCTCGCCCCTCTGTATAAACATTTTTCTCCTGAACCTTCTGCTGCTTCATCGCTCTCATTTTTTTGGTAATGATTTCCTTGACCCTCTGAAGTTGAACTCATTATTTGATAAATGCCTTTCATTTTATCTAAGAAAACACTCTGAATGATATCATACAGGATGAGGGGAGATGGTAACAGACCTGTGTCTAAACTACCGTGTATCTCCTTTGTTTATGTATTTGATTTTCTAAAGGGCCTGCAGTTTGCTCACTACCCCCCATCCTTTCTAGTTAAGTTGGAACCTATTGGCCACTGTTTATAGGCAGTGATAAATGATATTCAGCGTACTTTAGGGATCTAATATATCTCATCGTGCAGTATGGTCCAGTGTGCTCTATTCACAGCATGGCTCATTGAAAATGTAATCACTCTCTAATCACTTGCTCCAGCGTGTTGGTCCATGTTCTCCCTGTCTTTCACACATACATGCATGGATGCATGGTGTTCCAGTTTCCAAGTTCCACTGTGTTGTTCTGACTGGCTGCTTTCTCCCACTTAGCCTTAACCCTTCTGGCTCCCTATAAATGACTCTACAGTGCATCCACAGAATTAAGCGTCCATGTGTTAAACATTCCTCATACTCGTTACATTAGCATAATTGATTGAACGTGTTTTCCGTGCCAAGAAAGCCAGAGGCATGAAGGGCCAAGCAAAAGGCTTATTTTGGGCTGGGCGCTGCTAGTCAGCGGCAGAATTGGCTGAGCGTCTGTTGGTGTTTTGGCTGTTGGTCCTTGGCAAAGCTTTGTTGTTAGAAATTAAGTGAATTAGAAAGTGATAGCCAGCCCATCTAGGAGAAGACTGTTGAGGAGCCAAACTTTGTCACAGGCGTGCCAAATGAAAACATGCTGACAGAAACATTTAAACTCAGCTCATAACATCAGCTTTCTCTGGATGGAAATTTAGCATTTTTAAATACTTAGTTTTAAGTATGTGCGATACTAACATGTGGTAATATGTGCAATACTAACATGTGGTAATACCTTTGTCACAGCTGAGGTTGGTTGCCTGTCATTACTCAAATGGAATGGAAAGGAAATGCATTTGTAGGGATAATCCAAAAGCAGCAGGGCTTTGTGTGATTGCCTGGGAGATGGATGAATGACCAGCCTTGAAAAGAGCCAAGTCTTGTACTACAGATCAGATGATGTAAACTGTATATGCTGCATAAAAATATGATGTCCTAGTTCCTCGTTCTGCTGTTTGTGCTTTTACAGGTGAGAGTAGCTAGCTGTGAGTCATGGAGATGGCCACAGTCTGTTAAGACTCATTAGGGCTTGCTGTGGCTGTGGTTATTTCTGCGGTTAGGTTGCTTGTTGGCAGCTAATAACGAGGTGTGTGCCGTGTAGATGTTAAGCGTCAGGAAAACTCTTCGTTTGCTCCTTTTGCCCCGACTCTGCCTGTAACGCGCTGTGTCAATGTGTCTCTGTGAGGTGTGCGAGTCAGACCCTCTCAGACCCCCTTTCCTGTGTGTGCAGTTCCACAAAGCGCTGAGGGTAGTTAATGTGTGTGTGCTGATTGGGGGTGGTGGTGGGGTTTGAGTGTGTGTACTCAGTGCGTGCACTCCCTGTGACTGTGCGTGCGTGTTTGCGTGGTGTTGTTCGAGTGCATCTGTCCCTCCTCCCCAGGCCCCAGCGATTGGCACTGCATCTCTCATCTATTAATCATAGAGAGCACTTTCTCTCTCATTCCGTTGCCATAGTTTCAGGACCTGAGACAGTGTTGGGGTGCCTGGCTGCCTAGAGTGTGGAGAAGTGAGAGGAAGAGGAGGAGGAAGCGAGAGGAAGAGGAGGAGGAAGAGAGAGGAAGAGAGGGGAGGAAAGGAGAGGAGAGAGGTATGACTATGGAGAATAGGAGGAAATGATATAAACAGTGTGGTGAGGGGCAGGCGGAACAATTGAAACAGAGCAGAGGAGGAAAGAGGGGAAGTGATTGAAAGAGCAATGGCAGGCTAACACGCCGAGCAGGTCCTCACACCATGGATGAGTATGCTTCAAGAACCAAAATGGATTCCATTTTTATCTCAGCAGTGAACCCTCTATCTCCTTCTGTGCGTTGCATCTTTTCAGTCTCTCTCACACACATACTGTATATAAACTCTGTCCGCCTCTCCGCACTCTCTTTCCTAAAGAGAGCAGAAGAATATTTTCACAGTAGGCATCATCTTGTGAATAGCGTGCTCAAGGGGCTGCTGTGTCTCCAGTGTGTTACAGTACATTGAACGGCTGTTATTTCACCTTGCTTTAAAATGGAAAAGCCTTCAACTGAGCTGAGATGGAAGATGGGCCAGGGCCTCCTGTTTCATGCTCAGTTGGGTGTTTTGATGGTAAATCATGCTGAATTCATGTGTTATTCAATGATGGATTAGTACGGAAATCGACCACTATGGAAATTTCCAAGACAGTGAATACCTCTTGCTATCAAGCCCCGTCTCTCTATCTCTGTCTCTTTGTATTTATCTGTCTGTCTTTCTTCCCTTTCCTGTCCTGTTTTCTCTCTGTCCACCTTCCTCCACATTTAGATTTTCTTCCCTCTGTGCAGAAGGAATACTGAACATGCACTATTATTTTCAGAGAAGCAGTTCTTGTTTTGGCTGTGGGCTTTGTACCTCCCGTATGACCTCATAATCTCATTTGGGCCTTTTAATGGCTAACCATGCACTAATGTGGTGGTTGTATTATCGCCTTGTCTCATCACATCATACCCTACTTGTGAGCATTTCCAATGGGAGCTTTTGGAGAACTGGCAGCACTGTAATCATGGGATTCTCTGCGCACTCAAATGCGTGTACACTATTACATAGAAACTCACTCACTCACACACAGACACACACACACACAAAAGACACATGTAAGTACACACATCCTCACACACTAGGGCAGTTTTTCATGTCAGTAAGAGGGAAGAGGAATAAAGAAAGCTTGTCATTGTTACAGTGGTGCACACAGTGAGTGCCAGTGGGCATGAGCCCAAGAATACCTGATTGTAGAGTACACTGTGTAATTCTCCCTTCACCATGTATGGACTTTCTGTGTGGGAATTGCCATTAAGGGACAGAAGGACAAAGGAGGAAGTGAGAGGGTGCGTTTGCTCTTTGTGCTGGTGGCACTGAGGTGCTTTTGTGCCTTTGAAGTGATGGGATTGCAGGTGACATCATAGCGGTTGCATTCTCAGGTGCAGCAGGTGAATTAATCCAGGTGGGGGATGGGGTAAAAGTGTGTGTGTGTGTATGTGTGTATGTGTGTGTTTGTGCCTGTGTGCGTTAATGCTCCTGAGTATCTGAGGAAGCAGGCATGCATGGCTGTCTTATGTGTGGACACGCGTTTATGTGTGTGTGCATCCATCATCAAAGCAGAGGAAAGCCAGTGTGTAAGGTGATCTGTATGCTCATGGCAGAGCAGCAGTCATACTCTCCCAGAGGCTATAAGCCTCGCTGAATGTGGAACAGGCAGCTTCTCCTTCCAAAGCCCCACTGCTGGTTTCCACACGCGGGCCAAACGAGGCTAGACAGATTTAGTTTATTATCCATGTTTCTGGATTTCCTCCACAGCAACATTTCTGTTCAAATTATCTGTCAGCAGGGATATAGCTTCACATAATCTAACAGTGCTCTCTATCCCGTGATGCAAACATTTATTAGCCGGCCCTAAACCTGGCGGGACGGGCTCAGCTCAAACAAGCATCGAGTGATATCCTAGACAGCAGGTAATTTGTAACAACAGTCCCTAGCTCATCTGATGCACTGATGATGATGACAGATTGCTGCAATTGGCCATGGGTGAATATAAATTGTTTCCAGGTGACTGGTAAATCTTTACAATGACCTGTAGTTATACTGGCACATAAACATGATGAAACATAATAAGGAAAGGCTTTTACATTCAGCTCTATGCAAGTAATGTATTAAACAATTTATATGTTCATGTTGTGGGTGTTAGTCACTAACATCTGAGACCTCACATAAGCAACATTATTTCAGTGTATATTCACAGTGTTTCAAAAATACAGGCTTCATGTGTTTCCTCAGGTTTTACCTCAAACCTTGTTAAGAAATCAGTCTTTTCCCGGTCACAGTGGCTGGCAGACTACAAGTGATTCCCCCGGGGGTCCTCTATTTCAGAATCCAATCAGGCAGAACTCGGAAACAATATTACCTCTGTGTGTGTGTGTACATTTATTACATAGCTAATGAACAAATTGCAGCCATGTGGCATGGCCTGGTGGCATGGCTGGTGAAAAAAAGGAACGCACATGCAGACTCACACACACCACGCACATACACTCCAGTCCCCAGCCACTCACCCCCTCCCCCTTTTCACCACAATACACACACATGTACACACACACACACGCCCAACCACAAGGCCCCCAGTGTTCTTGGCCTGTCTGCCCATCAGCTCATGCGGAGCGCTGGGCTGGGAGTACTTATCATCACTCTGCTGAGTGGAGGCCTCACAAACGCTCACTCGCTCACACACATACATGCACACACGCTCTCATGCACACAATTCAGTCAGCAAAGGGAGACTGCTCAGTATAGAAAGGGCTGATTAAATGTATGGTGTGACAGCAGCCTGAGCTGACACTGAGAGGAGGAACGCTTGATAGGCAAATGGAGACTAACAGGCGGGGAGACAGGGAGCAAGGCAACCCTATCGCCAGTTAAATACATTTAAATACTAATTTGCTTTGCCAAATACCTCATGGAAGAAATGTAACTGCTTCCTGAATTATATTTACTGACAATGTTTTTACAATCCAGGAAAGATAACATCCTTACTATGCACAGAGGTCACAGGGAGGAGGTCAAGGTGAATGGTTGGATTTAGAAAGCTCAGGACTTTGACACCAAGTTGAGGGATCATGTTCTGTATCTCATGTGTTGTTAGTTTAGGTTTAGAATATTAAAACACTTGGTTAAAGTTAGGGAAAAAGTGTGGCTTTGTTGTAGCGCTGTGCTGCAAGTCAGCTATTTTGCTAAGACCAGGATTTTAGCCCTAAGCAAATCCTTTATGTTGCCTAAATGTAAATATAAAAACTGTTAAAGGGATAGTTCACTTCTCAGATAAAATGCACTTGTTTTCTTGCTAAAAGTTACATGAGAAGATCACTACCACTTTCATGTCTATATGGTAAATATGAAGCTACAGCCAGCAACTGGTTAGCTCAGCCTGGCACCAACACTGGAAACAGGGGGGGAAACAGCTGTCCCGGTTCTGTACAGAAATGACAAAATTTATTTCATCTGTGCCAAAAGTGAAGTGTAAAAACAACATGTTGTGGTTTTATGGGGGTTATATGCCTATATTTCTTGGCCCAGGTGGAGTCACGTCCTCGAGCAGAAACTAAAGGAAGTTACTGTGACCTGTACACAACACCCTGTAAAACCTCAAGGTGCCATTTTTACACTTTGTGTACAGCTTAAACAGGTGCTGTTTAGCTGATTTTATTACTTGCTGTTTCCCTTGTTTCCAGTCTTTGTGTTTAACTAACCAGCTGCTGGTTGTAGTTTCATACAGAGAGTGGCAAATACTACTGTGTTTCTTACAGAACATATTTGTTATTGCCAGTTAGTTGTAAATGAATTTGATTACTAGGAGACTTTCCCATTTTGGGAAAGAGACAGGCTAGATTAATGGCTAAGAGACAGACAGTTTAGGAGATATCCAGAAGAAGCAGACACTGAGATATTTGTAGACAGGTAAAGTAAAGACAGAGGCTGGAAAGTTAGTAAGGGAGACAGACAGCGATGTTTCGAGGCATACAGAGGAAAGAAACTCAACAGTTTCTTGCCTTTTCAAAATGTGAAAAGAAATAATATTTCACCTCGCTCCCATTCATGCCCCCTTTAATCTTGACAAAAGATGCTCTTTATGTGGGCAGGTAATCAGCCAAGCAGGTTGATAGGCTGGAAGACAGACAAGCTGTGAGGCAGGAAAAGAGAAGTTGTGCCTTGCATGATAATGTATTCATTCATTCCCTACTCTGATAATGTTCGCAGCATGCTTGGCTTGATTCATTCATCACAGTCTACTGGGGGCCTTTTTACGTTATTTGTTAAAAAGCCTCTTTGCTTTTCTAAACCTGTTAAGGTTTTGATTTGTGTGCTGACTGGATTATTCGGGAGGTGATTGCTTCTGGGTTTGTGATGGTGTGTGAGGTTATGTGCATGCATTTGAGCTAGTGTCTTGTTTGTGTATGTATGCACTCCTGCATAAATTGGTGTGTGTAGAGACTGAGAATTCTGCAATGAGGCCTATTTTGGTCTCTGAGTAGTTTGGTTTGATTGGGCAGTGCAGCAGCTGCATACTGAAAACGCTGCCTTTTGATCTTCTCCCATCCTCAACTAATCTGGGACCGTCTCATCTCTCTCACTGATAAGTTCTCTGTATTTGCTTCTTGTGGGTTCTGTTTAATTTCATCCAAATAACCAACAAATCCACTGTTTATTGATTGTGGTATTATACAGCAATTGAACCCTTGATTATTTAATTGGGTTTGGAGTCTGAGTGAGGAGGCATGGCTATGTGCCCAGCTCCTCAGAAGAGGGTTTGATGACTCAAAAACTGGTCAAACATCATCACAGAGAATTCTCCTGTTTTTGGAAGAGATTATTACAACGTGTGTTTTCTCAGCACCAAATCCTGTTTGCGTAAAAGGTGTTCGACAGGTAGGAAAAACAGTAGATGGCCAATTCATTAGTCACCCCCTCTTTAGTTTCTCTCTTCTTCCATTGTCTTTCTTATTCCTTCTGTGCATTTGCGTCAGAGTACATGTGAGCTAACACTGGGTGCATCTAGTAATGCTAGCTAGTCTAGTAATGCTAGCCTGGTAACTAGATAGGAACACAGGAAGGCAGGTGAGACTATCAATCTGTTAATCATTTACATGGACGAGCTGGCTCTTTTTTCAACTTTGAACAACTAATTTTCTTTCTTTAAGTGATTTTTTGTCTTTTTGTCTTTAATTGATCAATATCATGAAATTGTAGTACTCTTAACCAGTTTGTTTTTAAACTTGTATTTAAGGGTAATTAAACTGGGAATTAAAAGACCACAAGCTTTCTGTTTTGACTGATAGCTGGAGTAGTGTTGCTATTGTCTGAGTGTTTTCAGCACATGGCTCCTCTACCTGGTCTCCATCTTGAATTTACACGGCAAAGTTACAGTATGTTACATCACCACGCATGACAACAAAGACATCAGACGGCAAAGAAAGGAGGTGGGAAGAGTCTTCGGAGGTGCAGCTCTGACCTAGATAAGATTGGGAGTTTGGAGTGTTGGAGCTGATCCTGTGGTGTAGGCCTATTGTTGTCATTCAGTGTGTACCTGACTTTGATCTTCATCCTTCCCCTGTGCTGTGGTGGATTTGCGTCTCTGTTCAGTCCCTGTGAGGCGCAGTCATCCAGGGCCAGCTGAATTCCCTCTAGCTGACTGGTTGATTGTTGCAGACTCTATCTAGAACAAACAGGTTTTCATGCAGCCAGACGATAAGATGGGACATGCTGGTGTGTTCACACTGGCGCCGCTGCAGCAGTCATTTGTTTCACATATTAACAGGTGAAGGACTTAGTGTGTTTGCCTGTCTGTGTGTGAGTGTGTGTGCTTTTGCGTTAGTCGAGCTGCCTGACTCCGTGTGACCTAGACTTTAGTAAATGAACAGTCACAGATAGCGCAGACTACTCGAACAAAGATATTTGATGTCATTACAACACTGTGAAGAATGAGGATGTGGTAACCAATAATTGGGTAATTTGTGTACAAAGCACACAGGTTTATGCATGTCTTACACGCACTCGCATGCCCTCACATGCACACAAGCATACACAAACAAATGTAAACACAGGAACTAAATAAAGCAAGCCCTAGAGCCAATAAACCTATGACAGCTGAGTAATTAAGGTTTGAAAGGTTTGAAATACATTCTATAGCAGAAGCACTATGAGGCTTAATACATAACTGGGATTCTGCTTTTTATGGCTTACATGCTTCTAGTAGTACATATTGGCCATAACTTTGTACAGACTGTGTGGTACAGTTACAACTGTGCTTTGCAGGCTCAAGAAAGAATAAGAAAAGCCTTTTTAAGAATGGTAGGGAAGTCATTTTAGCACCATGTACAAGCATGGTATTTAAATTTCACAGTGGCAACTCATTCACTATAGTGTAACCCACCCATAATTTCCCACTTTTTAATACCAGAATATCTTATATTTTATTGTGGACCGTGAGATATGCCGATTACAGACTGCTGGGTTTCAGCTATTTTTATTTCCACTTTACACCCAGTCTTGTTCTGGGTGATTGTCTGTAAGAAGCAGCCTACATGGCCTCAATTACCTGGGGAGGCTGTATTTCTTACCTCCTCCACTTGCATAATAAGGCGTGACTTTCTATTTGAGTGCGCTCATTGCCTGTCCCACCCTGGAGGCAGTCAGATAGTTATTCCTTCATCACGGTGATTTCCATGCTTGTAACAGTGGGCTAATTACTATAGTAAATACTGCCTGGGCTGTGACTACAGCATCAACTGAATGGAAAGGGTGAGCACAGGGGAGATGCATTTAATTAATTGATTGTTATTTGGGATCCTGTGCAAATGATTGGAGTCAGTCTGACATAACAGAGGAGGAGTAGCACTATTTTTATCCAAAGCACCTGACCAAATAGCAACTGAGTGGATATTTTAATATGGATGAATCAGTATGAACCAGTTAACATGCTGTTGTAGTGTGCAAACCTTGGGTAGGTGCTAGGATGTAAGTGTCGGTGCTTCAGTCAATTTAGGATAAGCTGAATTCTGTTCTGATTGTTCAGAGTACACCGAGTAATTTCTCATCCGCTTTTCATCCTTAATTCCTTTTGCCACTATATTGAGATTAAATAAAGATTGTGGTTGGGGGAGATATTGATTTTAGTGGCTAGAATGTTAGCCGATTCTCAAGAGCTTTTTATAGCCATTAGCAATGGTTATTCATTCCCTGGGATGCATTGTATTACATCTAAGGAGGGTGTAGGAGCGGATGGTCACATTGAAATCAATGGAGGCATTAAGACTGTTTTTGCCCTGTGTGTCTTTCCTCTTCTCACGAATGACCGCTTCTATCATGAAACTGCTCCTATCATGAGTTGAACTCATGGTTAAATATCGTCATCATATGATGTGGTCATAAGAGAAGCAGTAACAAAACCATAGCGGGAAGGTCAGTCATAGGAACAGCTTGCAAACTACAGTAGGCCTGCCATATGCCTCAAGTAAACAGAGCTAAAAGAAGATATTATTCACAGTGGGATGTAATGAGGAGCTGAATGCAGAGGGGTGGGGGTGGGGCGACAAGTGAAGAGGCTTTGGTTACCTTTTTAACTGATAGCTATCTCTCAAATGGATGGAGAGAGGAGCGCACCTGTATTGCAGCCATTTGTATAAGAGGACAAATAGTGTATTTTATTACCTGGTGGATGATGGAACTTTATCCATCTCTCAGGGGTTTTATGGTGGAGTTTGATGAACAAATATGTGTGAGAGATAACAAGCTTTAGACAAGCTTTTATGGCATTATGACGGTTGACTGGAAATTCTAGATGATGCGTGTTCAAAAGTGCACACACACTCATGCATATACACACACTCAGACATGCAAGTATGTGCACACAAGCAAACATATATCATAGATACAGGCTCTCAATGTCACGCATGCATCCACAGCCACTCAGAAGCACATACTGCCTCAGGGTGAAGACATGCTATGCTATGGGCTGGGTTGC
The DNA here is from genome assembly GCF_001640805.2 of Lates calcarifer. Classification (NCBI taxonomy): domain Eukaryota; kingdom Metazoa; phylum Chordata; class Actinopteri; family Centropomidae; genus Lates; species Lates calcarifer. The sequence goes on along the minus strand of NC_066845.1, from coordinate 5,339,863 downwards.
ATACGTGTCCCTCTCTGGTATCTGCTATCAGGGTTTTGGGCTGGGCTCTGTGTATCAAGTGTCCGAAAGTTGGACATGTGCTGGGAGTCAGATGACTTTGTGTTGAGATGAAGATCTGATCTGTGAGAAGCCTGATTCTCTGACTCAGGTTTTCTTTGTCTTGTTGGCGTCAGATGCTTGCTGGAGACCACATTTAAATGATGAGAAAGAGGTCAGCTGGGATGTATGGACTAGAAACTTGAAATTAATGGATTAATCAATTTGGTGATAAACAGAAAATGAATCTGCGACCATTTATCCAAGCAAAAACGTGAGCAAGCATTTGGTGGTTTCAGCTTCTCAGTCAGCCATATATGCTGGTGAAATGATCTTTTGCTCTGATGAAACAACATATAGCAGTATATCACAACTAATTCCTGACATTTTATAGGCGAAATTATGAATCAATTAATTAAGACATGGTAATGAAATAATCATTATTTTCAGCCCTAGTATGGACACAATAGCATTAATGCAATGCACGGGTGGTAGATAATGGAATGGATTATGGATTATGGTTGTGGAAACTGGTCAGCTGTCAGACATTTAGTTATACCATTTACTTAGTTTACCATTGATTTTTCAGGTATTTGCTGAATTAGTAAAAAAACTAACTAATCCAAGTTATTTATTATATAAACAGTTCCTAAACTAAATTCCCAGAAAATGTCCAACATCATGATATATCTTAATATAAAATAACATACCGAGACATGAGCTTTTAACAATATAGCCCTCCCCCTGTGCAACAGTGGTATCAAAAATTTAATCAATCTAATGGTTCAGTCACAGAGAGACTAATAAACCTCACTCATTAAACACAAACAGCAGATTTCTTTGGCTTGATGGTTTTTGGCATCATCATTCCCTAAAACTCAAGTGGGAGCACTACAACAAGGTATGTTACAATATTGCTATAATATAAAACTTTGTCGCACCATCTGTTGTTTCCAATTTCTTTCACTTACAATATGCTACTGAATTTCAACATCAAAGTGCGGCCAAACTAAGAGCATTGAGTCATGTTTTCTAACAGCATGACTACTTCCTCAATTACACATTTTGGCAGTGTGGCTATTACACTGGAGCATTTCTCTAACAAAAAGACATGTCACAGTTAGTGTAGATAGATCTGATTGCAGGGTGCACTCTGTGTTTCCTGTACCGAAATGCACTATGGATCTGATTTTTCATGTTCAAACAAAGAAGAACATGATTCCATCGAGTGTGGCTGAGCGTTCAATCGAACCTGTCTGATTGTGTTTCTGCCCACCCACCCTGCAGGCTGAGGATGTATACTGGTCTGTCACAAAGAGCCATTCAGCCAAACTTCCTCCCCCCAAACAGATCAAATGTATAGATAAGACAAACAAACTCGTGTTGGATGCCCGACCAAATCATGATATTTCCCCCTTCTCTGTTTCAGTCGATACGGCCATTCTTTTCAATGTGGCAGGTTTGTTCTCTCAGCCCTTAAGGTATAGAGATGCAGAGAAAAAGTATCAGGTCGCGAGAAAAGCTAATTTACCTGCCCTGCGGGGTGTGAATTTGAGATTTGTCACCACAGGAAATATTATTGACTTTTACTGTTTGCCCTTGTGCACATATTTTGATCTGGTAAGACAAGATAGAAGAAGAATTTAGTAACATCTTTGGTGATAATAATTATTGCTGTGCTGTATTTGAATGCAGAATTGAACTTTTTTTACTGTTGCTGTCTTGGTCTCTCTACTGCATGGTGGCTCATGGTAATTACCCAGTTCTTTTTCTACTAACTCCCTACAAACCTGCTGTCAGAACCACCTCAATTCCTGTGCATAAGAGGATGTTTCTGAGAAAAGGTCCAGTGCCCGCTTGGCCTTTTGAAAAGCAAATGGAAAATCTTTCATGAACAGAACACAGCTTAATCAGAGCTGTGTTGTAGTGATCTATAGTAGAAGCAAAACAAAAATTTATTTACATGAAAATGTCCTAAAATGAATTTGAAATAGAAAAAAAAAGAGTAAGAAATGTACCTGTCCTCTTAAAGATTTCAGTTGTTGACATACTGTACGATTTGGAGTGTTCCTGTGAGGAGGAGGAGGACAAGGAGAGAAGAGAAATAGATCTGCCTTTGGAGGAGGTTGGCCTCTCAAGTGCACAGTATGGTGCTCTTGTAGTTGAAAGTGTGTGCATACTTTTGTGCGAACATGTGTGCGAGTGTGTGTACATCAAAGTTTTTGTTTCATGTATTTGCTCTGTGCTCATGCCCTCCCTGCTGTGAGCTTGTGTGTACTTAGGTGTGCGCGAGTGAGCATCTTTGCTGCTCTGTCGACCCCCTACGAAGTAAATATTGCTGCGCTGGGAAAGCAGAGCCCGGCGGACTGGGCTGGAGCAGCAGAGGCATTAAAAAAAAAAAAAAAAAGGGCAGACAACCTGCACACAGACCCTTCTTTATATCCCATTAATAACACAATTCCACGTAGGACAGCCTGAGGCCAAAGAAGGTCTGTCAAGGTAGCTCATTGTGCGGTAGGAAGTGAGTTGTTCATATGGTAATAGCTGCTGGAGCAGGTTCCTTCAAAGCCCGTTTGTTTTAGTGAAAGTTGTAGTCACTCATTGAAGGGGGACTGGATGGAATGTGACAGGGTGCACTGCTGTTTAGTTACTGTAGCTTAATTGACCCTGAGAAAGGCGAGTGAAGGCGGGAGAAAAGGAGAAGGAGGAGGAGGAGGAGGAGAGGGGTGGGAGGTGGGTTAGCGCAGAGAGAAGTAGAGGAAGAGGGAGGGTGAGAGAAAAGGACAGAGCAGCAGGGGGAAAAAATGGAAAGGAGAAATTTATAGAGACAGAAGGAAGGAAAGAAAAGAGAGGATGCTTCATTATGGCAGAAGCAACTCGCCACTGGAATCTGTTTATCTGTTTAGTCGACAGGAAAAGTCTTATTGGTAAAAGCGCCGCACAATGAGTTGGATTCCTCTGAAGTCTTGTCTACTAATGAGCCAACTTGTCCAGAATCATCATCATCATCATTTCTAATTATTTACCTCATTTTTATTTACGGTTCCATCTATGGTTTTTCTATTTATTGCATGCTGATCTGCTGTTTTCTTTTTCTGGGTCAGGGAAAAGCTGAGTCTTGTCTTTTCTCATTAAGCTACATTAAGATAACAGTCAAAAAGATGTTGTGGCTCTGTGGGAAAACATATTTGAAAGGTTTCTGCAAAATAAGGTTTTCTTCACCTACATGGATTTATGTACAGTGGAGGGGGGTAGAGTAACTTTAATGTCCCCTCTGGGGTAATTTGGCTCATTAACAGCAGTCAATAATAATGGATACAGGAAATACATTAATGCATAAAAACAACAGTAAATGCAAAAGACATACAAGAATGTAACATGGCTGTTAATGTCACCAAAACCATTCAGAGAAGGTGGCCAAGAGAAGAAGAAGCCAGAAACCAGGGAACACCGTGACGCACGTAACAATGAAAAAATACCTGCACACTGCTATCTAGTTCCAAGTTGTGACCACAAATGGTCTCCTCAAATTATCTTCCTCACCTAAGGAAACCATTTGTGGCTGAAACCTTATCGTGTCCAAGTGGAAATAAAGAGGAACTGGGAACAAAATAGCAGCGTGTTGGTATTTACACTGCAAATCAAATGATGAATGTGTAGGTACCTCCTGATGACACCCTGTCACATCCACAAATCAAAACAGGCCAAATCATATTTTGCTTCCTGCATTTCCAGAATCTGGTTTGAATTTAAACTTCAGCAAAATTAATTTGACCATTTGACCTGGTAACCTACCTCAGTTGAACAGCTTTGTGATTATTGAATCATTACAGTTTTTCCTAATAATGTGCCTACTGACACCATTAAAGTTTAATCTTAATGTGTACTTAGACTCAACTGTGCCAGGATTTCAGAAGAAGAGGCTTTGATAATACTTTATTTGTCTAAGCTTTCACATTCAATGCCAAGCCGTTTCTTTTCATAAAGAACACAAAGTGGACAGAGATATTTTGTGTGTATAGGGTTGTGTATGTTTAGTGTGTGTGTGTGTGTGTGTATGAGTGGGTGGTGGGTGTTTGACTGTCTGACATTCCCCTGCAGCCATTATGAGGTAGGTCTAATCTGACAGATGTGATGGATGATGACACAGGTTCACCATGCACAGACACAGACACGCACACACAACACACATGCAGAGACTTGTTGTGAGTGGGCTGCATCGCCACCTTACACCCTGATCTTTTACTCAAACGTTCACAGAAACACTGGCTCAAAAAAAGACTGTCAAGGCCACAGACAGAGACAGAGCGAGTCAGATAGTCCTGTCCCATTTTTCTATCTCCTCGGTAGGAAATCTCTCTTCTGTCTGCACTCTAGCCGGAGGCCATGAGCTAATCAAAAATGTAGAGACCTCTGCAGACCTTGGTCAGCCTCCCCATTATTTGGGTTAAAGCTGAGCTGCAATCAGTGAAGCTATTTTAAGGTGCCGGCTGCTGCTTGCCCTGTACTTCCTATATCTCTCAGTGGGAACTCTGAGTCATTGATCTATTGCCCAGCAGCCCTCCTGCACCCCCCTTCCTCTCAGTGAGTACCCACAAAGCATCTCTACCCTGCAGCTTTCACCTTCAGATGGCATACCCGTGATACTGTGAGGAAATAAAACATCGGTGTGAGAGAAGACCAGCTGAAAATGCTTAAAGTGACACCATCAACATCACATCACAACACCCTGAGCCTCGCAAAAATAGTACCTGCTTTGTTTTTGGCACACGGAGCCTATGAATCGTAGCTCATAAATTATAACTCCTGAGTCCCTTGCTCTGTGCAGAGTTTGGGAATAGAAAAGTATTCCTCAGGTATATGAACAGAAACAAAGATAACATGCTGCCTGATTCTCCAGCAAAGCATTAAATAGCCTGGCTGAGCACTAGTGCTGCTACTGATGATGATGACGATGAACAAAAAGCCCATGTGCTTTTCTGAGAGAGTTGATATTTTTCTGTTTCTGTTTTGCTGTGTTGTTGCTATTCAGATGGGAGCTTTTGCCTGTTTTTTCTTAATCTAATGACTTTCTGAAGTGGATCATTTAACTGAAGAGTGACTATGCACATTTTCGGTATTGGATAACCCTCTACAGTGCTTGGGAATTCTATGGACAGTACACAGTAAATTAAAGATTTGGCTCGATGATTATCTGTAAATGTCACAGTAAAGCCTGAAAGTGGGTTATTTGCTGTATTTTGTGAACAGTTATTTGACCAGGCATGAGGTCATTGTGCAAACTTCACCTGCTGTAACTTGTCAGGACTCAGCTCAGTGACATTGGACAGGAGGACATGCTGCAAGAGGACGGATTGCTGTGGAAAACTTGTGTCCGCAAATATTCCACATTCATTTTCCTGTCTCTCTGCCTGAACTCAAGTCTCTCTCTTTTTCTGCCTCTCTTCTCTCACGTCATGTTCTCTAAGCTCTCTGCCCATGGTCAGACTAGAGGAGGTGTGAAGAAAAAAGCAGCACGTTTAATCCTGGAGTACGTGTGTGTGTCTATTAATGTGTATTAGTGTGCTTAGTGAGGGTTACTGCAAGACTGTTTGCATGCAACTTGAAAGCCTAATCTCTCATATAAAAAGTCAATAGAATTTAACTGTTTTTCAAAGAGACAAGGAGACTTATGGGATGTTTGAATGTTAGAATAGTTGAAAGACGTAGGCTAAGGAATTCAGATTAAATCCTCTTGAGTCTGAGTCGAGATGTAACTGACTCATGAGAGCATTTACGCAAACTACAGGCAGGGAGAAATCTGCCTTTTCTGTAAATTCTAGTACTGAAATGAATATCATCAGATGGCTTTCAAAAACCCTTTCTTTCTCCTTAAAAGCTAATGCAGCACCAATAAGCAGTGGGGGGAGGGGCTCGCTGAAGTGATAATGCAACTATTGAGACATCTCATCACTGTGACATGTGTTTTGGTTCACCAGCGATCGGGGCTATTCATTCAAAAGTTCCCCCTGCGCCCACTCAATCAGCACTTTAGTTTACATTGCCTGTCCCTCCGTCTGAGGTTCCTGCTGCAGACTTTCCTGCTATGTCTTTGTTTGTTTTGGTAATGGATTCCAAGTCGCTATTGTTGCTTATGTCACTTGGTGATTGATGGGAAAAATTCACCTTCTCTTAACACCCCCCTGTCCCTCCCTCCCTTACCCCTCCCAAAGCCATCCCTGCTGAAAGAAGATGAACACACAGCGAGAAGAACAAGTTCCATCCTATTCTCCTGACAAAGTGACTCACTGGCATCCGGATGCTCGCTTTTTTTGGACTAGCGAGCCGTGGCTTTAAATCAAGAAGGAGACCTTTTCTGAAAAACAAGGTTGAATCTGTGTGGCTATGACAGTGCAGCCTCCAAAGGAGAGGCTGAGATTATATGCGTGGACGGTTTGGGGGTCCCTCTATTCATCGGCCATGTCACCCCATGGGGGAGGACTAATTGGTGGCCCCAAAGAGCCCCCTGTTTTGTCCCCGCCGCTCACAAAGGCATCGGGGTGCGGTCGGGTAGCGGATGGGGGGTTGGAGGGAAGCAGCAGCAGCGGGGACGGAGAGAGGAGCAGGTTTCCCATAGAATAGTCGGCCGGGATGAACAGGAGGGGGGGCCTCGCCACTGGGTTGCAAGGGGACACGACACACTCATTCACTCACCCACTCACTCATTCACACACACATACACACACACACATATACACTTTCTCAGTGGGGGATTCTGGTGCCAGTTGCTGGCCTCCTCTTCTACAAATGATCCAAGGCTGACCCACATAGTCAGCCATGTGTGAGGCTTCCCTTTATCCTGTAGCCCAGTTGAAACACTGAGTTATGGGTGTTCTCTGGTGCACCCTGCCTTCTCGGCTGGGACTGCACTGGGGCCCCATGTGGGCTGACATTGTTCACCCCGACCCAAGGACAATGAAGCTGTTGGCTGGGCCAAGAGAGAGAGAGAGGGTGGGTGGAAGAGAGAAAGAAAGAAAGACAGACAGAGAGAAATAGATTGAGATGGACAGAGTGAATAATTGAGAGAGGGAGGGAATGGATGAGAGATACAGATGGAGCGATAGAAGGTGTTTGGGATAAAAGAGACAGAGAGAGATTGTATCTTTGGTAACGGAGGGGAAAGAGATAAGGAACTTAGATGACAGAGGTGAAAGGAGAGTGAAAGATAGGAATGAGAGATAGAAAGAGTGCAGCAGGAAGACAGATGGTGAGACAGACAGCGAGCGAAAGGACTCAGCCAGTATGAGAAAGTATTGATTGCAGTGTGTGCTGGGTGTCTTCAACTGTCGTAGCTGGATCCAGAGCGAGGTCGTTAGTGTCTGTGAAGCATGGTGCCATGGACATTAGTGGCTCTTTAACAAACTATGTATTGATTGGGACTTAGAGGAAGACTTACATGTATACCAAAGGATAATGTCCTGTGTGTAATTAGCACCATTGCTCTGATAGTGCAGTCAGTGACACTGCACAGGACATAAAGGCTGCAGGAAGGAGGGAATCATCAGCTCCAATAAGATGTTCAGATTTTTTTTTAAGTAAAAGCTTAATTTCATAATTTCTCTCCCTTCAGTTTTTATGGGCCTTTTAGCCTCTTCGCCCCCGCTAGTATTCAATCTAGAATCAGGCATTTTATTCGGTTAAAAGCAGCTGATGAAGCTAATACTAATACTTTATCTTAAAGGCGTAGAGAGGATAAATCAGTGAATGGGAAGCTATGACTATGTCATGGATCATTTAACTTGTTCCCATTCTGCTCGTTTCTCCCTCTTCATTTGACCGTGATTAGTGGCTGGCCTGGCTCTCAAAGAGAGCAGTATAATTGACAAATTGCTTGAGCTAATCAAGTGATTGTGGTGATGATAACTGAGAGAAAGCGTCGCCTCATATGTGGCCTAGCAGGTCAAGCATAGACGCAATTAAAAAGTGCATATTTTCGGATGTAGATGTTGCAGCAATTGCTGTTTTCACGTGTCAGCCAACCTGATATTACACTTTGTGCCTGCCATTAAAGGGGAATCTTTTGTGGAAATCATGCAATGTAACAAACAGGATAAAGTCATCTATGTATGTGTAGGGTTCCTGCACATATACATGCATACTCACCAACACAGACCCACATATCCACACACATTTACTGAATAAGATGTTTACATTGCCCAAGACAAACAAACTCATCTGTCAGATCTCTCTTTTCTGAAGTGGTCCCTCTGAGCTATTTGTTTTGACATTTTGCAGCATTGGCGTCCATAGATGTAGATGAAAGGATGGTGCTGAATTGAACGATAAAAGCTGCCTGGTTTCGACAACAGTCTTACAGACAGTTGATGTATGTCAGCTGTCATGTTTTTAGGGTATATCTTGAAAGATCAAAAAACCTGTTCATGTTGGACAGTAAAGACTTAGTGGAACTGTTAGATGGCATCTTAAGAGAGAGTTTTGTATCAAAGGCTTTGTTGCAGTTAATTGCTTGCAGCATTAAAGAATGTATGGCTAAGTATTGATTTGCATGCTTTTGTGTGCTTCAGTCAGTGCCAAGCACTTTCATGTTGTTTCATTAAAGTTCTTTGTTTATCCTCAGCTCATATTCCTACTTTTGCTTGGCTTACCTCTTAACTTCTTTTTTTAAAAAAAAAGAAAAAAGAAGGATTACATGGTTCTGACTCATTATGTGTATGTGTGTGCGATAGAGAGTTGTCGTTGATGAACAATCCTCAAATGCATGCTTCCAGCACAAACACACACACACCACATTAAACCAGTAGCATGTCATCAAAAGCTTAGACTTAAGCGCTGTGTGTATGCAGCAAGCTCCCTTCTGGAACCCATTTTAAAGTGGGGTAGAACCACATGAAAAGTCTTCCCCTATCCTTCCGCCCATATCCCTATCCGTCCATTTTTTTTCCCTCTCCCTGCCGCCTTCCCTCTGCTGCTGTTAGAAGATTAGACAACTTTACTAGATCTTATAATCAGAGATGTCAACCACAGATGAAAATGCCCGGCCAAATGCATTTTGATAGCTCCCAAGAAGAGGGAGACATATGCAGGTCATTACGCTTTTTCCTCAAAGACAGCTGCTGCCTCTGGATCTCAAGACTCCCTGAAAGTCTCTGGCATAAATGGAAGGTAATTACCATATCAGAGATCAAGACTCTGGGCTCTGACACCACTTTTTCAATTACTCAGAAAGGTTGTTAAGATGCAAATTCAACAAAATGGCTGAAACCTCTAGAGAGGGATACAGTTTCACACCCAAAGCTGCTTCTTGAGTTTCTTAGCTCATCACATTTTGACAGACAAAGAGAGAGAGATAGAGGGAGAGGGAGAGGTAGAGGTTGGGTGGGGTGATGCAGGCTATCTATAATTCATTCTATTCGTTAGCGTGACAACCCAACATCTCGTCTGAGCACAAACTTCTCTCAATTGTATATTCTTAGCAGTGTGTTTCCATTTCTAAGTATGCAAAAACACCCTCATGCAACCTTGATTCAAATTTTTTTTGGTATCTGTCCTCACGACAAAGTGGCTCTTTCATGAAATATACACATGAAAGTTTGCTTGTCCTTAAACAAAGTCCTGTATTTTCCTCTTAAAACTTTGCAATAGTATTTAGCCAATGAGCTGGTGTTTTCTTGCCCTGGCGTATGAAATCACCTAATCTAAATTTAATCTGTGAATTTGTTTTTAAAGTTCAAATTCTTGTAGAAGAATTATGCAACAGCAATGTAGAAGAACTGTACTGTACTGTGTATGTCTCCTGCCATGGTTAGGCAAATTTGTGATTCTGCCTCCAGCAGATGCTCACAGGAAATGATTCACAGTATATGTAAGAGGAAATGATGTTGCACAGGTAATACACAAAATACATGTATACATGACAAATTGAACAGCATGCAAAAGACAAATTTCTGTATTAAAGGCAAAAGATACTCTTGCTTCTTGCTGGACTGAAAATGGTTTGAACTGACTGCCTCACTGACCAACAGTGGCATTCTTAAAAGCCCACCGCTTTTGCTGCTGTGGTGCTAAGATATGAATGATATGAACAGTGAGTAAAACTGGCATAGGTTGTGTTTCTGCTGTTGACTTCCTTGTGATGAATAAGAGTGGAAATCCCAAGATTTTGCCCTGGTAGCAAAGAAACATCAAAACTGGACAATGTATTTTTCATTGTACTGTATACATTGTTTCTTATGGCTACCTGTAAAATAAATAGAGATATAGGAAACGGCAGTCAGAAGAGGTGAGGAGGACCCAGAGGGAACCAGCAGAAACAGTAACTGAAAGATGTGGATAAGTAGAAAAATAGTTCACCAACTGGTTTAACAACACTGGCAACCTTAAAAGCCCATTATTCCACTGCTACAACAGAGCAAGATATGAATGATATGAACAATGAGTAAAACTGGCATAGCTTGTGCTTCTGGTCTTGAATCGTTTTACGGTCTCCTTGTATTGAGTAATAGTAGTAAGTAAGTTTTCTTATGTGAGAAATGCCCTGGTGGCAAAGAAGGAAGGAGATGAGTGGATAATATATCATTGTTTGTTTCTCACAACTCACAGGAAATAAATATGCATGCAAGATGTGGCAGTAAAAGAGATGAAGGTAGATCTCGAGGAAATCAGTAGCAACTGAAAGATGTGGAGGAGCAGCCTGGTTTGACTGGTGCTGCCAGGAACACTGGGAACAATGTGTGTGTGCGTGTTTCTGTGTCTGTGTGTGTGAGAGAGAGTGCCAGGGCCTGGAGGAGGGAAGTCTCTCGCTGAGGTCATGCCATGAAGGCCTCTGCACTGGGGCCCACCCTGCCTGGCAGCCACACACACACACACACACATAAACACAAATACACACACACACTGGGGCTAGTGCCAGATAGAGACTTGAGGAGACTCCATGGCTCTGTGGTATAAATGGCTGTCTGTTAACTCTGTGTTGCCCTCACCATGATGGCCTCATTATGAATTGTGTTGGTATGGATGTGTGTGTGTGTGTGTGTGTGTGTGTGTGTGTCTTTGATTAACTGCGAGAGAGAGAAAAAAACAGAAGAAAGACTTATAGATACAGCGACATAAAGGCCTTCATGTGCGTTCATGTGCAGCAGTGTGTGTGTGTGTGTGTGTGTGTGTGTGTGTGTGTGTGTGTGTGTGTGTGGCCATGCTCCTAGGGCATTCCTGTGTGCAGGAGTGCTGGAGTGTATCAACAGCATGTTTCTTCTCAGTGAACACTTAAGGTAGGATGTCTTCATACTGCGAAGGAAGAGGACTCCTACAGTTTCTAAGGAAAGCTCTGAAGGGCTTATGTAATAATTCATTAGGACTACATATTATGCACATATACATAAAGTTCGCTTGCTGTCTATTGTTAGTGCCGTGCCCAACTTTTCCCTTGACAGTCTATACAGAGAATTCATGCATTATGCAGATCACACAAGAGGACTAGTTTGCTGTGTGAGGGGAGAGAGGAAAGTATGACTCCATAGCGAATTATTATAGCAGACACAGACACCACAATGTTGTTTACACATTCTTACATATTCAGAAAGAAAAGGGAAAGAGAAATGCGATGATTGGAGTGGTGTTTTTTTTAACTTCTCCCCTGCCTCCTTCCATCTTTCATGCTGTTTCTTAAAGTTAATAAAAACACTTTGGTGGCAAGGGGGGATTTATTTGCATTTGCATGCCATGCCTTTCCATGCCAGTCTTTGTTTTCCTTTAAGTAAACACAAGTGTTTCCCGTGTGTAGCGCCCTCTCTTTCCTTACCCCTACTTCATTATCCGTTGTGCCTCCCCCCTCTCCAGTCTACCACTTATCTCATTACTCCCATGTGTAGATTATTTGTGGTGCCCCCTCTCCTCACCCCACTTCATCCCCCTGCACATTCACAAGAAGCCCCCATATTTACACCCTGCTCGCTGTTCCCCTGCACTCTACTTCAACCTCCCTCTTCTCTCAAGCAGTGTCATCTCCCTCTCTCCTCCACATCCCATGTGCATACTCCCTTCTCTTTCGTCACATATTTGCGCAGCTCCCCACAGATAGAACCCCCTGTGGCCCCCACGTCTCCCATTCACTCATTGGTGCCATCGTGGCAGCATAATAACTTTTAATCGCCAGTCCTCCCTGTGCTCCCAGTGTTTCATTATGGCCTTGGGCTCTGCTCCCTACGCTTGGTGATTCTGATTCTTGCTGGAGCCACTCTCAGTGAGCTCGCGCCAGGCTCCTACTTGATTAGAAGAAAAGAAAGACTGAGTGCATGAGAGAATGAGAGTGAGGTGAGAAAGATAAAGACAGAAACTGTACAGAAGATATATTTGCTCAGGGAAGAGCACACTTTAGAGAAAGAGAGACAAACAATTAGAGGAGAGAAATGGCTCCTCACATGGAGTTTGAGAGGGTTGGCTGGTGTGCAGGACGAGCCAGCAATAGATGTCACCTTTGCTTTTAAAATAGTTAATCTGCTCCTGGAGGGACAATGACTGCTTTAAGTCCCTCTCCTCTCTCGCTCTCTCTCCACTAAGTCTGTCCCATGAGCTAAACCCCTCTGAGGCACATTGCTCGGATTAGCTTGTGTTGTTGTTGCATCTCCTCAGCTCTATAGCACCAGCCCTAAATGCAAATACAGCAGTTATGCAGTATGTAATGGGAAAGCCTTGCGTATGAGGGTAAGATGCTTATCCGTGGATAGAGGGGGGTGGTAATTTTGTAATCTGATGGTGTATAGGATGTTGATTCACAGAATAAATAGGGAACATAAATATGGTGATGTTAAGCCTATTGGCTACTGGCAAAACATATACTGTATTGCTTATACAAAGGTACAATGTCTCAGACTTACTTCCACTCTCTTTGTTAAACTTGAGTGAAAAGCAACAAGGAAAACTGTTGAAATCACAGTTTTATTGTGATCTGCTGATCTAACTCTTGTAGCTGCAAGTTCAATATGTGTGTATTTGTGAACTCAGCCACTGGGTCCTTCATAAAAATAGTAGTCAGTGTTGCAAATAAAAGTCTTTGGGCACTTGCCCAGTGATGTTCTCTGGCTGCAATTTCTATGTCATTTCCCTCAGACTGTATCCAGGCTCTGGTAGGGAGGGTAATTTTATCCTGACCCATCTGAAAAATGTAAGACAGATGTGGTTGGGTGAATTTGGATTTATATCACACATAGTAGTTCCACAGCACTGTACAGTATATTATACTGTGGTTAATTGTCATTGGAGATACTGTAATAGCAACGGAAATTATTAAATGAACTGTACTAACATATCTTGTTTTTTGAAAGAGATTATATCTCTCTCTAGATTATCCTGTCCATTTGGATTAACATGATGCAGTGTATGTGTTTTAATGATATGGTCATACACTTACAGAGCCTTAAGTACACTATAGGGACTTTTCAAATCCTGTCCTCAAGTTGCCCTCATCAAACCCTGTCTCCTAGAAATTACATTTATGCGCTGCTAATTTGTTTTTCCAATTATGTTTTGTGTGGCAACGTAATTGCTGCCAGGATTATGTTCCCTGGCAATGTGTTTTCTAGGTGCTACCTTTATGTACTGCACACCAAGTCACAAGGAGGTGGTTGGGGTTAGTTGCTAGGAGAGAATATTGTACAAGAGCAGGAAAACAAATGCAATGAGCTTTTAGTAAACAATTTATGGATACTTTTAGTATCAACATTCTGTGACATGGCAAAGTAGTAAATTATCAAACTTCGTCATTATGGTGATAGAAAACATATGAAGTTTATGTGGATACAGCGTTCGCAGCAGTGGAGGAAGTACTTGACATGTTTTCCCTGTTCAATGTGAAGGTCTACTTTAATGACAGCCTCTGCTCTTGAAACCTGTCACCTTTGACCTGTCTCCTCATCTGACCCTCAGTGAGTGAGCTGCGTATTCTCTTGGCTTCTACTCTGCTGCTATGGCACGAGGGGATTATCTGCTACTGCCTGTTGGTGTTGTCTTGTCCGCCAACCAATCCCATCAGCCAGTCAACAGACACCAAGACAGCAGTGGTGGACTGGTAGTCAAGTGATCCTGAAGGGCCGTTTTACTTCACACAGGCAGTTTTGACAGCTTTTCAGCTGTCAGCTTCAGTCTTTTGACAAACATAGAAGTGGTGTCAAAGGGCAAAGCAGATGTCTGTGTGCTTCTGGAAACACATCAGATGCAGGCATACCTGTGTGGCCTGGACTGATTCTACAGAATTGGCTCAGACTCAACACAACATAAAAATGCACAGTGTCTTTTTACATGGTTGTCGTCCCTCTATCCCCCAGGAGAGGAACTCCTTTGAACAAGCCTTAAATACTAATCCAAAACAGACACTGGTCACAGAGCATCTTCACTTGTCTCTGTTGTAGATGACATTTGACACAAAACCAGATCTAATATTAAATTGTAAAATACAGCAATACACTCTGCAGATTAAAAATATTTAGACGTGGAGGTATGAAGCGGGACCTCCCTGCCAAATCTACCTAAGTACCTCCAGTATATCACCTCATAACCATCTGACGTAATTGTCTCCTAACCTGTCAGTGTGTGATTTTAATTCATCACATTAATATGCCGCAGGAGAATGAATCTCTACAGCATCATTTCACAGATGGCTTATCTTTAGCAAAAGAAAAATGAAAATGAAAAATGAAGTCTTCTGGAATGCTGCACTGAATTGGTTCCTTCACAAACTGTTGAATTGAAATGACTACCAATTAACAACCCGAACTGAGAAAGAAGCAAAGATAGTGAGTGATTAGACACACAATATGTAAGTGTGTTTTACATATGTCAATGAATTCAACCTAGTTGTTATCTGTTGGAATGGCGCAGGCGTGTTTTGGGCTGCTTGTAAAAAACAGGGTTAGAGCAGATTGATGGGAAAAAACTATGTTAGAGTGTCATAGTTGTGTCCTGAAGTTAACATTCTACAATTACACACACATCACACACGGTGGGTTTTGACTGGTTTTAGGCTGACTGGTTTTATTTTTAAAAAAACCTTGAGGGATTTGGATTTGACTGGAGGATTTTTAAAATTACTACATTACTAGTAGTGCAATGCAGCATGCGTTCACTGAGATTTCCCTAACATTGTGGCTGGCACTTACCATGTTGAAATTACTCATAATATTTACTAACTTATTATTTTGAAATGGAAAAGAAAAATCACCACCCATATTTTGCATGATTGCACAAATGTTTTTTAAATGGATAACTAATACATAAGCACAGAAATACAAGCCGGGAATCAATCCAGGGTAGGTATTGTTCTGCGCTTTGTAAGATAATGTCTAAAAAGAGCTGTGTTGCTAATTACCCCATTGTTGCATTATCCTTCTTTCACAGAGAGTTTAAAGGTAAAGATAGTAATCCGGAGATCCTCCTCTAACAATGAGACTAGATGCTGCCGAGGATCCGTACCACTGCACTTTAGCTTGTAAGTCAATTACGCAAAGACAAAGTTTGCATTTAGAGTAGCAGCCTACTCTTGAGTTTTGGCATCAGTGACAAGAAGCAGCTTTTGAAGTCCTTAAAAATTTATTTGCCAGAGTGAAAACACACACAAAAATGCAACTTTATGATTGCTAAGTTTGTTAAAATCCCTTTCACATAAGTAGTCTTCTAAATTCTGCAGGAGTATTTTCGTTAAGCCAGCTTGATCAGGGTATTAAGCCTTAGCATTTGTCTGACAAGATAGCTCCTTTGCATTGTTTTCTGTTTAAAAATTGCATGTCCGTGGAATTAAATGCACAAACAGTTAAATGGTTTAAGTTACCGGATGAGCAACTTGATCCTCTTATGTCTTTAGGGGCCCTAACTCTGTCAGTAAAGCACAGATTTCATTGTTGCGGCTAGCAGACTGTAAAGTGCCGTCTTGTGGGCTTTCTCATGGGCTTTCTCTATGATTACGTGCATGTGAAGGTACATGTGTGCGTTTGTGATGCTACGGGCCCCATCCTTGCATTAGAGATGGTGGTGGTGGTGGTAGTGGTAATGGTTTTGGATGGGATCATATCTGGATGGATGAAAGGAGGACTGGATAGAAGGATGGATGGGAGGGAGGGGCAGGTTACTCCAGGGACTCATCAAAAGAAGACAGAATGAGGGAAACAAGAAGAAAGAAAAAAAGGAGGACACTGCCTGTCCGCCTTTTTTCTCTCCAAGGCCAGTGTGACAGCAGCTGAGGCCTGCTTACTGTTGTTGCCTTTTAGCTGAGTGGATATTTGAACCCTGAGCAACCCTCTCCCTCTCCTCCTCTGTCTCTGCCTCCCTCCTGCTCCTCTTCGCTTCATTTTGTGTCTTCAATGCCATTAAGTTGATTTACATTATTCAGACAAACTCATTAATCACATTTTCCCCTGGATATAATCTTCTTGTCAATCTGAACCCTGGCAAGGATGAGGGGAGGGAAGGAAAAGAACTGACAGAGGTAAAGAAAAATTAAGTAGACAGATGGATTATTTTCTGCTGGAGGGTTGCTTGGACTAAACAGCCAAACCAGCGCAGTACGCTGTGATTACGCTCATCTTTATAGATATTTTGTCTGCGTGAGGAGAGCCAGATACGTGTTTATCTCAAGAGCCAGATGGACATGAGAGAGATAGAGAAACACAGAGAGAGGAAGCGAGAGGTAAAGACAGAGAGGGACGGGGGCAGAAAACAGGAATACAGAAAGAAACTAGAAACTAACAGAGGAAGAGAAATAGAGGGAGAGGGAGAGGAGAGAGAGGGAGATGTGGAGTCGGGGGAGGCTCCAGCCACAGTCTTTCAGTCGATGATGATGAATTACTTTGACAGAGACAATCAGGATGAAATGTTAATGCGAGTGTGCCAGAGGAAGCAGTCACAGCCAGACTAAGTCCTCTTATGCGAGACGGTTAGTTAAAACACACAAAACACAACCACACATGGAGGCAGGCACACTCAAATGCACACATGCTTGCATGCAACAAATCACTAAGGAAATGGAAGTTCTATTTGCTGGCTGTTTGTTCATGTACTGTATATATCGCCGCAGTGAGCGATGAAATCTATGAAATGTCCACTGCTCTCCTGACCTTTGTATATAAGTAGATGTGTGTGTTTGTGTGTGTCTGGAGAGTGGTTTCTTCTGGAGCTAAGAGGAGATATTCATACAGTGTACCAGAGGTATACCTGCGTGTGCCACAGGGCTCGCTTGCAAATCCAAAATTTCAAATCTCACAGTGCACTGTCTCAAAACTATTGAAAACTTTTAGGTATTAACATCTTTTGTACACTCTGTTTGCTTTCATTCTATCTCTAACTAATGATGGGAGTTTTGCAGTTGCCCACTGTCAGAAATAACGGCTGCATTTTGCCATGCCCGCTTAACACTGCTGAATCTTCTAAACTGATAAATGTTGAATTTTCCTAGTCCAATTTTTTTAAAAGTCATGCTAAAAAGGCAGGGGAATGAATAGCAATGTCAGTTTGTCAAGACTGAAATATATCAGTAACTATTGTACATTTCCATGAAATGTACTACAGACTATCAGTTTAAACAGGAATAATGTCAAACGACTTAGTTGATCCTCTGACTTTTCCACCATAAGGTGGATATTTGTAGATTCCAGCTAATCAATGGACTGCCACTTTGGTGATTTCCTGAGTTTTCATCAAAACACAAATGCAACACTAATGTCAGTTCCATCTGCCTCTGCCATACTTTGTGTTTAGTGCTAATTAGCATGCTTGGCATGCTAACACGCTAAGCTAAGATGATGAACATAGTAAAAACCAAACCTGCCAAATATCAGCATGTTAGCACTGTGTATCATTGTGAGCGTTGCAGCATGCTAACATTAACATTTAGCTCAAAGCACTGCTGTGTCGACAGCCATACAGAATCAAAATCATCAGTCATCTGTAAAAGAAAGTACTGCAAAATAAAGGTGTATAGAGATGCTGCTATGGTCATGAATCAATGTCTTCCGGCTCTCAATCATTTCGATTTGATAAAGCTTTGCTGCTCTTTTGTCTCTTTCAAATACTGAAGTGTTTGAGACAAAAAGGGGGCCTCCCTCCACATGATTCATCAAACTCTCCTGAAAAGTGGACTGACATGATAACTCTTCATCCACTGAATAAACAGCTATGATAGATGTGTCTGCTTAACCAAAAAAGGCGATTTTTTTGTGCTCTTTTTCAAACTCTTAAAGCCGCCACTTCTCTAGCACACTTCAGCAACCATTCCCCAACTTCTCTTTAAACTCTTTCCTCAGATCTCTCCATGAACTGTGAGAGCGTATAATTAAGAGAAGCCGCTTTAAACCGTATTATACCTGATGTACTGTAGGTTTGTTGTCTGGCAGTCAGTCAGGCAGACAGAGCAGGAGACAGACAAAGAGAGAGACAAAGAGGCAGGCAGAGGAGGAAATAGCTAGATTTTTTTCATGGTTTTGATTGAAAGGAAGCAGTAATCTTGGTATTGGCTTAACATCACGGTGAGTGGGCTTGACAGGCTCCAGTTTCCCCTCTGTGTGTCCACTGTGTAAAACCTTGGAGCTGCAGGTAGGCACATGCCCACCATCTGACCGACTGACTGTAACACAATGCCTGCAAGGGCAAGCGCGTAACCACATGGTGGATCGTACAAACACGCACAAACAGCCCATCACTGCGGTCTCTCTTCTCAGTCTCTTCACACTCCATCCTTCATTATCACTCAGGCTGAGAACAATAGGTCATGGGCTAAGGCTCTCACCACCTTCAGCCTGGCTCCCTTCGCTTTTATTTTTCCCTACTCTGTCCTTATACTGACAGGAAGTCGTAAACGCAGATCTTTAGATGTTGCCCGAGTGGGGTAATGGAAGAGGTCAGAGGGTTACAAGGTTAAAGATGAAAGCTAGAGGAGCTGGTTGAGGTTTTTAGCAGAAGCCTTATATGTGGTGTTTTCTTTTAAGCTCTTCTTCTGCTGGTGAGTGGCTGAAATAAAAAAAGTTTGAAAAAAAAATCAAGATTTGTAAGCGTGAAATGGGTGGCTGTTAAAGATTTTATCACTTGAGAGGAACAACACTTTGTGAGTTATGGTGTGAAAGAGAAAAAAATAGATAAGAAAGAGTAATTGTATCTTCCACCTTTCAGATTGCAAGTTTTCAGCAATTATACAGTGTTATCCTAAACTGTAAACAGGTTTTTCTTCCAGTGCACTGCTCATTTGTATTCTGGAAATTATACTGCTGCTATTTTCTTTGTTTTTCTTTGTTTTCCAGCACTCAAGAGACAGTGGCAGTAAAAAAAAAAAAAAAAAAGCTGTGGTGAACAGTTTTTATTTTTTATTGTGTCATTTTTTTGGCCCTTTGGGATATGGAGAAGAAAAGAATTAAGCATTAAACACTTCAAACTTAGCCCAGTATACTTTCATTTTATATCTGTTCCTTGAAAGCTGCACAAACTAGCTAGCCTGGTCTGGCCTGGCTCAAGTCAGTTAAGCTTAGCTTGGGTCGGCTCAGCTCTGAGACCCCACAGGGTAAATTTACAGCCATGATGTATAGCCCTAGCTGCTGAATTAATGCAACATTTCCATTAGAAAAATTGCATGACACAGCTGATATAAGAAGTTAGCGATCACAAAGATGCTGTGACACAGCACAGAAAATTACTTATTGGAGAACCGTCATCTGCACTTTGCTGAAATTTGTGATGGGAGGCAGAGACAGGGACAGAGACAGCGATATATATATGTTCCTCTGGAAGGGCAGAGCTGAGGGAGTGAGATGCTGAGAAGGATCTTGAATCTTGTAAAAGTCTCGTGACACATGAAATAAATTTCAACACAAATGTCAATTAGGCTCTGCATATTCTAACACAAATTGAGATGATTCAGATGTAATTTCATACTGTTCTCCACGAGTTGGTATGTTATTTTAAAGTCTCTGAAGTACAGCCAGTGTTCAGTGTAACCGTACACTGTAATTACAGCATGATTACTGCATATGAGAGACGATGATGTGAATCTTGGTTCAAACAGATGTAAAGCAAACACAAGGTCAGATTTGCTTTGCTTTTCACACCATACTGTATTGTATGTCTCATCTCTGTCTTTCTTAATTTGATTGTCTTTTATAAAACCTCTTTTGTGTCAAAGTCTGGGACCCCAGAGGTGGCTGCACTGTGCGTATTCATCTGTTTCAAAATAACCTCCCTTAAGAAAACAGCATGTGTTTTTACTTGTCACACAGTGTTACATTTACAATTAGCATGCGTACTTTTCGCTCGTGTTGCCCAACAAGCCAAGCATTTAAAGTGCTATGGGCACTTGCATTACCGTTACATCACTTATAGTAGACTACTGCAGGACGAACATCGGGAGAATTGTATTTCTTTTCCCTATGCTGATCTCATAACATTTTTAAACTTGTTTTACTCGCATCCAGGGGCTGTCTTTTACCCTGCTGCATAAATGAACTCGCAGAGTTGCAGAGCTGCTTCTCCGTATTGATTTTGTGGTCTCATTATAAAGAATGCATCTCTCTTGTGGCACCAGTACCCATACAGCTCATTACATGAACCTGTGTATTAACTTATATTTCAGTGCCTGTCATGCACATGCTTTCAGGTTTATAACTTAACTTGTTTGACATTAAAAAAATCACAGTCTATTTCAAACTTGTTTCAGTGTTACAAAGTGCTACATGCACAGCAGCCATAAACACATCATGAGATAAGCGAGGTTAAGTAATAAATCCAGCCCCACGTACGTACAAACCTAAAGGGATTTTGTTCGTAGGCTCATAGCTAATTGTTTATGGATAATTAGCCTACACTGCTAAGCAGTCTTTGCAGTTAATGGGTTCAGCATTTTGTATAGAGACTTTTTTTTTTTTTTTTTTTTTTTTTTTTAAATGGCTTGATTGTGACGCAGATCAGAGCCATGTTAAGGTCATAAACTGTCTACTTTCAAAGGATGGATGGCATTTTGGATTTTTCTTGGCAACATCTGACAACAACAAGTTAAGGAAAGGATTTTTGCTTGTGATTAATTTCAGTAAGTTGAGAGAATACACAAAAATGGATGATCTTTTTTTTCTCCTCCATTAAAAGTGTTACATGTCCACAGGCTGTCACTGAGTGGTGGCTTGCCTGTACAGTACCTAGTCTTGGATTCGTGTTGTTATGAAAAGTGTCTCATAGCTCGCTAGTGCAGACATGCTAGTCTGTAGCAATGTGGGCATGGCACACATGACACACTGAGTTGACTAATTGTACTGATTGGCTTGGCTCTAATCAGGTTTAGAGACAGAGACATTGGTTTCCTGAAGGATTACATGCTTATGTCACTTCTCTTGTGTATCTCTGAATGCATCATCTTCTTTTATATCTCCTTCCTTGCATGGTTCTTAACTGCTCGCTTTTCTCCATATTCCCTCCTGCTGTACAATGTATTGGCAGTTGAACCAAACAAAACACGAGCAACAAAAAAGTCTCAAAAGTCTTCCCCATGTTAGAGTTGATCACTGCATTTCTTGTATTGTGCTACCTCATCATGTGACATAATGGTAATGGTAATGACAATCACCACTCTGCTGCAGACTGACAACATTTATTTGCAATCGGCTGTACTGCATTGTGTAATACATTTTCTTCTCATGCATTTTATTTTGCACAGTGGCGGGGCGTCTCAGTGATCTGCCTGCCTGAGCATTGTCATCTCGTTCATTAGTTTGGAGCTGGGTGTGAGCTGCATCACTCCTACAATATGGTCTGTGGAGATAACAGCATTCAGACAGATTCATTCTGTACATTGGCAATACAACAGCTACTGTGGTATACTGTGTTGTCAGTCAGTGACTGTGGCCTCAGCTGGATTGAATGTCCTGGTTTATCGGAGATGATTCATAATGCTATTGGATATGATGCACTAACAGAAAACAAGATACTCTGTTATCAGTATCACAATATCACGGGCTAACACAGAACGTAATTGTGTTTAGTTTATTCCATCCGCCATTATAAATATATGTTTCCTGTCATAGAGGAAAATGGAGAGAAACAGAGTCGGTGATTTTATTGTATTCTGAAGATGTATGTGGTGTTTTGTTGCAGGGAGGGCAGGCAAGCTGAAAGAGGGAAGGTAAGGAAAGGAAGACAAAGAAAATGAGGAAATGTAGTGTACAGAGACTGAACAACATGATTTGTACTAAGTGAATAAGAGATAGAGACAGATAATGAGAGAGAAAGAGACTAAGAAAGTGTGTGCTAGTGATGTGCTCTGCTCTCCCTCTGACCCGTGGCTAGCACATTACTTAATAGAGATTAGCATCATGCTCAGTCAGATCTGATAGGGCCGTTGCTGTGGAACGGAAGGCCAGCTAGCCAGTTATCAGCGAGGGAGGACACCGACTCAATCACTTAGCATAATGGAACCTGCATCAAATGAACTGGGAGCTCAACAAGGAAATGCCATTAACAGAGCTGAAATGATTTTCTGTGATGGCAAAACAGCAAATGAAATCATGCTACATTTGCAGACTTTATGACCGAAACAGATGCACATGGTATCTTGTGTTATCGAGCTGCATTATTCAGGAGGTAACGTGACATTTTTATGGCTTTTACCTCTTTCTTTGGTCATAAGAATACATAACTGACGATATATCCCCAGTATGCTTCTCACTGTGTGCAGCATCGCATTGCTAATCGTGCAGTTACTAAAAATGCACAATTGATGAATTGTCAAAATGTGGCACAGTTCAAAGTGCTGCAAAGCTTGCTGAACAGCAGCAGTGAGAGGAGTGCATTAGGTACACAATGAGGCACAGACAGAGATGGTATCACACCTTGTAAAACTCTGAAGCACACCTATTATGAAGAAGCAGGAGACTGTGAGATGTGAAAACTGCACCAGATGGATACAACAACAGAAAACCATCGCACCTCTTATTCAGTCCCTGCAGGCCACCCGCTTATATCCTGTGTCTGCTTTTCCAGTTGAGTTGCAAGGAGAGGAAAAGTACACGACAACAAAAACAGCTGCATAAGTTGACTGTGAAAGCATATGTAAAATATACTGTATACACACACATAAACACACACAGACACACACACACACACACATATATAAAGTGAATTCTTGGAGGCATTTAGACTCTTTTGCCAGATTTTTTGACATTTCTGTCGTACCACAGCACAAGGTTAAACACGTGCCTTTTTATAAGCAAGGTCTTTCTGTAGAACACAGGCCGTGTAGGTTGCAGATACTGATGTATATGATTTTCCTGACTTCATACATACATGCCGTATTGATCATAACTTTATGTCTATTTAGTCAAGGTCCAGCAAGGATAAAAATTCCCATTTCTTTCTTCCAAATCCCCTTGAGCCTGTTATATCCATAGTAAAACCACTTAGTGAGCCGCCGTCAAATATTGACTTTGAGACTTTTCTCATTTACAGCCCAGGCCTGTTGAGGAAAAGGGTTTGCAACTATCCAGCTCTCAGGCCAGAATTACAGCTATTGTTTTATTGATTGCTCATCCGCTTTTATTTGTGGGAAAACTACCCTGGGAACACAGTGTCCCTTAGCTACTTCTTCCATGCTCTTCTAAATACCCAAACTAATTTCTGCTGTGACTCAAAGAACTTATGCATGAATTGCTGCAAGTCTATCAAGCTCTCCTCTCTTCCTGCTACTGAACCATTTTTTTTCCTCCTCTCGAAATTACATAAAAAATCATTTTAGGGCTCATGCATCATGGATTTGGAAATACTTAAGCAGACCCACAGAAATGGATTTCTCTGTTATGCTTTTCCCTGCTGATGGCTTAGCTGATGTTTACTGAGGACGAGAGCCTGAGGAGGATGTGCTTAACCCCTTCCTTGAAATCATATCTGCTCCTGCATTTGGTTCCTCCTGTATCGGACACACATTTCTAAACATATTGTTGCATGTTTTCAACCCCAGGCAGCCTAATTTAAAGCATTACTTGACTCACCAAGCTTACAGGCTGGAAGTCCCAGGTCTGTATCATGACTAAGCGTAGCATGGCATGGCGCAGCATCGCCTGAAGGCACCCCGCAGTCGGCTTTCAGGAAGTGCGTTTCCAAGTAAAATGTACATTATGTCGTGTGACAGTTTCAACACCCTGCTCCACAGGGTGCTGTGCTTCAGTCATCCCAGCATCTCTTCCTCTGCAGAGTTAATGTGGCATTTAGCTCAGTGACATTCTGATGGGTTTTTTTTTCTTAAACTGCTATTTCTTCCCTGCTGCACCTCAGGAAAAACACAGAGTCTCAGTTTGTATCTCTCAGCTGCTTTTGCTCTTTTGACCATGGTCAATAACCAGACGAGCTTTACTGAAAATGACCAACCACTGTATGGATCTGCAAAAGTATGGCATTATATCACAAGCAACATAAAGAGCAAAGGGATAAAAAGGATGAAGTCAAACAATCAGAAAGGCAGGCGGAGTACCATCAGACCAAATATAATAATTGGATCAAAGAGAGACAGAGAAGGCCATGTGCTACCAAGCATGTCCTTATCAGGAGCAATTTTCTCTGCTTTCCCCACACAGCTCTGTATCAGCTGCTTCCAGATTGATTGAGTTGCCCCGCTTGTATCATCGCGAGCGATGATTGACAGGTCCGCAAAAGGTTCTGATATTTAAATGTGTAACCTCGTTCATTTTTTGGGGTCAATCTCTTAAGCACCAGTTGTGTCTGTGATGTGAGTTGGGCTTTGTGTATTCGTGCACGGTTGAATGTGTGTCACTGAGTGGGGGCTTGTTTTGATTCCTAAATGCTTTTTCCAGACAAAGCAAAGGAGCAGGCTGCTGCACCACTCTCCACCTTTTTCTGCCATTCTCGAGGAGATGAAGAGAAGTGAAAAGAGAATTAGGAGGAGAGCAGAGAAAGGGAGGATTGATGGTGATACCATAATAAATGTTTTCATTAAGTCTGTGAGAGGGAGTGAAGGAACATAGAGGCTATGTGGGACTGTTAGACAAAGAGTAAACAAAACTGAGTTTACAGCCATCCTAGCAGCTCTGTGAGACTACTTAGACACTGCAGTGCTTTTAGCTAAATGCTAACGTCAGCATCCTAACAATGACAATGCTAACATGCTGATGTTTAACAGGTATGAGGTTTTCCATGTTCATCATCTTAGTCTAATGTAACAGCAGCTTATATTTACTGGTTGGTATGCTAAGTAGGCTACACCAGGCTGATGGGAATGCCAGTTTTCCAGGTATTTGGTTATAAAATAAAGAATTGGTCAAATACCTGATAATGGCACATGAGGAAAGTTAAGGGTTCGCCAAAGTTACAGTTAATCCTGAGGTGAACATGAACGTCTGTACCAAATTGTATGGTTGTCGAGACCTTTTACTTAAAACCACAAATGTCAACTTCATGATGGCACCAAAGAAAAAGTCAGTGGGAAGTCTTTAAGATTCATCTTCTGGACACAATAGACATCTGTGTAAATTTCATGGCAATCCACCCAGTAGTTGTGGTGTTATTCCAGTCTAGACCAAAGTACTGGCATGAATAAAAAGAGAAATAGGTGAAGATAAGATACAAAATATCAAAGAGAGGAGGTTGAAGGTTTGGATGATTTTCTCTCTTAGTCTCTCATCTCAGCCCCAGCAGCCTAACAAGTTCTTGACCTACTTTTAAAAACAATGTAGTGAATTGTAGGTAGTTATCTCCTCTCATCTTTCCCCTCCGTTGATTTCTGCTGGTGGCAGGGTTGGTGTGATGTCAGTTTACTTTGGATCATTCTCAGACAGCGAACACCCATTAACTTCCCCTCCCCTCCTCTCCCCCTTCCTGCTTTGCTATCTTTTTCTTTCCTTTCCTCCCCTCTTCTCTTCTTGTTATACTTTTTCATTTTACTTTTTATTCTCGTTATTTCTAAATCTATGGTAATTTGCAACGAAGAGTGTCCTCAATACATTCCGAAAAAGGATATCCATTGCTATGCGACAGATAATTGTTTTTAATGATTAAGAAGCACAGAGGCATGTCCAGGCCTAATGGTTTTTAGATCACAGAGGCAGAGTTATAAAGATAGCAGCTTATCTCCAGTTACTGAATGTCTTTGTTAGGTTGCCGTTGTTCCAAGTTGGCACTTTGCTTCTTTTCCCCTCGCTGTTCTTCTGTCTCCCTTTTCCCCCCTTGTCGTTTTGAGTTGTCTTTGGCCTGCATCCAGAATCAATCCGTCACCTCTTTAAAGGGAGACGTTCTTGCATTTGGGCTTCTGTTTCAATAAAGGGCCTACAGCGACAGGGTGCCTCATTCATGTCTACTTCATTGTCTTTTAATAATCAAACCATGATGGATTGCCTCCATACAGATATTCATTTGAAAACAGCATCTAAGTGATGAAAAACAAGGGACGAAAAGGGAAACACCAGTTTGCTTTTTGATAGCTCAAGGACTATTTGCAGGAGTATACATGCAAGTGTATGTGTATTTGAGTGCTTATATTGGATGCTAGTTTGGCTCTTGTTCTCAAAAAGACAGGCAGGTTCCTCTCTCTCGCTTCCCTCCTCTTATCATGGCCTCCTGGGTTCAGCCAGACAGCTCCTCCTGTCTTTTCTCTCTGATTTATCAGGCCAGGGCTGACAAGTGTAAACACCTGCCAAGGTATCCTCCCCATTTGGGAGCCCTAGGTGGTTGGATGTGTTCCATTTTTTTTCATCCCCATATGGTAGATCAATGCATTATTCTCACCTGGCTGTCTGTCCAACCTTCTCTCCTTAGTCGTCCCCTCTACTACTTTCACACCTCATCCAAAACACCATTTCCTCCAGCATGCCTGTGAACAGGTGTGGTCTGAGGCTGTGTTAGGTTTAGCAATATGGTATTTATGTGGCTGGAGTTGTAAAAGTGTACAGTTTTAGTGTGGTCTGGTGTTGGGGGTGCTGTGTTCACACCCGTGTGTTAAGGTCTGTTTCTGCTCTGTAACGCCCTGAGATTGTCACACAGCAGAAACTTCTGAAGTTGCTGGAATTACCCCGCTGTCATTCATGCGCCTGTAAAAATCACTGTGGCTTTTATTCAGCTCCAGCAACCATGAAAAGCAACTGGGAAAGCAACACACAAACTACTCCTCTCACTCAGACTCTCTTTTTACTACTTTTATCCATTTTAAAGGGCCAGCTTATCTGTAGTACAGAGAAGTGCTGCAACTTTTGATTTTATTTGTCCACCGTTTTTTTTTTTTTTTTTAACCTCCACCCAAACACAATGCAGATGATTCAAAATACTAAGAGGATTACAAAAAAATGCTTTAAAAAATTCAAAAGTAATTTCCAGAAAAAAAAGGTCTGGAACAGCAGTTTTCTTTAGAACCACTTTTTGAAGAAATAGTCTGTGTGAGGTCTGTGGATTATCATGAGTAACAGGGACATGTTTCCTCATGATCTGGTTAAACCAACACTTAAATTACCTCACAGAATTCCTGAACTGATGAAAAAGCCCAAACATTTATGGTGTATAGCATTCTACTTGCATCCTCTGTTAAAAAATTCCAATTTCAAGATACAAATAGCAGCACCTCCTCCAAATGTGGTGACTGGCCACAATTGCACATAGACATGAAACAGCACATTGCCAGTAAGCTAGCCCTTCTCTTTGGCATTCCTGTCATCTGTAAAACCTTCAGCACCAATCTGCGGACATTACACAGATTGCCAAATATAAACACAAGCAGGCTACACTCATATCAGAGCTGTCAGACAGCATTTACAAGAAGCTGCTACTTTAAAACCTTCACACAGAGTAGTCTATGATCAAAAACCCACCTGTTATCAGACAAGTGTTGAGAAATGACATATCTGAATACATCATAATCACTATTACACAACTTGATCATAAGACACAGCAGTCTCTGAAGACAGCACATATGACCTTATTTATGTCCTTAACACACATGTAAGACCACTTAGATACATAGCAGCCATTCAATATATGTTGCTAGACTAAGAGCAGACTGATTTCCTAGAAGCAAGCAGTGAAGAACACACAAACAAACATAATTGCACAAGAAGTGTTGCACAAGTTGTTTCTAAATGACCTCCAGAATGACGCATATAAGCAGTTATGGTTACAGTTAGGAAAAGACCATGGTTTGGATTAAAATTAGTATCCCATCAAGGTTAGGGGACTGTTGCCATCATGGTTAATAACAACCACTTGGTAAAGGTTAGCTATGGTCATATTTAAAAGAAACCAATGATGATGTGAATGTGAAACGAACAGCTGCTTACATAATAAACTGTCTGTCTTTTTATTTATCCACACCAACCACCTCCTCCTGTGGAACTTATGGCTGTGTAACAACGTCACACTACTTCCTCATTTTCTCCTCCATGCTGCTGGGGAGACATAGCTACAATCATACTTTTTGGACATTTTTTTTTGAAACGGCCGATGTTGTCGTTTTTCTGTCATCTAGAGGTCTGCTCTGATATAATTAAATGGCAGTCTCGCACTTCATTGCACAGTTTGATGGCTGGCACAGTGGGGGCCTTCAGGAGATGAATAGCTGGGGCCTTCTCATGATTAACTAGGTGTGTGTTTGTGTGTGTGTTTTTGGGAAAATCTGCCAAACCGAGCTTCACCATGTGTGTTTTCCATTTGTTTGTGCACACTAAAAGTGTAGCTAAATGTCGGGTAACATTTCCTTCCTTTTCCTCACCTGAAGCCCACTGTGTGGCTGACCTTGTCACTCTAATAAATGGGTGTTTCTGTGTGTATATTTTAGTTGCAAGCACCCATAGCTAAGCAATTACATCATTAAGCCTGATAATATGTTTATTGTTAAAACTAATGTAGTTTGGGTAGGCTGCTCCTATGGGGCTGCTATTAGGAGAGAAAGTGGATGTGTGTGTGTGTATTGGTGATTGTTGATTTGAGTATAAATGTGTTTATTGTTAATATAGTCTGAGTTTATGTGTGTTTTCTTCAAGTTTCCTGCTTCTAGCTGAGTGTATTTTCATCTTGCGATGATACAATGTTACTGAATGTACGAGTGATTGTGTGTGCATGCACAATCATGTGTGTATACTTATTCATAAGATGGCGGGGTATGCAGAGGGATTCTGGGGGGTCCTTGTGTTTTTATTACCTGCTGGTGGCCTCCTGCCAGCATCCAGCTTGATTAACTCTCCCCTCTCTCCCCTTTCTGCGTTACACACGCACACACACACACACACACACGCACACTTAAGCACGCACACAACCACCTACTTTATCACTGAAAGTGTGCGGGGGATGTAAGGGAATAGCAGCTAAGGTTCTCAAAATGTTATTATCTATTAAAAGCCTGAGGAGGAGGCACAGGGCTCCACTGTTACTCTTTATGTCTTCTCTTTGGTTGTTTTTCAAGGAGAGCTTTTACAAGAGAGGAAATCCACACACTTCCACCTGCGCAAGTGTGGTTTTTGGTAGTAGGTAATTTATTGCTGGAGTTTGAGCACATGTTTAAGCCTTGATTCCTGGATTCTGACGTTCTCAGTTTATGTGTGTGTGTGTGTGTGTGTGCCTACAGCACTGTACAAAACTAGCATTTTAGATCAGGAATTAACACACGTGCACATACACACACACACACACACACACACACACACACACACAGTCATACTCACACACAAGGAAGCAATTGGCTCTTCCACATAAAGAGTGTAATTCGGTAAAGACAGACTGCATCTCACTCCCTCCTGTTACTCATGTGTGGCAGCTGGTATAATGAAAGGGCCACTGGAAGGCTTAGGGGTTTCACTTAAGCCATTTTGTGCTCAATTTATTTTGTGTATCACAATAGGCAGTGTGAGATGGTTTGACTAACAGTTCTTAGCATCCTGTTACAACCCATTGATACAGTTGGAGGATGCGCCTCGCCTTCAGCAGCCACAGATTCTCAGCACGTGCAAGATAAATGCCCTGAGTATGATTAATCACCTGAGATTTATTTCAACAATAATACTACAGCGTATACATTCATATAGAAGAAGCAGCTATTGCAGCTTCTCATTTGATTCTGACATAATCAAGCCCTGTCCAAAAATATAATTACAGAATTATTCCCATTTATTAGACTCTAGTACAGAACCAGATCACAACTTGCTTTCTTGCTCAGCACTACCTCCATCCGTCATTCACAGTGTTAGCTCCCTCAGGGCCAACCTTTCTGCCTCATGCCACTTCCTGCTCATCAATCAGTCAATTACTGGAGGACTTCCGGGTCAAGGTTTCAGGAGAAAAACACATTTCAGCCCTCCGCAGAGGTTCACTGTACTGTATGGTGAGAAGAAAAAGCCGATATTTTATTTACAATTTGGTCGCAGTTGGAATTCACAGTGCAAGTGCAGCTCATTCAACCTTTGCTGTATGATAGAGGTGAGGGTGAGGGAAAATCCATTTTAGTATTTTCCTTTTCGAAAATCGCAGAGTGCGGTACGAAAGAAAAAAAAAACAGTGTAAGGATAAGAAGAGTAGGCCAAGGAGTGAGGAAGGAGGGAGGGGGAACAGGGTGGCTTGTGAGATCAAGGTCGTATCCAGGCTTTAGTTTTGGTATTCTCCTCAGTGTTAAAGTGATTCTCCTAGTGAATAGTGTTTTCATTCCTCTCCTGAATGAGATTCACGGGAGCATGGAGGGAGGGAGAGAGAGAGAGAGAGAGAGAGAGAGAGAGAGAGAGAGAGAGAGAGTGAGAGACATGACAAAGAAAGGCGAAAGTAATTCCCCTTCTCTCTCTCTTTCTCCCTCCTTCCTCCCCCCTCTTCTTTCCCCCTTGGACATACAATAGCGAATGAAAATACAGCGTGGGATAAACAACTTTTATCAGACTGGAGCAAATGAAATCGACTATTTTATTCAATTCTTCATCCCTGAAGCATCCCTTACTCTATCTACCCACCAACATCTCACCCGTGCAGCTTCAGCTAGTGAGAGAAAAAAAAGAAGAAGGTGCTTTATGCAAATTAAATGCTTTATTCTTGATTAGATTACAGACGCAATAATTGTCTTGGATGATTTATGGGTGTAATTTGTTGCCACAAACTGCAGTAGGAAAAGCTCAGTTGCCATGGTTTGTGCAATGAAGACATTAGATCAACACAATTTAGGGCATCAGCTATAAAATTCACTTCAGTGGGCACATATACATTACATTAGAAAATTAGCTTGTTGAGAACATTGTGTTTTCCAGGATTTAAAAGTAAATAATCTCAACAGTCAACAGTTGGTATTTAAGACTGACCAAGAGCGATGAGAAATTAGATGAGGAAGAGGAAGATGAAGAGGAAAGAAAGGGAAGCACTAGCCTCCAGGAGGCTCCTAAACCATCGCTGCGGTAAAATGGAGTGCTTAATAGCCATACTGATGCACCGATTTGACCTGCGGTAGTCATCGGCCTGTAGGAGTTAGGATGTGGGATTGCTACCCTTATAGAAGACTGACAAGTAGGAAATTAGGTACTTGCCACGCCATTCCACCCCATCTCCAGGTACTGCTTCTACTTCACAGCAGGCTTAATCTCAACAAGAGCCCTCCCACTTCACTAAGACCCTGTCACAGAGAGACAGAAAGAGAGAGAGAGAAGCACAGAGATCTTCTCTGCCTGACATCGATCTATGACGCATATTACCACCCTAATCCAATTAATTCTGTTTCGCTTGCAACGCGGCTCACTTGAGTCATCGAAAATGCATATATAAATATATCTCTGACAGATTTCAACGGGCCGTGCAAAATGCACAAACAGCTAATTCAGGTGGACATGAATTTGTTTGGCTAACTCCCTTCTTTTTGTACCCCTCCTCACCAACCACCCCACTCCCCACCTCGGTTTTCGGTGTTTCTTTGTTTTACACAAAGAATGCAGAAACCAAGGAGGGAAAATAATTGAGGAGGCACTCAGGTGAAAACAGATTTGTTTGACAAACTTTTTTTTCTCTTTTCTTCCACATTTCTTCCCTTCGTCCCTCTCCATCGCCTCCCTATCCACCCTGTCTACCGCTTCAGGCTGAGGTAAATCTGTAGCAGAGGACCAGCAGCAGCAGCAGCAGCGTTGGTGCGACCATGAGGTCAGAGGCCTTGTTACTCTACTTCACGCTACTGCAAATAGCCGGGGCGGGCTTCCCCGAAGACAGCGAGCCCATTAGCATCTCACACGGCAACTGTAAGTATATCCCTCTTTGTTTCTTTCCTTCCCTTTTCTTTCAGTCTCTTTCTGTGTACCGGCCCTCCGCTCATCACAATTCCTCCCTCGCTCTCTCCCTGCACTCCTTTTCCCTCTCTTCTTTGTCTTCCACTTCCCAAATCCCCCTCACGGTATCTCTGTCACTTGCTCTATCCTTTTGCTCCTACATCCCTCTCAACTCCTGCTTCCTCTGCAACCCCCACCTCCTCCCACACTGAATGCAATTTGAAGGCATGGAGTGTAATTTGGCGCCCAAGGATAGGCCCTCTACACACACCAAAATGAAGGACTTAAAGCAGCATTTGAAACGGAGCCCACCCCACATCAAAGGATAATCCGCTATTTTTCTCTTGGACTCCTAATGCTGTGTGTGATAGCGTTAACACTGTGGCAGGCTATAAAGATATGGCCATTGTTTCTCTCTGTGTTTCACCCTCTGTCCCGTCCCATTCCACTCTCTCTGGGGCGTTAATGCTGTATCTCCTGGCCAGGAGAGCTGAAACAGAAGCCAGCCGGCCTCACATGGACCTGCTCCTCAATCAGACTGTTTATTCAAACCAAGTGCTTTCACCCAAAGCTGCTAACAATAGAATGATTGCATGGTACAGTGCAGTACATTTTTAGCGTGACAATTTACAGTCGCAGGAGGAGCCAACAACTGTGGTGGCGTTTTCTCATCCAACTAAGACACATGTGCTGACATTTGACCTAAAAACCCATTAGATGCTTAACAGAGCGTTCATGAATTCCAAAACCCTGAAGTTATTAATACGGTTACTACAGTTACACAAAGTTAACAAATGCAGGGATTAATTTTTTGTCCCCTCCTTGCAGACACAAAGCAGTATCCAGCGTTTGTAGGCCACAAACCTGGCAGGAACAACACACAGCGGCACAAACTGGACATCCAGCTCATTATGATCATGAACAGGACGTTATACATCGCTGCCAGGTAGGTGATAATAGCTGTTTGGTCAGATTTTTTTTTTGAACATGTGTTTTCTCTGTACCCAGGAGATCCTCAAATACCTTTGCTGTTTCAGTCAGAGAGACATAATTTCAACACGTGATCCTGTTTTAATTCAATAATGGCTGAGGGCTGTGAGATGCGCAGCAGTCAAACTATCAAACTGAACTTTGGAACCCCACTGTGCTGTTTTCTTTTACAGCTTGGGAAATCAGGAGGGACTGATTCACAGCAAAATGCTTTAAAGCACTTTGCAGTCTGGACTTTCTTTCATTACCTCTTTGTTGTTTTCTATTTTTGGCTCACCGTCTGCCAAAACCCCTTTTACCTCGAACGTTGTCCCTTAAGACTTGTGCCCTGTTTTTTTGTTTTTTTTAAACATCCAGGCAAACATACACACTCACATAAACACACACTTACACAGATGAAAACTACAGATGAGTTAAAGACTAATGTCAAAGACAAGAGTTTCTAATTGTTTAGAGAAGCCTCAATGCACAATCTGTGTTACCAATAAACAGCAACACCGGGTCTAATACTGAATTTTTGATTCTGTATTTGTTGGCAGCCCAGTTGCCCTCGTGAATCGATTTTTAAAACTCTTGTTTCTTTGTCTGGCAGTTTTTTTTTCCCATCGTCTGTCACCTGCTTTTATTGCTTTCTCTCTATCCGTCAATGTGTTTTTCACCTGTGTTTCTGAGATAATATAGCTCAATTACACCATCTGGAGCCATGGAGAAAACTGACATTGATTTTGTCTTCTCTCTTGTCATCAGTATTTCAGAAATGTTCATGTTGCTTCACCTCACAGCATGGGTCCATGTACAAAGCATCAACAGGCAGGTTTACCTGCACTGGAGGCTTGAATGTGCAGTATAACATTAAGGAAGCAATGAAAAGGTCTTAATAAAATAGATACTTATCTGCTTGTTCTTTGCCATCCGTAGCTAATTGAGTGGCGGGCTTGATTGGACACTGTTGAAAGCCACAATAGGGGTCTTTCTTTGTTTTCCTCCCAAGCATGTCAAATTAAGTGGCCGAAGGAGGCTGCTGCTGTAAGTGGCAGAGCTTTTTAACATATCTGTGGTCATTAAGACGAGGTGTGGGGAGAGTGAGAAAGGAAACAGAGTAAAAGAGTGAGCGTATGTGTGCGTGCGTGCGTGTGTGTGTGTGTGTGTGTGTGTGTGTGTGTGTGTGTGTGTGTGTGTGGGCGCCAGAGGCTTTGGTCTGCCTGTTGCCCACCTGCTCCACATGGGGTGGCAGAGCCCTTAGGGATAAGGGAGGGACATGAGACACAGAGGGTTTATTGGAGGAGTGTGTGTGTGAGTGCATATGTGTGTGTGAGAGAGGGGGGCAGGGGGGGTGCCCAGTTTAGTACACTGACCAGTTGTCGAAGGGCTTTAAAAGTCATTTCATGATATGCGGGCATATGTGTGTGTTTATAGCTATACGTTTGGGATGGTGAACATGTGTTGGTGTGCCTGTGGGCGTGGGCGCTACAGCTCGTGATCATGTCTGCTGTGAGTTATGCATGTGTTTGTGTGTGCATGTGTGAGGTCACCTGGTGCGAGTCAGTCCCACACTCGCATACTTGCTTAAAGCAGACAGGAATTCTGACACACAGTCCGGGTATGTGACCCCTGAATAACTGGGATGGCTGCCTCAGATTAGACCGAGCCGGATGACCGCCATTGATCCTGACAGAGAGGAGAATGTCGGGAGTCAATAACATGTACACAAAATGACGGCCTGTGCAACAAAGATCCATTGGAACTAACAGGATATCAATAAAGACATGTAAAAGTTGAATGACAAACAGTTTAAGGCAAACAGCGGAGACAATCACCACTTCAGAAATCAATGTGAAAGTGAGCCAACCCAGCAAGACTTCAGCTACGGAACAACGGACAATGCGGCAGAAAGAAAAAACTAGGCAACATCAATAGTTGCTTTTATGATGGTTGTCCAGTCAAATGACTTGTTTATTCTGGGGCCAGCATCACACAGCTTTGCCATCATGCCTCTAGACCAGTGAGCCTCAGTTCTTGGTGAGCAGCAGCTTGCAGATGGCCACTGTGAATGCAGTCCAAAGCCCAACACTGTTTCAGGCTGTTTTTTGAATGGCTTCTCAGTGTATTAAATCCCTTTGGCTCCTGTTTTGGCGCTGGCAATAAAATCACAAGATTTTTAAACTGCGAGATGCATGCAAACATAGCAACTGATGAAATTGTAAATAGACAAAAGTGGCTTAATCCATAGAGGGAAAGAGTCAAATCTTTGGCAATGCAGAAACTCAGCAACAGATGCAGTGATTGATAATTCATCCTCAGTTTTGAGTCTTGAATGAAATGTATTGATTTGGTGCAATCAGATGCTCCTTTTGCAGTCCTGTTTCAGCCGTTATATGTGGGGAGATATTGAACAAAATGGCCTCTGTTGATGAGGTCATATGGCTTTTCCAATATGTATAAGATATCATTAGGCCTCTTAGACTCATATATATTGAATGTTGATTATGAATTCAGTACATGACCAGTTTAGTTTCTTAATATTCTGAATCTTATTCCATGACTGAGTTTCCATCAGGTGCATTATCCTAGACGACAGTGCAGACTGATAAGATGCCAGGCTGCTGTCAAAAAGCCTCCTGTTTGTTCAGTTTTAACAAGATTGGCATTGGGCTGAGTATAGTGTTGATTTCTCTCACTCTTCCTCAAATATCTGCTGTTAGCAAGAGAGACGCATTGCAAATTTTCTGCTAGCAAGATCTTCTTTCAATCACTCTCTGCATACAGATGCAAGAGGTGTTTATTTGTGAGATCACAGGGACTAACAGGAGACTCAACCTTGTACCAAACTGCAGTCTGATACATTTGTACTGTAGGAAGTAGCTATACATTATCCATGGTGACTGAGACATGATGTACATTAAAGTACAGGTAATGAACATAAAAACTTCTTCATGTACAAGCTCGGTGGTTTATGTGTGTCTGCTGTCGTGTGTGTTTTAGGTGTTTAGCAGCAGAGGCACGTTCAGTAAAAGCAATAAACTGTTCTTGATGCACTGAGAGATGGACGCAGGAGGGTTCCTATCCCACCGGCCCATATTTCATGGTTAGGGTACACTATGTACAGCATTTGGAGGGCATACATCATAGTGCAATGAGAGATTTATCATTCTGATCTCTGCAACAAATATCTACTGTATGTGTGTATGTGTGTGTGTGTGTGTGTGTGAGGATGTGTGCCTGAATATGGGTGTTTATGTGTGTGTACAACTGTAACCAACAAGTCCTCCATAAAGGCTGTTTGTCCCCAACCTTTGATACAACCCATGGGAGCATCTCTCAAAATAGAGCCCCTATGGCGGCAGGTGTACCGAATCTTGGTTGTCATGGTTACAATAATAAACGTTTAGGTGCCAAAAAACTACATTAGGTCTAGAAAAAGGTTCACCACTGTGTGCATGTGTTCAATCAGATAATCTGATTGAAGCCTTTCAGACAGATGTATCCAAACTCTTATCTCAATTGTCAGACTGTTTTTGCCTTGGGGATATCAAGCTCATTGCTGCCAGTCCTGAGGATTCCAGTAGAAACCAGTAGAAGTGTGTGTTCTTGGGTCTCTTAAAGTGTACATAACTCAGCTTCCTCAGTTCTCACTCACAAGAGGTACCATAGAATGTTTGAGATTTAAATTAGAGTTAGGGTTATGTTAATGGAAAAGTGGGGTTATTTACAACTTGAGGCTTAGTTTTCTAGATGTCATTTTGATCAGCCGTGATAACTTTATACTCCCCCAATATAATTGCTGAGATCTGGGGAAAATTAGCAAGAATCAAGAAGTCACACAGTTAGATGGGCTGTAAACAGGGTACTACTTTTTTCCACACTATCCAAACCACTTTATTTGGAGGTAAAACCTAAGGGGAATGCAGCTCAAATGTTAGTGATAATCTCTCATTGCTCAGAAATACTGTGTGTGCTGAACCAGGGAGTCATAATGCAGCAGTTTTCAGTAACAGTCTTATCTTTTTCCTAAGTTTCTTTTCCAAATAAGTGTAGCTAAAAGGGTCTATATGTAAAATCTGTATGATCGTCTCACTGTTCATATATATTTTTTAAAACTTATCTGTCTTCTTTTTAGCAATGTTGCAATGATCTCAGTAATTAACTTACTGAGTACACTGCTAGGAATGATGGGTAAAACTATGCAAATGCAACCCAGGTTGTATGAAACTGGAATTTCCCTTTGAGGTTAGGATAAGGTTTGAGGACACGGGGAGAAGACACAGGCAGAGAATGAGACAGACGGTCCATGCATAATTGTGCATGTGTGTGTCTGTGTGTGAATGTGTTACTGTATACCCTGGCCTAGCAAGCATGCCCCAGGTCTCTCCACATGCAGGGCATAGTCGCCATTCTCGGCCCGCAGTCGGTGTTTACCATGGTAACACCAACCACACTCTGTTTACACCCCTCTATGAGGCTTGGAAGCATGGGAACCAGAGAGAAAATGTGTGTGTGGGAGAGAGAGAGAGAGAGACAGAGGGAAAGATCAGTGTGAGAGTGGAGGGACCAAAATTTGTGGTTGCCGTTAGCACTCACAAAGAAACACACACACGCACGCGCACACAAACACAGTCAAAATCCAGATTACCTTCTCTCAGTTGAGTCCTCTTGAACAGTTGTGCCTCTGTGGCTGCTGTTCTTCCCTGTCGGGTCTCTTTGGGTCTCGCAGTGGAGGCCACTAGAGTCTCCATTATTGTAGCTGCACCAAATCCTGTTAAAACCCACTAATGACGGGGATTACACGGTTGCCTCCTCTCCCTCTCCTCGCGGCACCAGCAGCATACAGTCACGTCCACACTCTGAAACAAAGTGCGCAGCTCCAGTAATCACAATAACCTGAATTAAAAGTTGGAACAAGTTTCCACTAAAAATGTAACTCTGCAAATATGTACAATATGTTCTTACTCCTAAGGTTTTAACAATTTTAGAACTTCATTCAACTTTTCATCCAACATCACAGAGCCTGGCAGCAGTAATTCATGCCCTCTTGAATTAGCTCTGGAATTAGCGTCATGTTAGCGTAACAGCAGGGACTTAAGTTTTAGGTTGTTGCGGCTACTTCACAGGCCGGAAAGTGTGTGTTTGGTATTGAAGTGCATATAATTACTGACTTCTTTCCTTTATATCTGCATTTTTAGATTATGGCATTACATTTGTTCTTGTCCCCTTGAGACCTATGACTTATGACATTGTGCATTAAAACCAACATGGTGCTATCTGTGACATCCTTTTAGCATATATTAAAATGTTAGCAATATTGCTTAATGGAATGCTCTCTTTAATTTATGAGCACAAATTAAGTAATTCAAAAGCACAAACAAAAAACTTGAGAGCAAAAATTATTAATATGAGGGCAAAAACATACTAAGCCCCTTACTCACTGGGCTCTCTAGCAATAAAAATGTAGATGTGGAAAATATTTAGAGACTACTTGATGAATTTGAATCAATAAATATAATGAAAATCACATTTTATAGGCAGTTATTATGCATTCCTGCCTAATTGTGCATACTCAAAACATGCCCATCACCCTACTGACCCAGCCACACACAAAAACACACATACACTCATATACAATCACACAAAAGGAGATGTGGAGAGAATGTAGAAAACCGTAATGAGAACCTCAACCTTCGAAAAGAACAACCTGCCTCAGCTTGGGGGTGAGTGAACTCTGGCTTGTTGTATTTCATGCCACCACATCACCGAGGGCCTCTCGGTGCCCTCAGCCCATTCAGAGCCTCAACAACTCCCTTCACAGCCCAAAGGTGCCTGCTGGCTCCCCCAGTTCCCTCCCATCCACTTTGTGAAGAGGATTTGAACCAGTGAAAGCCAAAACAATGTACAATGGGCCCTCCTCTACCACCCATGATCCAGTTATGAAGAGAGAGGAATATGGGTGAAGAGGGTGATGAGAGAGAGAAAGGGTGGGAGGTGGAGGGGAGGGTGGACGTGTAGGCATTTAGTTTGTGGAAAGAGGGGTGGTGGCACAAGGTGCGGGGTGCATGCTAATCACATTCCCCTCTTTTACTGCTACTGGAGTGCGAGATAGTTTGACAAAGGCCCAGCAGATGGACCAAGCTGGCCCGCGGTCACCCAAAAAGAAATGCGCTGTTATGAAAACGACATTCTTCCACACAAAGCCCCTGTGTTCTCATGGCCACGCATGGCTACATGTCCGATGGAGACCCTCTATGTCACTCTGTTGCACTCAATCTCACACCCTTGCCCGCGCTCAGTTGGTCTACTGTCTGGCCTTGATCTTTCAGCTCTTTCTCTCAGTCTGTACCCATCCTTTAACAGTGCCTCCATATTTGTGTCTAAGAGGATATTTGCATACCTTCCGTCCTACTCACACATTTTTGCTGCTGAATTTCGGGAAATGCGAAGCCCACGCCAAGTGATTCACATTGACAGCCAATGTTCTGCACTCATCGGTTATCAAAGGCTTCTGTTATTTCGTTTTTCTCAGAATCTTAACGGTGTTTTGAATTTCATCATCAACACCACAGCCCCTATAGAGCCTTATGTTTTGTGTAACATCACTGTTCCACCTTCAGAGCATGTTTGAATCATAGTTTACAGTTGGGAGAGACAAAATGATCAGAAAGAGAATGACATGCAGCAAAACATCTTCGGAAGGGTTTCAGTAAATGAAGTCATTTGTGTCTAAATAAAGGCCTGGCCACAGTAGACTGATTCTGACTGGAGTCTGAGATTGATTTGAACCAAGCAGATTTGGTCCAATGGTTGGCATAGATCCAAAGTTTTCAAACTTCGAGGCACGCCTCCCTAAGAGAGAGCTGTGGGAGAGCCGAGGGAAGGTGCAGAAGGAGAGACTTAAGACAAAGATACTGCATAAAGTGAAAGGGACAGGTGCATGCTGGTGTTCTAAAAACAATGGGAAGTTAGTTATTGTAGTTTGCCCCACTGATGTGACCTGCTTACAAACACAGACAGCAGTCAGAGCAGCAGTGGCTATGATGCACAGCGACACTCAGAGTCTTAAATAGATATGATACACACATATTTTTAGTTTCAGTGTGATTTACATTTTCCACTGAGGATAGCATTGTCTCCAGTGTCCATAGCAATCCACTAATAGTTGTCTGTATATCCATGGTTGAATTGCAAACAGGGACTGCAAACAGCTAATTCAGGATACTTTGAATGCTGCCATTTTGCCAAAATATAAACAAATGTAGGCAACAGAGCTCATGTTATACAATAGACAAGCACTGTCTTTCAAGCATGATTATTCCCCATATAAAATAAAATAATGATAATCCATGCATCATAGTATTAATCCATCCATAGAGGGAGTGAAAATACATGAATTAAGATTTCCATCTCTCCCTGCTCTACTCTTTTAAGTTATTATAAAACTTTATTTGAAGGAATTCACCTGATCTAAAATGCCTGGAGTAGTCCACATAGTATGCAAATTAAATGGAGGAACGTTTTTCATTCTCATAAATAATTTTTTACAAGTAAAATGTAAATTTGTACATCTGTAATATAAATAGATTCTATTCTAGGACACAATAAACAATAGAACACCTATTTCTGTATTTATAGTGAACTGCTCAGCACAAATGGAAACAGGCTGTTGCATAATCAAATTTGGTTGTAAGATTACTCTTTGCCACATTTTTGCCTCAGCAGGACAGCAGCTTTTACTCAGGCCAGTTGTTTAGTCTGAACTGTGCTCAGCAGGCATGAACTGACTTGAAATAAGACCTCAGCTTGTGGCTGCTGGGTCAGTAGGGCGGCTGTCTTTTTCAGGCTTTTAAGAATCATAACAAGAAAATATGAATTAAATTATTAAAGTAAATAAAGGGCTTATTAATTGATTGTGAAAATAATTGTTAGGTTTAGTCTTTTATTATCCAGCAACTCCAATAATAATAACAGCTTGCGAATGTAAAGCTTTTAGTCACAGCATGTCAAAAGTCAGATGGCACCTTGTGGCAATGATGTTGCCAGGAAATAAAAATAATAAAATGTTGGCTGTGATGGATTGTGTATTTCAAACAGGTTTCAGCTCTCTGCAAGTTGATTTTCCTAAGTTCTCAAATAAACGGAAACCACTGGCTGCCTGGAAGCTAGGAAATCAATCTTTAAACTTTAGGTTTGCTTTGGAAAATGGTCTGCAATAATGTTTACTATATTCGATTTGTAGTTAATGGTCTACGGCATACAATACCACCAGTGTAGTCCATTCTCTTGTTTTCACCATGAAGTTCTATAGATGTGACTCACACACCAGAGGGAAGCGAATGTGTTGTAATGTGAGTTCAGGTGCAGTGGTGAAGAGGGGAAAGGGTGCATGCATATGTTTGTGTGAGCGTGTAGGGGTAAAGGAGGGGATGGGGGGCGAGAGGGCGGGAGCGGTTGTCCTTGCACATGTGTGTGTTTGGAGAGCTGGTGTTGACACAGACACAGCCGCTCCATTGTCCTCCTCCATCTCCAGTCAGGATGTTTGAGGGACGCCTCATCGCTTTGGCTCCCTCTAATCTCTGCTGGAACCAAAAACCCTGCGGCTGGAGGGCCTCGGCCCTCGAGGACGCTGTCAGCATCAGGACAAGAGAGGCACAAGGCAGGGAGCGTAGCTGGGAAGGTTACTGTCGAAAATTATGGAGCAGTCAATTACAGATTACTCATGAGCTGTTTTAAAATTGCAGGCAGTAAAATAACCCACGGGATTACACTAAATCCGTCAAGTAATCCTCTGATTTAATAGCTTTTGATTTAGTTTTGTCTTTTTAATATAAAGTTTGAAGTCTAATATAAAGATATAAATGAAGTTAAATGAACAAGTCGCTGAACTTTAGGTGACATAGCTGAACATTATAGTGATTTCATCCATCACTGTAATCACCTATCATCTTTCTTTTCCATTTAAACATTACTTTTTGCCCGTCTTTCTTCTGTCTTTTATGTGATGGTATAGATTTTTTGTATGTTCGACAAATTACAGTTGCCATTTTTAATAATTGAGTTTACCTCAGCTCCCGTGACCTGTATATATCCTGTTAGGCTGGAAGCAAGGTGAAAGAAACGCTGAAAGACAGAAGGGCCGTTCAGGAACCCTGGAAATTCAATCCACATCAATTAGCTAGAGTAGTGCAATGGTAGTAAGACTGGAGAACCTTAATGAAAAACATTTTACAGTGGAGTTTGCGGTTTTGGCCCGAAATACCTGATTTTTAGTCATGGCAGACTGCACAGTGACAGTCAGCATCTGGCATTTGCTAATGCAAGTGAACTGGAGTCTAGGACAGGCACAGGAAGCATCTCAATGACCTGAAGTTGACTTCCTTTGTTCCTTTTCTCCATTTCAAGGCTGAATATTAAATGAAAATGTTTTTAATTTCAGTCAATTGGAGGTAGTATGTGTTAAGGTCAACTGCAGATTGACTTTGAAACTAGTTGATGTCATGCATAAAGATTAAGAGATCTGAGTACTGAGTACTGTGTTTTGAAAACTATTTGAAAAATAGACTTTGAAAGAATTCAGAATTTGGTGCTTTGTATTTAAAAATCGATATTCAAGCTTCTATCCATTTAGTAGTGAATAAAGTGTGGTGTACTGTAGAGGAGTTGTGGGATGGGTTATAACTCTCACAGACTTTAATTTCAGTGTAGACATGGAAAGAAGGAGTCGTGACAAAAAAACAAATCAAAAAATTTCACAAACAGAGATTTTGCTCGTGGCCTC
Organism: Lates calcarifer; assembly: GCF_001640805.2. Classification (NCBI taxonomy): domain Eukaryota; kingdom Metazoa; phylum Chordata; class Actinopteri; family Centropomidae; genus Lates; species Lates calcarifer. Next base: position 5,296,855 of record NC_066845.1, on the reverse strand, counting down.
GCTGGAACTCTGTTCTCTCCCACCAAGAAAGCTGCCACTGTTTTCTTAATTTCAACTGCTCTCAAAGATTAATTATTCAATTTAAGCATCACGGCTGATAACGTACAGTAGACTGGGTTTTATCCTCGAGGACATGGCGGTGGCCCCCAGGAAAGCGATATAAGTGGATTCATTTCAAGATGCCTGTTCCTCCAAAGACTTTATTAGATTTAGTTAATGAGAGAGCAAGGAAGGCTGGCTGGCTGAGCGCAGGTTGGGGAGCCGGAACGTAATTAAGCCGTGAGTCTGACGATGCCACTGTTACACACTTTGATTAAAAACACGTTCAACAGCTAATCTCCAACAAATTAAAGCAGTTACATCGTTTGGCACGGTCACCTTTGGTTCTCCCCTCAAACGAGGTAAATCCCCCCTTTCTGTCTGTCTCTTCCGGTCATGCCACCTCTACACCTCCTATCACCCCCTCCCTCTCCTTGTCTGCACCCTAATTCTCCACGGTAAGTAGGTGTAGCTACATGGCCAACCAGCCGGTCCGTCTGTCTGAGATGTAGTTAACCCTTGTGGGTTTTATGTCTTCCATATGCCCTGCTGAGACCTATATGACTGGCCTTTGTAATAAAAGAGAAGCCTGTATATTTCCAGGCCAGCACACATAAGTCTTCTTGTCTGAGCTATAATGAGTGTTAGTATAGATTTCCTGTGGCTCAAACACTAGGCTTAATTGACCTGAACAGCTCTGAGTGACTTGGCACCTCCTGTCTCAACCTTCCCCTCCTCCCTAACCCCCCCCTCAAGACCTTTCTCTGGGACAAAGAGGCTTTTGTCCCCAGGCCTGCGCCACATCGCTCTAAACCTTTGTTGACTGTTTCTGTCTGACAGAGCAAATAGCTCTGGCCTCCTTTTGTTTATTGTCATTTCTTGAAGTTTGAACAAAGTTTATACAAAGCAGCATTTTCTGACGTTGTTTGCTGCCTGCAGGGGGAAAACAGAGTGAAGGAAAGAAATGGGTTTATTGTTTGTTGAATTTTTGACTGTCTGCTGCTGTCTGACCTCTTATCTTCTCATCTCTCTCTCTCTCCTTTCCCTCGATCTCTCTCTCCCCCCTTCTCTCTCTCACCCTCCCCCGATTGCTCACAGGGATCACATATACACGGTGGACACAGACACTGCCAACAGTGACGAGATCTTTTTCAGTAAGGTGAGTGAGACGTCTGTCTCTTTGAGGACGTGTTGTTCTCAGCCTGCCGTGATTGACAACGTAACCCCGATAACCTGGCTCTGAGTGCCACTGTGTGTGTGTGTTTACGTGCACATGTGGGTGTATGTGTGTGTCTGCATATAGGTGTGCCTGCCAGGAGTCTTACTCACCCGCTCAAACGGTGTGAGCTTGGCGTGCTTGCCATGGTGACCCCGTTAAGAAGATTATCTAATCAATCAGCTAGCAAAACGCCTGCGTCATCCACGCTCATCAGTGGCACAGTGTTAGGTCTGATGGGTGTGTTAACGGAAGCTGAGAGGACAGGAGAGGAAGTGTGGGAGGGAAGTAGGAGGAGAAGGAGGAGGAGGGGGAGGGGGTGGATAGATGAAGATTAGCAGGAAAGAACGAGGGAAGAAAGGACAAAAAAGAGGGAAAGGTAAGATGAGATGGATTGCAGAAGGGAGAGAAAGACAAGTAGGATCCAGAAAGGAAAAAGATCCCTCTGTATATATCAGATTAGAGTGCATCATATTTACATAAGCCCTCAGCTGTAATAACCCACTCTCCATTCCATTCCAACCACTCCTCACTGGCATCACTTGCCCTTAACATAATGCATGCAAACAGAATTCAAACAAGGCCATTTTCATGTATACAGCAACCCGCCGTTCCTCCACCTCATCCACTTCAATGTCATCGCCCGACGAGTGGGCCTTAATGAGAGCAGGCTGCAGATGAAAGGCTGGTGGGAGACACGCAGATTGATTGATGACTGAGGGTCTTTAATCAGCAGCCGAGCTCCAAACATGTTGTACAACGGTGGCGAGTACACGACGGTCTGAGCCAGCAGCTCAGTGCTGACCCTCAGGCCACACAGGGCAGGGATGGAGAGAGTGTATGTGTGTGTGTTTGTGGCTGGATACCAGATATAACTTAGCATTGACTGATAAGTGTGTGTGACAATGACAGTGGGTGTACAGGTTTGTGTGTTTGTAGTTGACTGACAGGTATTGGGGAGCACTGACCCACAGGCCAAGGCAGTGTGTGTGAATGTATGTATGTGTGTGTGTGTGTGTGTGTGTGGCCAGCAAACCTATCAATCTACAGAAATGAGCTCTCAGCTCTGAGGCAGGATCTGTCCTTGGACAGACTCTGTTCTGATCTGGGGTCAGTATCGTATTTCCTCCTCTCTGGCAGAGATTTAGAAGTTCAAGGAAGTAAACTGATCTCCAATCAGTGCTTAGCATAAAGTTCACCTCAGGAGCAGGTGCCTCATGAGGGGAATCAATAACGGAGAATCTCAGATGATGATTATTGATCACAGTATAGATTGGTTATTGAGCTCTATAGTGCTGCCTGTTTTTTTCTCCTACCTCAATGTTTATCTTGTTTGCTTTCTGACCCTCTCTCTGTCTCTAACTCTCTCCTTTACTTTCATCTATTTTTCTTGCAGAAAATGACATGGAAGTCCAAACAGGCAGACGTGGACACTTGTAGAATGAAGGGGAAACATAAGGTAGAGAAAACACACACACTCAAACACACAAATGCTGCTTCTTCTGTGCTTACACCTTAAATTCATTTATAGAACAAATGTCACCCAAGTCTTCGCGAAACACTTCTTTAGCGCATCACACATTATACATTGCAGACAAGATGTAACAGATGTAATTTCACACAGTTTCTCTCTCACTCACACACGCATATGCACGCATGCATTAACAGAGACAGGAGACTCTGCAGGTGCAATAACACACTCCACTACCTGTGCTTCATATACCCTCTGCTATCAATGGCAGTATAATTGTTTTTATCTGAATTTACTGTTCAGTTCTAACAAAACTGTGTAAAATTAATATTGATTTCATTATTGTTCTAGAAAGACATTGAATGGCACAATAAAATCTGCTGTAAATATGTCTTAATGCACCAAGAGGAAACGCTACATTTCACGATTGTATTCTTGATTCTTGTTTGTTATGCATGCTTCTCACTTGTCTGTAGAGCACTCCATGCTGTACTTCAAAAGAAAGAAAAGAGAGAGCCTCTTTAAAGAACCATGTGTGGCTTTCAGTGTAAAAGTGTCAATTATAAAAGACACAAATGTCACTGTGGACCTCCTTTTTTCTTTTCTCTTTTGTCCCCCCCCTGGCTCGTGCTCCCTGAAGGATGAGTGTCATAATTTCATCAAAGTCCTACTGCAGCAAAATGATGAGACCTTGTTTGTTTGCGGAACAAATGCTTTCAACCCGGCCTGCCGAACCTACAAGGTAGGGACGCACTAACACACTCACTCACACATACTCATGTATACATGGTGCTCTTTTTGACCTCAGTAGCAGACATTTGTCATACACACAGTCTCTTAAAACTCCTTTCCACTTTTGTTTTGTCTGTCTGTTTCTGTCACTCTCTCTCTCTCTCTCTCTCTCTCTCCTCTCTCTCTCACACACACACACACACACACACACAGAGGGCTATTTTTCAACTCCAACCATGTTGGAGTTTAAGGGGGTTGAGCTATGGAGCGATGGACATAGATGGATGACTTTCACAACTCAGCAGGCCCACCTCCTATGTCTTTATCTCCAGGTGTACTTTGACACGCTCGATTTAGAAGCAGAAAAACCTAACTATCCACCTTCTCACATAAACACTCATTCACACACACAGTCCTGAAATCCGATTCAGCCTTCCCCCTGTAAGCAGATGCCCGCCTGGCTGCATGCATGCAGGCATGTCTGGAATAGTTTCAAGATTCCTTCAGGAAAAGCAAAACCACCTTGTGAAAATGCATTTTAATGACCTCAGGTCAAGAAAGGGAGCAGGTATTGACACCAAGACTGACCTGATGAACAAAAATGGAGATTTCAAGAAAAGATAGACAGGGAAGCAGATGGACAAGTAAAAAAAAAAAAACATGCACACATAAACCCCACAGATTTTAAGGCATACAAGCAGACAGAATGCAGACAGGCTGTCTTGAAACTGCTGCTCAAAATGTCCCAATTTTTTCCTTCCTTAGTGACACCAATGTGATTTTTGATGCTTCATGCTGTGAAAAGGGAACAGAACTGCCATTACAATGATCTTTGCTCATTCACAAGACAATATTTATACCTCTGCAGCAGCTTGGCTGAACTAGTGTTAGGACAGTAAAACATATTACTGGAAAATATATGGTAATTTTGATTGGTGTTTATTTAAATTTTTATCAAACTCTTAGGCACATATTATGTGTCTGAAATCAGTTTTATTGTAGAATAACTATAAGCTTTCTTCTAGAGAAGTCAGATTTGAACAGCACTGCGCAGGCAATGCATACAGACAGAGGAACCATCAGACAGGCAGACAGTAAGAAAGACAGGAGGGCAGACAGAGAGACTCAGCAGAGGTTCTGTCCTGGAGGATGTTATTGTTTGGTTTGTTAGGATGTGATGTGATGGCCACAGCACACGGAGATGTTATCTAGCTGGCCTGTGGGGAAAAAATCTCCTGCTTTGGTTCACTAGATCTGTTTACCAGAAAAACAAGACATCTCCGCTCCATTGCCTTTGTGGTTCAGCATGCTAAGCACACAGAGTGGACATCTTTCAATTCTCCGAGTCCTCCTGCAGGGAAAGTGAAATTTATGTCTCCGCATTTATCAGGCGTGGTTAGCTTTTATAGCTCCTCCGGTTATGGTTTCAAGGTTTGTGTTGTAGCTGTTACTGCACCGATATTGCTGCTAGTCTGGCAGAGTTAAGGGCAAGCGAGGGAAAGAGTTGTAAAAACACAGCGAGGCTTGGTAAAATGGCCATGCATACACACAAGCCTGCTTGCCCGTGCCAACATAAAAATCAATCATATTGTGCATAAATTACTTCATGTGATGGACGATGTTGACCTAATCTCAAAATAAGGAGGAAGGAATGTTTGTTAATAAAAAGACTTAGTAATTTTGTGAAAAGTAAAACATCCATCCATAACAATATGAAGACATACAATTATTTTATTCAAGTTGTTCAGTAATATTTTGTTTTTATGTTTCAAATTTTCAATGTCCAGTTAAGAGTCTGTACTTGCAAATGCTTTTTCCCTCAAAAAATTATTTCACTTACTACACTATAATTATTTTAGTTGAATAAAATAGCCATTTTATTCTGGAAATAATTGGATCAATACACTGTGACTAAAATATGATTAAATGTAAAGGCTGTCAAAATAGTAAGATATTGAAAACATTTATAATGTTGTAAAAAGTAACTCTAGTCACTTGTACACAAACATGAAAATGCACATACAAATGCCAGGGCACATGTGTAGGAAACAGAACCGTGAATTCACCCCATGCAAACACTGACAACTGTGCAAACACACAAACATAGAACACACACATTTTACAAAATCATCAGACACACACACTGTACTGCTGGCAGGCTGGCAGACTCTCTGGGCAGATACCAGGCCTTTGATGGCGTGCTGGGCTCATCCACTCTGCTTGGTCAAAAGTGTGTGTGTGTGTTGTGTGTGTTGTGTGTTTGTGGTTAAATCCACCTTGGCCACAGTTTGCCTCTCCATCTCCCCAGTGTGACAGCGCTGAAAAGAGCTTCTGTTTCGGGGCCAGCTTCATCCCACATTAATCAACAACGCTGCGAGGGCGAGCGGGAGGGAAGGAGGGATGGCAGGGGAGCAGAGGTGGAGGGAGGCAGAGGGGGGTGGGAGACAGAGGGGGCAGGGAGGGCATCCACCCAAACCAGCAACACCCCACTTTGTTTTCTGTTCTAACACCTTCCCTGCCTGGTTACCTCTTTCTTTTTACCTCTTTTCCTCGCCCAAACCTACCAACTGTCCCTCTCCATTAGCTTCTTCTTGTTATCCTTCCTTCACCTTGTGTTGGTAGAATCAACACTCACACAAACACACACACTGACACACACGTGTATGCATACAGAAAAAAAAAAAAACAGACAGACACCTTGGCAGCCATGTCACAGGTCCTCTGTCCTCAGCAGTACACAGCACCCAACTTGCTCTTTTCTCTTTATCCCCCCTCCCTCCTGGCCTCCTCCCTCTCTCCTCCTCTCCTGCCAGCCTTAATTCCTCTCCCCCTCCATTGCTCCCACCACTCTGCCATCTTTCCCTCTGTTGCTTTCTCCCTCTGTCACTCCCTTGCTGTGCTGTAATAATAAACACCCCATCCAGCTGGGCTGATATATGACTGGAGTCAGTTTCATCGCCTGTTGCCGGGCGAAGAGAGGGGAATCAGTGGGGAGTCTTGGAGGCAGTGGGTCCCAGGTGATGTGTCCTCGACTTGATACTGGTGGACTGAGGTGCACTGGGAAATTTCATCTGTGCCAAGTCTTTGCATTTGAAATATGATTAATGCACACACAGGGATTTATTGTAATCAACATGGTGTAAATGCATCCACATGTCTTCCTATACTGCTGCTTTTCCAGAAGCTGTTTGTTTGACTTAATTTTCATTACAAAGACAGACAATAGCTTAGAGTGTAAAAGGTAATTAATTAACAGTGTAACACAACATAATTAACAAAGCTATGTCATGTTTGTGCAATATTTGTTCACCATTTTCTCTCCAAGAGATCAATCACTTTTTTGAGGTTGAAGGTTGTGATAAACGAGGTGCTTCCTCCTTCCTCCATTCCTTTCAGCAGCTGCAAAGACTCCAGTTTCCTGGCCTAGTGTGAAAGGTGGTCAGGGAAAGAGTTCATCCTCCCAGAGCTTAGAAACAGGTTGCAGAGAAATGGGCCATGACTATTAATCTCCCAGGGAGATGTGTCCTTGTTATGTTTACACAACCGCTTTTGGCCCAGGTGTGAACTTGTGCACTTGACCTTTATGGATGGAAGACGGTTATACAGGTGGAAATATGAATTGCATACAAAGAAATGTATGGGGACTCAAGTCAGCTGCAAACTGCCCAATATCTACCTCAATATGCCAGTGTCAGTAAAACAAAGATTTAAGCATTTTTTAAAACTTTTCTTTTTCCTCTTTGTGACCTTTATTATCTGATAGTGGCTTTCCTTTCTGACAGATTATTAAGATTGAGATTATTTTGGTGATTTACACAAGGACACGCATCAGCAAATACACTCTTTACCGTGCTTATTCTATAAAATAAACGAGTCTGTAATATTTCAAGGAAGCTGTTTCGAGCAAACAGTTAATAAGCTGGTTACTGGCTCAGTTTAATGCAAGTTTGTCCTCAGTAAGATTTTCACAAATCCCTCAGCAATGATAAATAAAGCCCATAAAAGGGTCCTCATGAAAAACAACAGAGACACAGAAGTAGAATGTGTCCCCCACCCTGAATACTGAAGCTGAAGCTAAACCAATTATAACACTCCTGATGGGCATGTTTTGGATCTACATTGTGTTTGTCTAATTAATTAGCATATAGCCTATGGAAAACACCAATGAGCTGTTGTAGTAATTAATTCATCAAGATACACTGCACCCCGAGCCAAGGTTACTGTATATTCGTCTACTAAGCTACAATAGATCTCCACTGAACAGTGTGTTGTTAAGGCAGTGCTGATGAAGTGTGACAGCACTACTGTTCCCTTCCCATTACTTTGAATTGTGCTTCTACAAAGCTGAAGCACTTCTTTCTTTTTCGCAGCTAGTGGAGGTGACAGCATAATAAGGTTTGCCTGGTAAACAAGGTAAACAAATCCATCTGGCTGCTTGAGCATCACATTTCTCTATGGTCATGTTCAGAAATGTTGCGGTTCAGTGTGGCAGTTTTATGGATCACTATTGCCCCTTTTGAAAATGCTGAATATTGCTTTAGACAAGGCTAACAGCATGCAAGTGAGCACTCAGGCTGTTGTTACTCCGCACATACCGATTTGACAGGAGACTGGAGCCGTATGTATATCTGTGGCCGGGCTGGGAGTGTCTTTCTCTGTTCAAACGGCAGGAATAGATCAGTGACAGCCAGCCAAGCCCAGTAGACAGAGGTCACCGCCTCGGTGAAATCAACTGAGGAGATGTAACGGTGGGGGTAGCCGCTGTGGCGTGAGAGATACGTGAGTGTGTATTTGTGATGTGTCAGAGAAGGAGGGAGTGTTTGTGTTAGGTAGCTGACACAGAAGCTGCTGACGTTTCAAGCTTAACCGAGTCGCCCCGTCGCTCTGTGCACACAGACGCTGTGATTCAGTGGACGCACCTGACCTTCAGCTACTCACGTCCCTTATGATTAACTTGGCCTAATCTATAATTACAGTCTCCCCTGTCTAATAACAATATATATCTTCAAAGAAGCTTGCCTCCGTATATTATCCTCCTATAATTTCTGAAGAAACAGTAGGAATGAGAAATCGAGAAATGCACTGCTGCTGGTGGTTCTGTGTTTGTTGTAAAAGGTCACTTGTAATTTTCTCTGCCAAATCAGCCTCAACAATTTCTCTGGCAGGCTTTTCCAGCATTGCGCCGGAGTGTGTGTGACCTTTTTAGTGGGCAGATGATAACCGTTTCCGCCGAGACAGGAATAGAAAACAAAATGACCTGTTTAGAGAGCAGAAAGGGCGGCGTAAGCAGTTTGCAGCCTTGGCAAGCTCCACTCCTCTTTGTCAAAAGAAAGGGAGAAAGTGAGGAAGCGAGGAGGTAGAGTAGGAAAGAGATAGAAACAGAGACAGAGAAGAAAAATGACTATGTATTGTGAACTCCGCAGGCAAACAGTGTGTTTAGTAATCTTCCCTGACCTCAGCCTCTGGCCAGTGCATTATGGCTTTTTCTTCCCCCTCTTGTGTGTTTGTGTGTATCCCTGGTTGTTAGCCAGGGGAAGACAGCATCCCATGGCGTGCTGGGGAAGACAAGCCTACCCATGGTGGGTGATAGCGACCTTTCACCCACATTGCATCCTCTGCCATGCCTGACCAATTGTACTACAACCAAGCTGGGCACAAAACACAAATTACTAAATTCCAATTCACAGAGATCATCCCACTAAGCCTTAAAGACCAGCAGTCCTACTTAAACAATGGACATAGCTTCAAAATAACTCATGGAAATGGGACTACTGAGTGAATGAAAACACAAACAAAATTAGCTCTAAGTTTGGATGATTACACTCCCATTGCTAAGAAAAGACAACTTTTACATTGTCTAGGTGAAGAACTAAAAAATATGATCTCTCCTGAAATATACCAAAGCAGGGAACAAGTCTTGCCCAAGGAAAAGCGCCTAGCACAAGACAAAGTTGAGGCTGCAGAATATAAAATAATGACTGCTGTATGATCTACTATTTAAAAACTACTGTGCTTTAGTAAAAAATTTTCACATTCCCTGCTCAGGGCCATGTGCTCACCCATTTTTCTTCTGCCCATTTATTTCGTCTTCACAGCAAAAACACAGACTGCAGAAATCAGGCCAGGGGAAAGCACCACAGTAAATGGGTTAAAGATCTGTCTCGAGGGTTGTTAAAACTCTTCTTTAACACCAGTACAGTTGAAGGATAAAGGATGGCAGGGGAAAAGCAAACCACATCCACCCATACTGTGAAACATGTTGCTGTGGAAAATGTCTTTTTTTTTTTTTTTATCTCCAACCATGACAGTTTCCCCAGATACTCCCAGATGAGCTGCTTTGACAGCTCTCAGTGGGACACCAGAGTGCCATCCACGGGATATTAGTTTAGGTCAGAGTTAGACGGACACACTCCTGGGCTGGGTACCACAACTATTTGGGCCTATTTTATTTTGACTCACACCATATTTTTCCACTTTCACACAGTAGTGTTTTTTAAGCTGTGCCTTCAGATTTGTCATTGTTTTGACATTTCAGCACATCAGATCTTTTCCTCCAACTGGGAACCAACATTTCCTGTCTAAGTCGTGTTCAAAGCGCATTGTTTGTGTTTGACAACTCTTCATTGTCTTGACCCTCTGCTGACCTCTAACCTCATTTGTGACTCTAGATGGACACCTTGGAGGCTCTGGGAGAGGAGATCAGCGGGATGGCACGCTGTCCATATGATGCCAAGCATGCCAACGTTGCCCTGTTCGCCGGTAAGATTAAACATATCTGTGTATGTCGAACTGACTGTCATCCTCATTTCATTTATCATGACTGTGATTTTCAAACTCCAGTCCCTGTTCTGTCCCTGTGGCTAAATATTAGTGAAACTCTTCACAAGATGCTTTGAGGTGAAAATAGATTAAGTGTGTGCGATACTACTGCTACTCACTGACTGCCATGAGGAAAAAACATTAATCCTAATTTTCTCCTATCTGCACTTATTAAACATTGGAACATGTTTGAGCTAGATGGGAAAGTTGAGTCTATTTGAGCAAGGGGATTAGTTGCGGTTGTATTTAATATTGTTCTTAATACCCTGCGGTTTATTCTAATGGCAGTACTCCGACAACATGTCAAGAACCAGAGCCAATCTGTGTTACATACACTAGAGCAAATCATCGAACTTGGGGCCACATTTGCTCTGTGTCAGGAATTTACTGCCTATTAGAGCACTTTGGAAACACATCAATAGCACTGTGGTAATAGAAAAAAAAATGGAATCATCTGTCTTTCACTTTTAATGTAGTTTTCTGTCATCTTCTTTGTCTCTCGCTCACTTTCTTTCAAAATGCTTAAGATTAAAAATAAGTCACAAACGGATGGGACCCGAATGAGTCAGCTTTCCGTTGGCGGGGTGCGATTCTTCTCATGCAAACGGGCCCACAGGCTGCTAAAGACATCCAGTCCCCGTTCATATTTGCTGTGAACCGATTTATGGCAGTATTGATGAGCTGTCCCTGCCTGTTTAAAGCCGAGGAGGAGAGTAAACGCGAAGCTTGACCAGTTAATGTGTAGCAGAGCTGCTTGGAAGGAGCTGGAAGCACTGAGTAATCAAGAGGGTTCCTCTGACTGCTATCCTTTCAATTATGTAGTTTGAGTTTCCACTGTGGTTATAGCCAAGGCAGGCTGAGGTCATGCTGGTGGTGGATTGTGTTCGCGAAGCTTGTGTGCGTATGTACGTGCACACCAGTGTGTCACTGTGGGTTTTTCTGGTGCTCTGAGAGAGTGTGCGAGTGCAAGGCTTCAGTGTTTGTTTGTGCTTTTGGAGAGTGTTTGCGAGAGTGAGCAATTACAAATGTGTAACATGTTTAAGTGTGTATACAGCCTGTTTGTTGTCCATCAGAGTCTCTTCGGTTTGTGTGATTCATTCATTTTCCAGGTCTGAGCCATCTGAAACATGTTTGTGTATCTAGCCACAGAGAGCAGGAATCTCTTGAGTGGCTTTATGTGTTTGTCTCATGACTAAACTTCACTCTCTTCACCTTTTTTCTCTCTCCCTTTATGGCTCTCTCTTCATTCTTCTCCCCTCTCCATCTCCATCTTTCCTCCTTATTGCTCTTTCTGTCTTCTCTGTTCCCTCTCCAGATGGCAAGCTGTACTCGGCCACCGTAACAGACTTTCTAGCGATCGATGCGGTCATCTATCGTAGCCTAGGAGACAGCCCAACTCTGCGCACTGTCAAACACGACTCCAAATGGCTGAAAGGTGAGTATGGGACACGCAAACAAAGTCCCCACAGTTGGAAAGCACCAGCCTGACTGACAAGTTAGAAAACAAGCTTGGGTTTGAACATGCATGCTTGACCACATGTTTGTGTTTTTTTTCCTTGATTTATGCTATATGTGTATACGTGTCTTTGCACCTCTGTGTATGAACCTAGGTATGAAGAGTGGGAGCACTTATGCTAATGCTACACGCTCTGTTTGATTCAGTCGTTTTTTGCCAACCTGCCCTGGTAGAGTTGATGTAGCCAGGAAATTGCTCTGCCCCAGGGAGAAACAAGCACAAGTCCAGCCTGTCAAAACTCAACAGAGAGATCTTTCTTTCCTTGCATGCAAATTGTTTCGCTGATATGATGGATGATAGATTGAGGCAGTCAAGGCTCACAGTTGGTGCTTTTCTGCATAATATGACAGATATTGTGGCTGTTTACTGTGAAATAAGGTGTCAGAACTGTTTTGTCATGGCAAAACGTCACTTTGACTCATATTTTATTTTATTTTTCTTCCTCCTGCAGAGCCCTACTTTGTCCAGGCAGTCAATTATGGGGACTTCATCTACTTTTTCTTTCGGGAAATTGCCATGGAGTACAACACAATGGGAAAGGTAAGCACAGGCCCTAGTCTTCTGCTATTGTTTGAACTCTAATCAGAGGTGACTTCCTATTTACCAAGAGAATTGGGACTTGCCTGAGGAAACTAACAGGATATGGGTGTATCACATAACTGGAAGGAGGCTTTCAGGAGCTGTAAAGTGGCCAAAACATTTTTCAGTAACAGATAAACACTAGGCAGGATGCAGGATTTAAAATAGATTCAAAAAGAAAGAAATTTTTGGATGCCTGGAGAGCCCATTTTGAAGTCTAAATATAACGCTTGAATTGCACGTCCACATCCGTCCGGCAGTGCTTGCGTTTGACCTATCGTGTCCATGTTTCCCGAGAGGAATTCCACCCAAGTGTCTCAGAGAAGTGAGACAGAGTGGATGAGGAAAGGTTGAAGAAGAAACAGGCTTTCCTCAGGTTTTTACACCAGAAGGACATTAAGAGACATTTCTTTCTATTAATCTCCTCAATTCACTTTTGGGACCCTGCCCCAAGAAAGTTTAATTAGATAGCAGGTAGAAGAAGATACGTTATGGAAATGAATCGCTCAATATGTACAGTATTTTTCAGTATAAAGGAAAGGAGACACAAAAGAGAGAGTGAGAAAGAGAGGTGATGAGACGAGAACAGAGCGGAGGTAACGAGAAACACAGAAATAATGGATTTGCTGCCAGAAGTGACAGGCATGTGTTATACAGAGCATGAATACAGATCAGGCCTCTCAATATGCTGGGTGTTTTGAAAGCAGTGTCAGTATAATTATGCATGTGGTAGTAGAACTGATGGTGCGGAGAGTAATTTAACATTTAGTGAATGATATCTCTTCATTATTATACAGTAGAATGGCCTTCCCTGACAATGTAAATAATCATCCGTGTTGATAGATGTACTGTGGCGGGTTTGTGTTTGCTTTAGTTTTAATGTCTTGTTGTTACATTTGTTACAATATAAGGAAAATGCAAAAGGATAAATATTTCAATACACAAGGGAATTAACAAGCCTCAAGTTTGGTATTTCTTCGCCCTAAGCCATCAGTTTTATGTGATATATGTGTGTGTATTTGAAGCGTTTATGCGTGCGGTGCCCGAGCAACACACAGATATCTGCAGGGAGTAGAAATGTGACACGCTGAACTGTAATATGTAAAGCTGACATAATTCCTCATTCAACCTGACAGTAACCTGTTCTGTGTGATACCTTTTATGTAATCTCAGTGCTCTGTAATCTCACCGGGAACAGGCTCTTGTGTGAGAGTGTTCTTCGTGTGTTTTTCTTAGTTGCAACTATGTGTTTTCTGCATGCATATTTGTGTGTGTGTCTGAATGGGAAGGTGGAGGGTTGTAGTGCACGCATGGGTGAGGGTGTGTGCGTGGTTGTCTGTGGGCATGTGTGTAGGGATCTGGTTTAAATGCATGTTCACTCCCATTCACACTGTTTACTTTAGGCTGCAATTTCAGGTCAGGGTTAGATTTATTGCTGTTAAGTATAGTGTGACAACAACTAATTACAATACTGGCTACATGATCTTACGGCACAGTTGTAATTACAGCAGCCGGCATCTTTTTGAAGCTGTATGCTCTAAATTTTCTGTTGCCAGGTGCTGAGTCTTTAACAGTATATCAAACACACCAAATTTACTCCTCTGTGTCTTTAATTTTCTATAAAGTGATGAAACATTGGATTAAGACACTGTGGTGTCTCCCAAGGATTTTTGTCATCCAAAGAGCCAAACAGGGCCTTCAGTGAGGACCGCAGGCAGTCAAATTCAAAAGTTATCCTTTGAGGTTTAAAGTTTATTCTTGATTTTGGAAACAGCAGTTGAGAAAACAGTCTCACCACCAGGTCCATTTAGTGGCTGTTGTGGAGCTTTCGATTGTATCACATGTTCCAGTTGTGATGGAAACACAGACGTTCCAAGTTTCCATTCTTCTCAACAAGAAAGAAGAACACATTAGATAAAAAAGATCATATGTGTTTTTCTGTGTTTTTTTTTTAAATCTCCATTTTGAGTTTGACAAAATCTCTTTTGATGAACTGCTAAATATTTAGTGCAAGAGCCTGAGACTGCAGAGACGGGAGATGTGGTACGTGACATGAATGACTGTTGGTGTAAAACCCTGGGCTATGCAAATGTAACCTTTCGACTGTGCGCCTCTCGGTCAGGTGGTGTTTCCCCGAGTGGCCTAGGGTTTGCAAGAACGACCGCGGTGGCTCACCTCGCGTCTTGGAGAAGCAGTGGACCTCCTTCCTCAAGTCCCGGCTGAACTGCTCCATCCCTGGCGACTCCCACTTCTACTTCAACATTCTGCAGGCTGTGACAGATGTCATCCACATCAATGGGAGGGATGTAGTGATGGCGACTTTCTCCACACCTTACAACAGGTACCCTGAAGAACAGAAAATCAAATAAGGCGTTTACAAACCAACACGTTTATCAAACCTTAAGGTCACTTTATTCAGCCATCTTCTTTTCTCTAATGAGTTCATGTCAACAACTGTTGCACTTAAAAACGATTAAAGCGATTATCTTTCTCGGTTTGAAATACTTGAAAAAATGCCTTCAGTTCATCAACACTATGACAGTCTGACCTTTGTTAATGTTAGTAGCGCGTGCCCCTGCTGTGGCTCTTGGCGACATGTAATTCCTGAGACTGCTGGGTCAACATTTACATCTTCTGTCAAAACAGCTTTGTCGCCCTTTGACATGTAGGTGTTTAATTTTATTTTCCCTTTTACAATGCAGAACTACTTTCATATTCATAGGCAGGGGGAGTTTTTATCTAAATTGAAAATTACCACAAAGCCATAGAGCTTGGCTGATAGCGCACACATATTGTAATTTTCCATTTTATGGCTGCTTTTTAGCAGATAAGACAATTGCTTGTGACAATGCAATTGAGCATGGTTAATGGACATTAAAACCCAATGAAGCAGTGCCTCTGAAAATTTCTATAAGCGCTGGTTTTGATCCTGGCATTAATTTTCCATTTCATAGTCAGGGGGTGAAATTAGAGGGAGCACATTCAGACTGTAGGCAGCACTCAGGATTTGTGTCGTTTAATTGTCTGTCTGAGTTTCCGCCTGGCCCAGTTTCTTGCTAACTGGCTGGCTCGCTCACCATCACCATCACCATCTATCTGCCTTGTTAGCAGCCTGGCATAAACAGACATATGATTGTCTAACTTTCTGTACATATCCAATGCAGAGAGTAATTACCGTAATTTAGTAGCTAAGCCGAGAATTAACAGCTCTCTGACCTTGCGCTTTATAATACTGCCCTTGTGTATACTGTCTCCCCAGTGTCTACATGATGAGTTTAACCCATGATGCAACAGCCCGAAAATCCAGCCAGCTGAGAGAGAGAGCTATTTCTCTTTAAAAGAAAGTCTGATAAAGAATCAGCAATTCTTAGTTTTTATTTCAGAGAGCAGATGCAGGAAAAATAGAAAAGTGACTCAGCAATCTGCTATGCATTGATTCCACACAGACAGAAGGCAGCCAGTGGCTCCGCAGCTGATATCACAAGATGGGTGTTTTCCCCCTTAAAATGAATAGCAATAAAAAGATAATCTGTTGTCCATATTTCTTGCCTAACAGCGGACTTGTGATGAACTTTGATGCCTTGAGGCTTTTGGGGAAACCCAGTCTTAGAGGGGAAGGTTAAGGGATGTGTGTCTATGCTTGGCAGGCACAGACACAGTAACTCATAGTATATGCAATAACACTCCAGTATATGCTCTGATAAAATAGCACTGGTACTGTAATCAATACAGATGTAAGAATAACTGCTACCAGAACAATTAATCAATTCTATTAAATGGAGGAAACTGCATTTTTTTTTTTTTTTTGGTGGGGGGTGGGGAGGTGGGGGTGGGACTGAGGATAAAGACCTCAACACCTGTTACTTTTCTAATCGAGCAAATCCTTGACAGCATTGCAAACCTGACGGCATCACCCAGTGTAAACATGTAAAAGCTAAAATGAGCCATCCTCAAGGGATTCAACCCCTTCTGAAAGGGGACTGTAAAAGCATTTTTCTGTCTCTTGGTGATAGTCCAGACTTGGCAAGGTGTGTCTTTGATATGTTCTGTCAAGGGGATTGTTTATGTGGGGTTTTTTGTTTTTTCTCATGGCAGTATTCCAGGCTCGGCAGTGTGCGCCTATGACATGGTGGAGGTGGCCAACACGTTCACAGGGCGTTTCAAAGAGCAGAAATCTCCAGACTCCACCTGGACGCCTTTTCCTGAAGAGAAGGTTCCCAAGCCAAGGTACAACTCCAGTTAATTAACCACATCACACACACACACACAAGCACACATGGGATTTAACACAGTCGCACATACATACAGTACATTCAGTCACCTTGCCTCTTTCTTCTTCTCACACACACATACTCATATGCACACACACACAAGATATATGACCCTACTCAATGCATAAGACTTGTTGAGTTACGATGTGTTAATATCACTGCATTTTTCATTCATGTTGCGTCATTTTTTACTTGTTTTACTCAGGGATTACACATCCTATGTCACATTTCACCACACCCACATACACAGAGACACTCACACAGATGCCACCTCTTTTTCAGAGCTATACCCCCAACCCATTACCTCACCTCTCCCCCACACGCAGCGGCATCAAAGAAGGGCTTGGTATCAACAAATGAAGCATGAGATCATTTTACAGATGGCTGGCTAATTCCACAAATGCACCAGCCTGATCAATCTCCCATCTATTGCTTGCTAATTAGTGCGCCAAGAGCTGCTCTCTTATCCTGAGAAAAAAAAAACAGATTTACTACAAAGATCTGGGCCATGATAATTGTTGGTACCCTCTCCGTGTGTGTGAGAGTGTGTTCCCATATGGCTGAGGAGGCGGCTCCTCACCAACAGAAAGCCTGTGCCGTACTCTCTGTGCGTTCATCCCTGCGCGTTGTGTGAATGATTTAGTTTACCACCCCTTCGTCAATTAGCATGTAATTACTTGTTTATGTGCGACAAGTTCAGACATCACAAAGATCTGATATCCCCGCCGTTGTTTTCTGTGGAGATGGGCGCATTTGATTTCATTTCCATCCTCTGGTGCGTTCAGACCTTTTATCTGCAGGCAAACAGACGGAGAGTTGTAACAATGCCACCTAGGTCTGGCCCTGCAGCAGACTGTTCCTCCATGTGTTACACTCTCATTCTGAATCATTTACAGATTTTTGTATTTAAGAGATGTCTGTTTCCTTTCTGCTCTCCATATGTCCGCTGACATAAATGTAGCTACGGCAAAGGAAATGTTATAGCACTGGCATTTGCTGCCTCTTTTTTTTTTTTTGTTACAGTGACAAATGGTTCTGTGAGTGCTGCCACTTAATTTAACTATATCCATTTAGAGGTTAAATTAACATTAGCAGCAGCTGACTTGAACTCATCTTTTTTTTCTTCATAGATTTATACAATAGCACTAGCACTCTTTTGCACAATTGCATGTTTTACAAAAACCACACTATATTTGTCCTTCAAATTCTATCCTTTCCTTGTATAGACATGGTAGAGATGGATACAGGAATGCCCAAAATAGCCTGAGGGTTTTTCTTTATTGCTGAATTTCATTTATACTCAGGCATACATCACCACTTAAAAAAACTAACATATAAAGGAAGATTTTCATAGGAACATGAATATACCTTTCTCTTATATACACACAGTTATAAAGTATATATATATATGTTTTAGGGTTTGGTCCTTACATTTTGACAGGGTCAGCCATTCAGTGGCCGGCAGGCTAATATTTCTAGGACTTGGTATGGATTATGTGGTGTGGCAGGGTATCAAAGACCACGCAGTAAAGGGGTTTTACAAGCTCTCAGAGGTGAGATGCCTGCAAAGGGGATATGCTATCAAAAGCAGCTTCTCTTTTACAAGCAGCTCACCAACTCCCTGTAAAAGGATCAGATAGATAGAATGTCTCAGTGCTTTACCCCAAGCCTAGAGAAAAGAAGACATCTTATGTCCTCTGCTCTGACCAAAGCCTCTTGGAATGAGAGTTTAGTAATTTAAAGCTACATTCTCATTGATTTTAGGGAAGTAGAACTTTCTGTCTTCTATTGGAGCTCTGGCTGTGAAAAATTGCTCATTCCCACCACAGTCAATGCAGTGGTTTTTCTTTTGTGCTTTTTCCTCCTTCTACTCACAATTTTTCCCCCTCTCCCATCATCCCTTCTCCTCATCACCTTCCTGTTTCTGCTCTCCATTTGCAGGCCTGGCACCTGTGCCGGCACTCCATCCAATGGAGAGGTACAAAGTATCCAATGAGTTCCCTGACGACACACTCAACTTCATCAAGATGCATCCTCTGATGGACGAGGCCGTACCCTCCATTGCTAACAGGCCCTGGTTCCTCAAGACCATGGTCCGGTAAGTATTACACACTCCAAAGGCCGTCGTCATCAGAGGTCTATGAGCCTCTTAAGCCCAGACAATAATTACGTGAAGTGCTGCTCTGAGAGTCAGGCGGCTCATTAAAACACAGTAGTACTCCACCACAAAGTAGCCGCTGACCTATTTTCGTTGGTGGAGGAAACGCTGATCTACTCTTTATACGACACTATACTATACTATCAGTCTCCCAAGAGTAGACAATTTAAATTTTCAGTGATGTCTGTCTTTATACTGAAATGTGTTGTACGAGAAGCCTTCACGCACTCTTTCACAGATGTCATATTTACACTTAAAAGTTGTTATTAAAAAGATCATCTTTATTGCAAAATGCTTGTTTAAATCCTCTGAGGATATTTCAAAGAGAGGATACTGGAGTAAAAAACTTATTTTTTCCTTGTTCTGTGGTTGGCTTTTCTCCCAACTTTCTGCAGTTGAGCCCATTTCCCAAAAGCCAGTGCACTGTGGCTGATATCGTTTGATCATAAAGGTCTGTCTGGCTTTTTAGCTACACACAGACATTTCAGCCAGCCTCTGTGTGAATACGACAGCACACCGCCATCCCATCGGTGGGGCAAAACCAGCTGACAGAGCACTTGGTGAAAAGTGGAAGAAGAAAAAAATGTTTTTAATATGGACCTGGTTCTGAATTGCAGCTGCTCAAGATTTAAGGTTAGGACTGCTTGCCAGACCCTTGACAAGCCTCAGTGGTGGTAACATCACTTTAAAGATGAGATACATAGAGAATTCTTCCTAGGTTTTACAAATTATTTGCGTTGAATCACATCTTGCCGCTACTTTGCTGAGGTCTGACCTACATACTGTGCAGACTTAGTCAGAATATGAACAGCTTTCATCAATGTTATCCCCAGCAACTCCCTCTGTTCATTAGTGCACTATATCATAAGACCATATCATGAATAACACAGTGTTTCTGTCTTTACATAATCAGCTATCAGACTACTTTATTTGATTTGAAATGACACCACATCGAGCAGAGCCTTGCATGCAAGTAAGAGGCAGTAGTTAAAAGCATTATGTAAGCTCAAAAAGCATCATGAAGGCATATGGGGTGGAAAGAGAGTGAGGCCTTTTATGATATCTGTCACAGTCTTGATGTGAAACACTATTGTTGAGCTGAAGTCACCTGGAAACAAAATCAGTAATAGGGTTTGATCCTTGTTACCCCCTGGAGAGGACACTCCCAATATCCAGCAAGAGCTTTTGTAGCAAATTTTGAAAGAGATTTTCTGTCCCGAGACTCACTGTACTGTGGCAGGGACCTCAGCTGGCTGGACACTGTGATTCAAATGGAAGAGGGGCAGACACTCTGAAGAACCCCCCTCTTGAGATTTTTATTATCCTGAATAGGAAAGACAGTGAATGTCTTGGTCCTTGAGATTATATTATTTCTCTGAGATCAAATCACATTGACACAGTCCTTAGAGCTATGCTGTTATGCTTGAATAGATCAAAACCAGATTAGACCTTCAGACTGCTGTTACCGTTGATTGGATAAAGCCACTGACACAGAGCATTTTCAGAGATATTTAAAGGAAACAAAAAAGAGATGGGATAAGAGGATGTGACCTTGTGTTTTTTTAATGGGCTCATGGTATAAACCATTTAAACCATAAGGTTAAATTTACATTCATCACATCCAAAATAAATTCTCATTCAGTGTAATGACTGTTATACCAGTGTGTGTCTTTTTGCCCATTTTCACGTAGAGAACACTCAGTCAACCATTAATGAGGGTAAAAGTGGACTTCCTAGATTTCTAGATAAGCTCTCATCTTTAATCTTTAAATCCCATCTCCTTCAATTACAAAATCATGAAAACAAGCATTTGCATAATGCACATTGATGAGCAGATATGTACCTTTTTGATAACTTTAAGAGTTTCTTGGCCCTGAAACTAATTGAGAGATAGATACCGGCATCTGTGATGCAATGAAATCAGATGGTAAGCCTCAAGAGGTATTTCTTAAAACCTGTTCTTATTATTTGATCCATCTGAATTTTTCCTCTAACGCCTGCAAACATAATAGAGCACTGATCCAAAACACACTGACTGGCAGGTTTCTAATTTGCTAACTTGAATCTGCTTTGTATGTATTTTCTTTTACAAATAATGAAATAAAAATTGAGTTTTATGCACCTCCACTGGGTGTTGAGCCAAACTCTGAGACCAGCATCTGTCAATTAGAAAAGAACATAATGTTCACAACTGTTGTCTGTTACATGAACAACTTTTTCTAATGATTTTCTTTGAGCAGCCACCTGACATGCCCTATGGCAATCTGATTGAGTTTAATGAAGTAACAATCAATTAATGAGATTAATAAGACTGCGTTATCTCCCCTGCTGTTCCATATACTCTTTTAGACATCTGACATGAACGATGGAAGGCATACAGACTTAGATATTAATTATTTGGCCAATTATATTCACCTAATTTCTGGATGTTCTTACTTCTTTCTTTTCTATTAACTGGTGTTGATGAAGTTTTCCTGAATGTGGTCCAGTAGAAAGAGTACTGTACTGGGATAGAAACATTTACATTGAATCTCTGCTGGTGTTTCTCATCACCATCTCAAGGGCAAACTTGTTCCTCTGTTGGTGGGCAAACTGACCAGAGGTTGATTTATCCACTTGGTATTCCTATAATAGGTATCGTCTGACGCGCATCGTGGTGGACAATGAGGCTGGTCCCCATAAGAACCACACAGTGGTCTTCCTGGGATCTGAGAAAGGCATCATTCTAAAGTTCCTGGCCAAGATGAACAACGGCTTCCTCAATGACAGCCTGTTTCTGGAGGAGCTCAACGTCTACAACCCTGACAAGTATGTAACTCTGTGTGTGCACAAGCATGTGTGAGAGAGATGGATTGAGATGGAGAAACACATGGATACAGTTGCTATAAACGAAAGAAGGTCATCCATTGACTATGTGTGCATTAAAGAGAGAGTGTGTGTGTGATTTTGCATGTTTCCAACCATCTTCCGACTCAGCCAACCCACCAACCCACCAGCTCCATCAGTACCAGTCAGTTCCCCCAACCCAAGCTATATAGTGAAGCCAGCCAACCAGATGGCTACTCTATCATTTAAAAGAGTTTTATCAGGTTACACTTTGCAAAACCGCAGCTACTAAATTAAAGACATAGACCCTAAGGCTCTGGACAGTGTAGCGCTGTGGTCAGGAACCACAGCGGAGCCCAGCTCCTCCAAAATCGTTGGCTGATTAAAGGAAACACACACACACACACACACACACACACACACACATACACCGAGGTCTGTGTTTGTCTTCAGAGCCAGCCTGTGATCTCTCTCTCTAATACATTACACGGCTGTTGGTGCATGTATGGATGTGAGCATGTGTGTGTGTGTTCATGAGTGCGTGTAAGCTGGGCACGGTGGGCTGAAGCGAGTTGAGCATTGTTGTGTATTTGGAACAGAAGCGAATAAGGAAAAATCGGCCACAGTGTGACCCTGCCAAAGCAAATATTTAGTTGAGGGGTAATGGATGAGGGGGAACGAATGGCAGTACAAACAGAGGAGGGAGAGAGAACAGAGGTGAAGACCACAGAGGAGAGATGGAAAGAAGCAGAGCAGAGAGTACGTTATTGTGTTAGACAACCGAGAAGAAGAAGGGAAGGAGAGCGACGACTTGACAGGAGGGCTTTCAAGGTTACCGCTGTTTGTTATCCAACATGCTGCAGCCATGTGATGAGCCGTATGGAGGGGATGAAGGGCAGGCCCTGCCCTCTCCTCTCTCCCCTTGCTGTGTCTCTTTCTTGCCTCCTCTCTCTTTCTCCCTCTGTTTTCTTCTCTGCCTCTGTGGCTGAGGCCGAGCATTCGTCGGTTGTTGGCCATCTGGCTTCAGTCGCGTACAGTAAGTGACTTTGCCTGCCTCCCTGCCTGGCTGGCAGGATCAACGCAGGCCCGATTGCCGTGCATTACCCAGTGTAGATGGACTCTAAGCCCTAATTGAGAGCGTTAATGCGGGACCAGAGCACTGCAAAGGGGAGATTAAATCCCAGGAGCTGGATGGTGGGATGGAGAGAGGAATGGATGGAGAGAAGGGATAGAAAGATGCTTGACACGCCCAAAGGGATTAGCGTGCGCTCCTACGGGGGCGAGGAGACAAAGAAGACTAGCAGGGCTGGAGGAATGGTGGCACAGGGGGAGGAGGGGTTTGAGTTAGAGTTAGTGGGTTTTACAGTTAAGTGCAGTGTTATTGCTGACTGCTCACAGTGCCCATCTGTCTATTTATCTGTTATATCTGTATCACCCCTTTCTTTATCTCTCTTTATCTCCCACTCTGTTCCTGACCCCATGTTCTCAAGTCCAGCATTATCTCTGTTTCCCTGACCTCACAGTTTCTCTTCTGCCACATCTTAATCTTCTTTTTATCTCTTTAAATGAACTGTTAAATCTTATTTTGTGACTTCTCTCTGTGCCAACTTTTTTTTTACTAGACATTGTCCCTAATCAACAAAATAGTTTAAAGAAAGATAGTATAATCAATTTTTCCTTCCTCTCTTTCTCATCTAGGTGCAGTATAGATGGTGTGGAGGACAAGCGCATCATTGGTATGCAGATAGACAGCAAGAGTCATGCTTTGTGGGTCGCTTTCACCTCCTGTGTGGTTAAAGTGCCATTGTCTCGCTGCGAAAGACATGGAAAATGCAAGAAGTAAGTCTGATGTTTGCACATGAAATTGTCATTCAACTGTCAAACAATTTTGACCCCCACCAAGAGAGAGAAACAATGTTCCAGTGTACAATAAAGCAAGGGGCTAATGGTGTGGGGTGTGTTGTCTTCCAGGTCCTGTATTGCCTCCAGAGACCCATACTGTGGTTGGGTATCAGAGGGAGCCTGTAGACAGGTTGTTGGCAACACAAAGTAAGTGAACACAAAAACACAATCAGTTGGAAAGTGGAAAGAGGCCGGTGCTCTGGAAGTAAAAAAATTCAACAACCATTTAGGTTCCCAACTGCTACAGAGTGTTTTGAATTTGTCACAGCTCTGGTTGGTGCCTCTAACTGGCTTTTTTCCATAGCAATGGCAGCCAAGGCTGATGGGTCTCGTAGTATAAGTATTTCAATCCATCCTCTATACAAAACTGATGGAATATTACATGACCTCTCAACAACAGAGCTGACATATTAAAACCGTTGGCCCCACTATTACTGTGCTATATTACCATTAGAATTGGTTGAATTTAACCAGGTTTACATTTTGTCACCTCTAAAGTCACCTCTATTGCTTATGTCCCTTTGTCCTAAATGAAACCTGCATTAATAATGAATGCTATTCCATTACAGCTACAATGCAACAAACATGGCAAATGTTGTGCTGGTAACATGTGTTTAGCTGAAAAGTCATAATAATTCTGGATTTTAGAAAGCCTGACACACATGTGGTGTACAGGCGAATGATATTAAAACAGTATCCCACCTTTTTTGTCATGCCTGGTGGCATTCCGCTCTCGATTTGTCGTGTCTGTGATCTTTCTAATTTTATGGTGAGTAAGTGCAATTTCCTCCGGCTGAAAGGGCTATTGGAAGGATGAATGGAAGGAAAGTGTTGTTAGCCCCAGGCTCGGGGTTGGGTACGCAGAGCTGGGGAAAGCTCAATGGTCACGGTAACTATAATTTGTGGCTGTAGTTATGACACAGAACCAGATTATGCTTTCTGAACAAACAGCATATGGAGTTTTGTGGTGGGAAAAAACATTTTACAGATGAAGTCATAACAAAAGGAGCAGCACTCCAGCGGCTATTTGATGATGAATGAATTTGATCCCCCCCCCTTGCTGCAAAATGATTGGTCTGGCATGCCAATAAACCAAAGGCACACGTACTCACATGTACACGCAAAAAACGCCTAGCAAAAACACTCACGCTACCCATCCTATTATTATTCTGCAAAGCCAAAGCAGTGGACTGTTCTGATTGAGTTTCCACTTTGGAGCAGGAGTCGACACAGAGGCATTAAAGGGGTAGATGACCTCGCTCCGTTACTGTACAATATTTTTAAGTGAGAAAGGGAGGGGAGGGGGATTAGGCCTGGTAGAATCTGTTGGTTTGTGCTGAGCTATTCAAAGCATTTGCCAGGCTGGACAGAAGGGGGATGAAATGAGGGAGAGACAGAGGCATTTTGGTGTTAAATAAAAAGGTTTGCTCAGATAAACAGGTCCCTACAGAAAAGGGGGGGGGGCAACTTCTCTTTCTTAACATCAGTCTCTCTGTTTTACTTTTTGTTTTTTCCCCCTTAAAATACTTTTCCAGCACTACCTCTTTTCCTGTTTTTGTACCTATCTATCTTCTTACCTGTATTTGCCCACCCCCTTCTTTGTGTCTATTTTTATCCATCTTTCTTTTTCTATCTTTCCTCTGACATATTATTTCTCTCTTGCATGCCTCCCCTCCTTTCTTCTTTCCATCTGGCCCCAGTGCTAGCGTGCCAGCTTTCCCATGTGGAGTTATGCCTCTTATACCTACTGCCTATAAACAGCTTGCACTCTGGTCTCCTGCAATATGGTCCCCAGTCACCCCCCTGTTCATGCAAATGATTGCATACAGTGTGATTCTGTATGGTTTTATTATGTAAACCAGGTACATGACTGTGTTTCATTGACAACAGATCAGCATATTCATAACTATTTGTTAATTATAAAGCCATTGTCACAGCACCACTTTTCTCTGGATTAGAGGTGGGGTCTTATACAGACATATTACCTGGTGAGCCCTTGATTATTTAAGTCTGAGTTTACTGCAGGCGCTCCTTTCTAAATCAAAGCCATGAATCAAAATGAATGGGCAGCTTTGAGGAAGCATTATGCCAACTTACTTTTCACTGTATGTACAGTATATTAAGCCCCTGGTTGCCCATTCACTTCTGATATGAATATTTAATGCTATTATGCCTGACCTGCATTTCAACAGCCAAGTCCCCTCAGTGCAACCACACTTCTCACATAATAATCACATCTGATGCAAGATAATATAAAGTGTGGCCCTTGGCTGCCTCCAGTTATGTACAGTTTGAATCTGATTTAAATATGCATTATGTGGTTGCAGTGGGATCTTAACTCTGAGCTGAACCGTCTGTAGTGTCACATTGGAACACTCTGCACTTCTGTTGCTATAATTCAGCCGCCATGGGATGTGAACCCTTGAACCAAGGGTTTACGCTGGTGGTTCATTCACTTTCACATGTGCCAAATAAGGGGCAGACGCTGCATCTGTAGTGTGACTACTCATTGTTAATTCATCTCGAGACCCGTGGGATTTAAACCCTTGTAATCTTCATCTGAAAACAGTCTCACCACAGCCTGTAATGTTATTATCAACCTATAGTTGGGGCCATGACCGCAAGGTTGCCAATGTTTTGGTCTTGTGAAAGAGGCCAAACAACATTTCATGGCAGGGTGGGACGAGGTGATGAAGTCGGTGAGGAAAATCCGGCAGATACCA
Source organism: Lates calcarifer (assembly GCF_001640805.2). Classification (NCBI taxonomy): domain Eukaryota; kingdom Metazoa; phylum Chordata; class Actinopteri; family Centropomidae; genus Lates; species Lates calcarifer. The sequence continues at coordinate 5,270,603 of NC_066845.1, read as the reverse complement.
AGAGAGCTTGGACAGCATTTGTGCTTAGACAGGTTTAATTGTGCAACTCAGTGTCTGCTTTGTGATTATGACTGTGTATGATAAGCAAATCAGATAAGGAGATTAAACATGCCCCCCCAGAAATGAAGAGAGGATGCCGCTGTTGTTGTTTGCGTGGCTGTTATTGTGAAGGGGAAATTGGTTATCAAGGGGATAAAATTTACCATCTTCATCCCAATTAAGGTTCTGTCAGACTGAAGGAAAAGATTAAGAATAGATGATATTTTTCAATCATCTCTAACATATAAATATACATGAACTAGTGACTTTGACTTTGTCTCTGTTTTGAGAGCATAACAGCAGAAATCCAATTGTATTTCCCCCTAAATCTCCTGTACTCGTCCTTGTTGTCAGGTTCACGCTTCAACTCTGATCAGGGATAAAGGTTGGCGATGCTGTTTTGGAAATCATTCTTCTTCATGCTATAATTGTGACCAGTGAAGGGTGAGGAAGATGAGAGGTGGGTGAACAGGCAGGAGGAGGAGCAGCGAGGAGGAGGCGGGGGGGGGCTGAAGGAGGACTGTGAAAAGCTGTCATGCGTGACTGTGATCCTGGTTGACAGTTGGTCCGCTCTGTTTCACAGATCTCCTTACTGCCTGCTTGGTGGTCTTTCAGGAAGAAAACAGGTCTGCGTGCAGATTGCATCAGAAAATAACATCTCTGAAACTCTCTCCCTCTGTGTCATATGATGGCCCTCAAGCATGGTTACCCCTCACTGCCCTGGTCTTGGCCCATGTGATTGGGACTACCGCCTCATATCTCTACTGAACCTAGATGATGTCAGATACGGCGAAATGGGAGGAAGGATTAAACCAAGTGAAGTTCTGATGAAAATATTTTCATGCTTTTGTGTGTTTCCTCTTAAAGGAATAGTTCAACATTTTGGGAAATATTCGCTTTCTTGCCAAGAGTTAGATAAGAACATCGATACTACTGTCATGTTTGGTAGCTAAGCTTGGCATAAAGACCGGAAACAAGGGGAAACAGCTAGCCTTGCTCTGTCCGATGGTAGCGAAATCTGCCGACCAGCAACTCTACTGCTAACGATTTAACTGTCATTTCTTGTTTGTTTAATGGTACAGGCCACCATATGCTACTGTAAAACAACAAATTGTTCTTTTTACACTTCAATTTTTGTATGTATCCAACAAAGTATAATGCATTAATTAGTAAGCTTTATCACAGCCAAAAAAAACATAAATCTATTTGTATCAACGCTATTGGCAACGAGTCCTGTGCCAGTTATGGATTTACTAGCCTGCCAGTATTCTTCATAACCACTGATTTTAAGCCTCCAGGGCACCTGATAGGTGTTCTTTGATTTTGTTCCAGTATAGGGCTCTGTGCAGCATACACTGTGTGAAAGCATAGGGTAATGCTGTGTTTGGGGCTGTTTTTGTAGTAGCTCTCCTATAGCTTTGTTACTTTGCTAGGTGTGGTGAGCCTGCACGGCCTGGCCTGTTTTTCCACCACTGACCATGATGTCTCTGTTCCCCCCGCAGATCAGCCTTTGAGCAGGACGTGGAGCATGGTAACACAGATGGCCTGGGAGACTGCCAAAGTAAGCAGGCCCTCTTCACTCTTATCTTTCCTCCCCTCTTCCATACCCCCCTCCCCTTCCCACCTCCCCACCATTCCTCTCTACTCTGTTAACTTGGTCTCCCTCTTCTCTCGGCCCTCCGCTCCTTTCTTCGCTGCTGTCACCTCTTTCTCCCCCGTCTGTTCCGCCCTCACAATCCTCTCTTTCAGCCTCTTCCATCCATCTGTCCCTTTCGACTCTCATCCTCCTCTGTCCTTCTCCCGCTGTTTCTCTGGTCCCCCCGGTCAATAGAGTGTTGTGTCCCATTGAGCGAAGACTGGGTTCCTTCTTGCAAATTGCTACGAAAACACAACCCAAACATTCAGCGACACACAGGGAAGGGATTTTTACTTGTGAGCAGTCACAGGGCTCGTTTTGAAACACAAAACAAGACAGGGCTCTCAACCCAGTCAGCCTCAGAGGCTTTGAAAGGTCTCTTTCAGTCTGCAACACAGAGAATGGCGCATATGGCTAATGTACAGTATATTTGATCTTTTCATGTCCAAAATAACTGTTTGGCTTTGTCCAATGTGATACCCTGTTGATATTCTACTGAACTGTGAGAGAAACTTCAAAACAATTTGACATGAAATCACTAATCTTAGTCCATTTCATCTCTATTTCAACTATTTACCCAGGGTAAATGAAGGCAGTGCATTTTCACTCAAGTTTTCATCAGTATGTTTAGTCAAGGGAAGCCATAGCGCTGGACCTTCATTAGCTGTAGAAGCCCTATAGATCACCTCTGATTAAAAGTTAGGAGACTATCGAGCAGCCAGTCGATTCTGAATTACTTTAAAAGTCATGGCTTTTGATCATGTTAAAGCATAAGCTCTCTTTACTGCGCGCAATAACATGTTCTCCCTCATTTCTTTTCTTCTTCTTCCAGATACCTTTGTGGCACTGAACGGTAAGTATAACACATATACTGTCGAGGCAATCAAAATATAAAAGACAGGAGCTACATTTCATCTACCCAGACTCTTTAAGTTCAGCCACACCTCTTTGTCTAGTCAATCAATCAATGCCTCTCAAGGAAATGAAAACTCCTCCCACACGTGTAAAGAGGGGTTATTAATGACTCAAGGCTTTAACTGAATTCATTTCATTCCTTCTTTTTGATAGACAATCCTTCCAGTTACGAAGGTAATGAAACATTAAGACACGGTCGGTATATTTCACTTCTTGTAGTATTTCCCCCTCATCCAGCCCCTTTGGTGTTTAAAATAAAGGATTGCGGAATTAGAAATCAGAAATGTAGAACTGAATAAAATTAATGCTGATTCTGATTCTATTAGTTCTATTAGACCTTCTCTTCCCTCCTTGTTCCCTCTGCCCTCTCCTCTTTATCCCCTCTGCAGTAGCATTGATTAGCCCTGACCTTTGCTTGGCTAATTGGATGGATCTGGTTGTTGGTGGTTTTGGGGCCTGATGGTGAAGAAATGCCTCACCGTGCACATTAAACAGGACATGTGTCAACAGGGAGATGGAGAGATTAAACCGGCCTGTTCGGAGTCAGCGTAGCTCGAGATATGTCACTGCCAACTGCCAACTGCCACTGAGCATGTGCGGCTGGCAGAGGCTCTGCATGCAGTCAAAGATGCTTGATTAAAAAAAAGAGGCTAATGTAAACAGGCACAGACGTACAGTACATGCACACACATTTTTAGAGCTGGCTAGTTCTTGCAAATATGTTCACTCTCTTAATCACGCTGCACAATATCACAATCATGCTTCATCTGCTGGCTGATTGATACAAATTTCCTTACTCATGTATTTTTAAAGAATGATAAACAGATGTGATTACCCTGCAGCTGAGTTACTTTTATCCATAGCACCCACACCTACACTCACATCCACTTTATTTTTATCTAATCGGAGGGTGCATTAGTTTGGTTTTCAGTGACTCTCTCTCTCTCTCTCTCTCTCTCTCTCTCTCTCTCTCACGCACACACACACACACACACGTACCTCGCAGCTGCCAGATCAGAACAGTCAGATCCATACAGAAAGACAAGAATAGATATTTTGAAGTTGTTCCAGAAAGCCCAGCTCCCTCTCTCTCTTTCTCTCACCCCCCTGTGGCTGTACCCCCACTGTGATTCTCCCTCCTTTTGGAGATCCAGGGTCACAAAAAAAAGCATCTGTGTTGATGTGCACCCCTATAGTGCTGAATATGCTTCCACAGGCTTGGCGCGCGCGCACACGCACACACACGCACACACACGCACACCGCGCACACACACACACACACACACACACACACACACACACACACACACACACACACAGAGATAACACCCAGTTTACAACCCCCCAAACAAAGTCTCAGTCCATTGCCCCAGAGCCTCTCCATCTATCTGTTGGTGGTTGATATGGATTTGAAGATAAATAAATGCCCCTTCTCCATTCTCCTCTCCTCTATTCCAGACTAGACACCCTTGCCTCTCTTTTAATCTGGAGAAAGAGAGGGATGTGCATCCGTCGGCAGTTTAGGGATTTTTTTTTTCCTGATCCATGGAGGTGCTCTGAGGCTCCAAGCTTTCTCTCTATGTGTGTCATCTGCCTGAATTGCACTTCCCCTGGCAGTGGGGGAATGAATTATAAAATAGGCCTGTCACACTAATCTCTCAGCCTTGGGCCGATAGTTAAATAAATCATTTTAATGATTGCCACGCCACATGGAGGAAGAGGAGGAGGAGGCTCTGGGTGGTGTTGTGTGTGGGTGTCTGTTGTTCGTAGACTACCAGCAGCATCACTGCTAGCCCCCTGCAATGTGTCCCCCATCTTCAAACATAAGCATAAACACATATTGAAAAGGCAGTTGCGCATCTGCAAGCACACACACGTACTCAAACACGCGCACACATTGCTGTCACCTCCTCCGTAGAGAAACCGTGTTAAAATGGGAATTGGGGGCTGAGCTCCACAGAGGATGTTGATAGAAGTGTTGTTACTCTTCATCTTTGGATGATTTTTTTTTTTCTCAAACGTGTGGCTTAAGTACATGATGTTAAATACAATATACATCTTTTGCAAAATTGTGTAGGGTGGCTTAACTGTAAGCATGTGGGATGGTAATGTGATTAACATGGTTCAAAAATAAACAGTCAGACAAAGCTTAGGCATAAATTCTGCTTATGAAAGAAAACTGAAGACAGGCGGATGCAGGAGAGCACAGGAATTGTTTGAGAGACGCGCAGTGATAGGCGGCGAGGAGATAGGTATGATCCATCATCCACAGATGATAGAGTACTTTGCTTCATCTGTCAGATAATGTCAAACTTTCAGGTATAAGAGCATTTACAGTGCCTTCGTTTGCACAGACAGACATCCAGAGCATGCTGTTCTTGTTATAGTCTCATCATCAGTGTAACATCCTGGCTGTGTTATGGTACCCTCTTCAACCGTTGGCCAGTAGTTCATTTAGCCATTAAGGAATTTAATTACAGTGAGGGAGTCAGATTGGAGAAAATTCATTAACTCTTAATGACATATTTCTGATGATTGATCTAGCCGTGTTGCTGAGGGCTTTGCTAAATAAAGATTACCAGCTGTGAAACCGGATATGAAACGTTTGGGAGGTGTTCAGTTTAAAATGGAGAAAGGAGGGAAAGGCGGGAGTGCATGGGAAATAAGACAGAGGTGGAGAGGAAAGGAGATAGCAGGGGTTAAGAGAAGATGAGAGAAGCAGACGACAAGACAAGAAAAGGAGGAGCCGAAGAGCTGAATATGTCATCTCTAAGTTGCTTCTTTTGTGTGACAAACGGTCCAAAACACAAAGATATTCTGTTAAATGTCACAAAGAGAAATGGAAAATCTTAACAGCTGAGACTATTTGGCATTTCACTTTGAAAAATGACTAAAATTGTGCATTATAAAAATAGTTGCCAACATAAGAAGTCAACGATATACATCAAAATGAGCTGAGCATTATGATAAAATTGATTGAAAAGTTAGATTTAAAGTAACAGAAAGCTTGAGAAAGTTTGTGGGGAAAAGCACGAACCGAGTTTGAAGCGCTTTACAGTTGAAGAAAAGTTACAGGCAGACTTTCTCTGATGGAAAGAAAGTTTGTCTCTTGTCCTTCATTTCAAAGGTAGGCACCCTATGGTGATTGTGGAGAAATAAGATTGTGCTGTGCTCTGCTCTGACAGGCCCAACAGAGCTTTGACATGTCAGTCAGAACAGGAGGGGAGAGAGTCAGAGAAGACAGAGAGAGGCAGAGAGTGACAGGGAAAAAAGAAAGGACATGTCTATCCTGAGAAACACATACACACATTTGCTAATGAGTTGCCCTGGGTCACTGGGGGAGAAACACTTTGTTGCCTCACACAGCCCAGCAGCTGTCCCTGTGTGTGTGTGTGTATGCTTTAAAGGAGGACTAGATATGTGTGTGTGTGTGTGTGTGTGTGTGTGTGCGCGCACATGCGCTCACCCCTGCTGGCCTGTGCTCACATGCACTGAAGCCTGTCACTGCCCCGAGCATCGGTTAACCTGTGTTGTGTCCGGCAGGCCACCATCACCACCACCATCACCACACCCTCTCACTCCCCACCTCGGCCCTTCCCGAGGCCGCTGAGGGCCCCCTGGGGCGGGGCCGCATGGTGGAGCGGAAGGACCCCCCAATGAGCTCAGACAAAGGGGAGGAACCCTACGTGGCCGTGCCCTCTCAGACTCAGCCCGAAGCCAATGGTAAGCCTTGGAACGCAACAGCGAGCAGTCAATTTGGTCCATTGTCACCTGTGGCGAGGGAGGGAGAGGGAGGAAGGGGACGGGAGGGGTTTGCGTAATTGAGATTTACGGCTGCCTGGCTGCTTCCAGCTGACAAAGTGTAGACATACTGGATCACTTTCTCTCTAGGGGACAAATTGCCTCCAACTGCGGACGTAAACGCCCCACCGAAATGTACGCAAACACAGCTACACGATGCATACATATGCAGTCATGTGCACATGCACATCCCTGTGCTCATTAAGATACACATGCACACACACAAACACTGAAATGCACGCTCTGTAGGATGGATTTATTATCCATGGACTGTAATGTCCCACAGGGGATGTAATATCCAGACCATTACACTCTGAAAAGGAAGATGGCGATGTATTTTATTTCCTCAAGAAGATGGCCCGGGCCCCGGCTCTGTCATGCTTTGCGACACAGTGACATGACATTGAACGCCCTTTTCTCCTGTGTTAACAACCTGCCTAATGCTGTACCGCCTCAAGGACGGCACGCTGGATAAATGAGACAGAGAGAAAAAGAGGGACAGGAAAGAGACGAGAGGGACGACACACATCGGGGGGGGGGCACTGCAGTGCTGTTGATCCATGCTTTGTCCCTTAATAAAAACAGCCAGACCTATTACAGATCCCATTAAAACAACATGCAAGTCCCAGACACATTACATAGTTCATGCTGTTAGAGGCAGCGTCACCATGGCCTTGGGGTTGGTTATTCATGTATTCATGAATGCAGACTGGTAGATACTTTCTATAGACACACTGTATATAAAGAAAGAGACAGAGTAAAAAAAAGAGCAGCTAATGAACTTTGTAAAGTTTCTTAAAAAAAAACAATGTGCTGCAGTGTGTCTTTTCACGCCAAAAAACCCTCAGTTTGTGCCTGTCATGTATTAAAATTACATTACAGTTACAGCGCTAAGAAGCCAATTTTCCAAAAATATAAAGCGATCTTTGACAAAGCCAGAAGGTCGTTTGACAACACTTAACGATTCTTCAGGAGTTATTTCCAGAGTCGTCTATCCATCTAAATGAAGAAATACTCTGTTAGACCAGAAACACACCAAACTAAGATGGTAGTTGGAAATGTCAACACATCTCCTTGTTCATATTGTACAACGTGAGCCAAATTAATAAAATTGTAATCAGTCATACTGGTATGCACTGTTTCATATGAAATAGCAAGTTCATATTTTGCTTGAATTTTACATAAAGAGTAATGATCTATCTAATTTCTGGCTACTTACAAACCAAAAAAAAACAACTTTTTTATGGTATACTAGACAGAATATTTTTTCATCCACATAGCTGAAAGAGTGAAGATTTTCCTACAAAACAGCAGTGTGTTGATGGGTAAAACAAGTCTACATTTGTATATTATTGGATACTTAGAGATGTTACTCAAACTAAAATAAAGCATTACTTTGGTTCAGTGTTTACTGAAGGCACAGCAGCAACTGCAACATGTCAGCTGGAAGCAGTATGGCACCAGTAGGTAGATCCAAACACAATGGTGGCAGAAACTTCAGACAGCATGCCTACAGCCAGCATCACAACATGCTGTTGCTCCTCCTGTTGCCTTTACCTGAGCAGGTGTAACGTTACTTGAGCCTCACAAGGAATGGTGAGGAATTCTGTGCTATGAGAATCACAAATAGCAAAAGCTAAAAGTTTCTTATTTTTGGGGGTGAAATGTGGGTGTCTCATGCTCAGGTAACTGCAACAGGGCTTCACATTTCAAAACAATGCTTCCTGCTGTTTTTTCTGTATGATCATTATTATTATTATTGTTATTATCATTTATATAAGACACCTTTGCAGCTTGTTGTATTTATCAGTTCTATTTCAATTTCAGCTCTACAGCCTTTTGTTTTCTTTTCTCTGAAAGTCAGCTCTGATGAGATTTCTTTGATTTTCTTGTGTTGGTTTCTTGTGAGCAGTTCTTGATATTTTGCATGGCTTGGTGTGAGACTGTCTTTTTTTTTTTTTTGCTATTTATATATTTGCCTATTTTCCTGTCTTGATTGCTTTGATGGTATTAAGCACAGTTTTGCCTCCATGCAGCTTAATGCTTTTCAGCATGGCAAATCGAGCACCACAGTCAACAGTATCCATTTCCCGCTCCACCCATCCTGCCTCCTCTTCCTTCCTGTCGCCCACAGTATTACTGGCTTCAGGTGTCAACTGTACTGTGAAAACTTTGCAAACTGCGTGTGTGAAAGTGAAAATGGAATCAATATATGAGAAATGATTATGGAGTCAGAGACTAAGTGAATGAGTCATTTTATCAGCATTTTAATGCCATAGAGACAAATTCATGCACCCCGTTTTACAGAAGAAATAAAGGATAGATATTCGACTATCCATCAATCTTTCAAGTTAAGTAAAAAAGTTTATGCTTGAGTGACAATGTATTAGCTTATATCCAAAGTCGTTTGCAAGCTTGTTCACGATTTGAAAGAAATTACAATTACTCCCCAACTTTTTCATTTTCAGTTGAGACATTGTGGAATCTTATCTGCTAATGAATATTACAGTGCTGCCAATATGTATTAGCCTGACACCACTAGAGTAATTAGAAATGCTGCAAAGTGATGAGTATTCACACACTGATGATATTTAGCACCCAACAGCATCATTATCCAGCATTCCAGTGGGACCATCGCAGTTGCCAGGTGGCCGCTTGTGTTTCACAGTACATTTGAGCTTGGTGTTTGTCTGTCTATCTGTCTGGGCCTCATCTGTCTCTGTTATATTTTCCTCCAAATCTGTCAACCCGCCACATACCTCTCCCTTTGCCTCCCATCGCTCACCCTGCCCTCCGAGAAACAACCTGCCCCGCCACTTTCCACCATCTGCTGCCATTGTGATCAGTCTCCCTTCCACAGGACCTCTCATCTGACTGGGATGGCATGTTCCAAGGCTATACCTTACCTAGTGCAAATTAATTCCTGAACCAATTTATGGAGCCTCCTCCCCTCAATGCCCCTCCCCCCTCTGCCTCTCTTACTGTCTCCTCTCTTCCTCCGTCTCTGCACCTCCTCCTCCTCCGCCTCTCCCCTCGTAGTCTGTCTCTTCTCCAACTGGAGTCATATCTCTTCCCTTGTCTGCAGGAATGAATCCTTACCCTGCCCCCTCCTTTTCTGCTCTCTCTCATCTTTCTACCTCTTTTTACCTCTGCCTCCCTATCTCTGTCTCTCTATGTCAGGCTCAACTCTACCCCCCCCCAGTCCCCCCCCCTCCACACACACACACACACACACATCCACCCTCCCTCCAACACCGACCTGTAGCCACCGCTGTGTTGCTCCAATTTATGGGTTCATTACAGCACCTATCCAGGGGAGAAGGAAAGGGGAGAGGTGGAAGGACAGAGGGATGGAGAGAGACAACAGGGGAAGGGACATGGGAAATGAGGGAGGGGAGAAGGCGAGAGAGAAAAGGAACACGCCTGATAAAGATTTATTAAACACAACGAGAGTATAATATAGCAGCGAAGGTTATAAGGGAAGAGAGTTAGAAGCGAGAAGGTGGACAAACCAGTTGTAAGATGGAATTGAACAAATGTGATGGAAGAAAGGGGGAATAAGAGAAGATAGAAGATGTAGTCAGATACTGTAGCTGAAAGGACTCAACAACAGTGTTTCTCTCTATCCCTCTCAGTCATTTGTTTTCATACTGGGCCACAGTTTTTACCCTGAAGCTGAGTCTATGTCCTGTATTTTATGTTTACCCAACTAAGCCAACTAATCCTGGCTGAAACAGTGTTGGGCTTAATATCAAAAATCTCCAACTGCATCTGGTGAAACCCTGTCTCCTAGAAATTACATTTATATGCTACTAACAGCAAATACATTTTGAGGGAAATTTAATGCTGCCCAGATTAAGTTTTATCAACATGATGAGAATGTGAATTAATGTCACTGGCAATTTGCTAAATTTTGGCAATGAACATATTAGCAAATGTTCCCTGACAAGATATTTCATTTATTTTCCTCAAATATCTGCCCATAGTAACAAGAGCGTGATTAACATTTTAAGAATTATGTTAAGGCACTTGAAGCACATGGTTAAGGTTAAGGGAAAGACTGCATTCTTGGATAAACGCTGGAAAAGTCAACAGTGAAGCACAAGACGGGATGTGTTTACTTTATTAACAAGAACCAGGCCACATTGTACTGACAGATGTTTCTATTATTTTGTCCACCTCATTTATATTGGTAACAGTAGGCTAAATAAAAGAAACACCTCTCTGTGTAACAGTTAAACAGCACCACAGACTGCAGCCTCCAAAATGAATCAGTTGAATCAACGCCTCTGTAAAACAGTTTCAACAAAAACTGAGCAGTATATCTTTCATCACTGTAGCATGTATTGCAGGACAGCATTAGTTTAGCTGGCTATCCCTAATAAACTGGCAACTGGATGTAAATGACACACTTTCAACACTAGAATAAACATTACCTATACACATAATCCAGACAACAATTACACTTCTTACCACAGTGTAATTGGGAAAACAAATTAGCACTGTATAAAAACAATTTCTAAGAGACATGGTTGTCTGGTGCAATGTTTTTGTTTTCTCTTGTCATTCTCATTATGATTCACAAGTGTCAATTAGCTGAAGAAGATGCAGTGTTCCCATATTGATAATTACAAACTTGATTTGCAGATTTCATCTGAAGAACCACAACAACATGTTTACAAAAAAACACTGTGGTATTTTGATGACATTTCTTTACCATTACACGAGAGCTACTGTAATTTATCGAGAGATATGATTTCCCTCCGTGTCAGGATTTCATGGCAATACCAACTGTCTGACAGCTGCTCTGCAAGGGTTATTTTCAGCTGCAGGCAGCTCGCTGACACCTGTGTGCCAAGGTGAGGCGGTATGATAGAGGAAGAGTATGACCCCACTCACACAGGGATGCAGAGCTTTTTTTTCTATACTAAAAAGTCATGAGCATTTCACTTCATCTCACTTTCTGGGAGGCAGTTGAAGGAACATTTCACCATCATTGCTGGGCATGTCATGTCAATCTTGAATGTTACATATAGTTATGTGGAAAACAAACTGTCAAATATGTCCAAAACTAGCAGAAAAAAAATTTGTTTACAGTCAAATTCTAGTTTCAAATTTTTATGAATTCAGCCTCCATCCCCTCAAGTCCGTCCAGCTACATGCCCCTAGACCAGCAGAAAAGTGGCTTTGATCTTAGCCTTTCTGGCAAATTTGCAAACACAGTTATGCTTGTACTGTTAAAAAAAATGCCACAAAAAAAAGTCAACTTGTGTAGTTTGTAAGGGTGAGTTTAACCACCATATTAGCTCTTCAAACTAAACCAAATCAAACAACTACTGCCAAATGGAACAAGGGAGCGTTTAGTAGCCATTTCTTTTAAATGTAGTCAGTCCATAACAATCACACATTCCCTCTCAGCTATGTTTCTTCTACCACTAGTGAGCCAAAAAAGAAAGATAGAAGAAGGATTTCTAGGTTGTCTGATTATTATGAAGACACCTCTGCTCTCAAATTACCCTCCCCTGAAGGTGAGCTGACAAGATATGAGGTAGTAGAGGCTGTAGTTTAACATGAATTCTGCTCACTGTCAGATGATGCATTTGGCTGGTGGATTTTTTCAGCAGCCTGTGAGGGTGGGCACACTGGGAAATGTAATGTTAGTAGTTTCATATGTCCTTGCAGTAGAATGATAGGATTTAGGCTAATCCAATAAAAAAGGATGATGGCATGCCGGTTAAAAGTTGGCCCTTTAATGCAGAAAAACTGCACTGCTGCAAAGAAAAAAATGCTAAGTTTTTGTAATCAAATGACCACAACTCATATTCCTGCCATTCAAACACCTTTACTGTTGTATTAACCACAGGATTTAGGTTTACCGTTCTCTGGCCAAAGATTACGATTGGCCTTTGTGAGGCAGATGAATTATTTGCAGCTCACTGTGAATCATAATAGAAGCAGTGCACTGGATGTTTTCCCGGCATTACGCACTTCCCTTACTGACGTCAAGCCATAAGCCATAATTTCCTTCACTGATTAGTGTATTGTTCTCTCAGACCGCTTTTGTTTTATACACACATTTGCTGCTTACTTTTCCATTTTTATGTTTTGGTTATGCTTTTCAGTAAGATGTCTCACCATTGCTGGTTGATACAAAGGCTTTGCTTTGTCTTTCTGGCCATGTGAGACTGAATCTCACATCACAGCAGCTCATCCCTTTGTGCTTTTGAAGCTTGTCTAACCCACATGCAGCTGTCATTGTTCTTCTTTGAACTGAATTTAAACGATCACGTTCACCATGTCCAGGAGTGAGCCACTCATCAAGCAGATTCAAGCTGAGTCTTTGTTCTCTTGTGGCACTTAGTGGGGCCTGTTTCGTACGAATACATTTCTTAATGATTATCAGTACCAGCATTTATAACCGGATGAATTACAACACGTCAGCACACACACACATACACACACACACACACAGACATATTAGTCATCCATAGAAGTCAGTAGCTTGTCACACATTTTCAGCAGTCATAACATGATAAAATACACATGAGTGGGTCTCCATCTGTGTAACAATGACTCATCAGTATTGAATACTAATTAAAGGTAATAAATAAATCAATAATACTGAACAAAAACCACACAGGGGTACAAACTATAGTTTTTCTCTAAAATACAGAAATAACTGCATTTATTGTTCATGATGGGCAGCATCTTTTAACAAGTCTATGAGTCAAAGAGTAGTTGTGTCAATTTAAGGCATCTAACAGCTGATGAAAAATGTTCCCAGGAACGTTTAATTTAGGCTGATTTCCTGTGAGTATTAAATACTACAGTTTGTATGCAGGGAGGTGGATAGGGTAGTACATCAGTGTTAATACCTGAGGTGCCAAATTATATAATTAGGGGTTTAATTATATCTTAACTGGCTCATCAGTATGCAGTGCACTGACTCAGGATTGTCTGATGCTTTAATATTGAATAACACCATTAAGTGGCTCTTGAATGCAAACATACACAGCCCTTAATGGGCTAATATCCTAACTGGGGATTAAATATAACTTAATGAATTGCTGTCATCAACTAAACAGCAATGTCCTTTTTTAAAAAGATGACAACAAACAAGTCCCTGAAAGCAAATAAGAAGTTTCTAAAGCTCTCACCACAGTGAAGGAAGAGTAAATAGTTTCTGCTCCACTTCTTCATGTTTTCCTCTGCTCCATTAGTACTTTAAATGTCAAGGTCCACTGTTCTGTCTTTCAACAAGTGGCGAGTCAGTGAGTGCAGTTAAGCGCTGATTAAGATTTTTATCAATTCACAGACAATATCTCTGTGTAACGGCCTGTAGTCAGAGGTTAGGGCCCTCTCTGTAACCCCTCTGTGATGTTTAACTGCCTTTGAAGTTTTTCCCCAACACCAACACAAAGACGAGCTCTGTGGGCTTAAGTCAGCTGGTGCTTCTGAAGAGATTAAAAGAGTGTAAGAGTGTCTATGTGTGTCAGACAGACAGAGAGCAAGAGCATTCACAAGTTCCAGTCACAGCAGATTACAATGTTTCTGATTTACAAGTAAGTGTTGCCGACCCAGGCTGTTTTGACAGCGAGAAATATCTGAGTATCTGAGATATGTGTTTAATATCTGAATGTTGAGGCCCGAGGCGGTGTGAAATTCAAATCAATTCAACCGCTGAGAGAAGTGTCGAACTGCAGGATGCCTTGCAATGCATTCTGGGGGCGAGGCAAGAGTTGAAACCAGAAGATTATAAGTCACTGTATAGTCAGAACCCCAACAAGATGAGACTAAAGTAGAAAATCTGTGGGGTTTTAGCAACACTTTGATACATTTCAAGGTCACGTTGTGAAAGTTTTGAAAAGTTTTGCCAAGATCACAAACGGGTCTCTTAAAAAGTGAGCTGCGCAGCCACCTTGATTCAAAACCCCGAAGTCCTGTGATTCGACAGAGACAGCTCCGGTGTCCTCTGTGGCTACTTTCATTCTCTTTGATGTTAAGATGAGAAACAATTTCTCACATGAAAAATAGAAGTCTTCAGAGTTTCCTCTTTTTCTTTCCTTTGTGTTTTTACCTAAGGCCTTGAGGCTAAGTACCCTCTGGAAGTGTGTGTGAGTACCAGAGACATGAGTGATGGATGGAAGGAGAGAAAAAGTGAGAGAAAGAATGAAAGGATTTTATAAAAAGAGACACAGACAGGAAAAGCCATGCGGTGCAGGTTAAAAAGGGCTTTAACCTCGGCTCCCACGCCCGGAATAGAAGACAAAGATCCAGCTCCACAGTTCGCCTCCCTCACCAGCGCGGACAACCCGTTTGGCTCCGCTGCCCTCTGGCTTTGTTATTCAATGTGAGACCCAAATTCCCAGTCGAATAGTCGAAAGTTAACCTTTAGTGGCAATAAATTCACTGTCATGAAAATTCATAACAGTTTTGACTTGCTCTTTCAGGATGTAAGCACCATAGACAGAGATAAATGAATGTATTTACATTTAACATGGATTATGGATAAAAAGAGAGATTTGCCAAAGTATTTGTTTATGCCTGTGCTTTCATTTTCTTGCGTAAATGATTTTGGAAGATTTTCAGGGCTCCTCACCTCACCAAGTGAAGCTGAATTACACTCTTCCTTTTCTTCGCGGTTAGCTGAAATGTTTAACCCCAGCAGCTCTCGAACAGCACCCGTCACTATTGTCGCTTCTGCCAAAAGATGATAACTCACAAAGGTTATAATTACAGCCTTCCCAGTTTCCACTGAATAGAACACTTAACATATGGAAGATGAAAAGTGTGAAAGAAAATACTCTGAAACAAGAAGAAAGTCAGGAGAGTGATTCATTGTTTCTGCAAAGAAGCAGAAAGTGGGAAGAAAAAAAGATCTGAGCGAAGGCAGGAGAAAGTCAACAAAGTGAAAGATAGCAGCTAGGAAAAGTATCGCCCTCACTCTCAGATGTTACTGTATGAGATGGGAAGCAGATGTTTCATCAGATGGGTGAGCCGTTTGGTCACACGAGTCCGCAGCATAACACTTGTCAAACCTTAATGCCTCGCTGCAGATAACACTCATCACTTCTCACACTATCTACACAGCCGGGCACGTCCCCGATAAGAAACCATTTTGGCCAGAAAAAGACGTTTTGAAACCTTTTGTTTAACACTAAATGAGATATGGTTGAGCTTCATGTTTTCAGCACTCTATTAAAGAGAAAAGTGAAGTTTTGTTTTTACTATAAATGACTAACGATCTGAGCAAAAGTAACTGCTCTTTTTTTGTGTGTCTTGCTTAAGCTTTAAATCCAGAGACGGAGGTATTTCTCAGTGCTTTATTTCAGCCGGGGAAAAAAAAAAAAAGACTTTTAAGTCATGTTTTTGGACTAATGAAGTATGACTGCAGCTAGTGAGGATTATGGATGTTAGTTGAAGAGAGTCTGGATTTTGGTTCCATGAGAACAGATTACTATTGCTGTTTCTGTGTCTGTGTTATGTCTCGCTTAGGAGACAGAAAGGAGATATTCTCCAACTACGTCCTTCTTTGACACAGCCGAGCTGAAAAGCCTAAACGCGATTACCCCGGCCCCTTCAGGATTTTACAGAATTATTGCAACTAACGCTTCATTTTGTGTTCTTTGAGAAAATTACAGAGCAAATTGAAACACTTTAATGATAATCTGCAATAAACTGTGATTCACAGAACCAGCTTAATATAGAAATAGAAAATTGCATTGATCTGCTTGTTGACAATTAATTTGATTACTGTGTTGTGTTAAACTGTTAAACTGATGATGTTTGCAGCTTATATCCCTATCCCTATAGTGCCCCATTTCACTTCTCAAAATACACTCCTGCTTTGTAAAAATCTACAAAACAAGAAATAAGGTGTCATAAAAGGGTGGTAAAATAATTAGTTTAAAAATGCAAGTCAATAAAAATAAGTTTAAAGAAGTTTTAAGTCCAGGTGATACTGCCATAGCCTTTTTAGCCATTCTTGTCACTTTTATATAAATTTCTGCCAAATGAAAATATCTGTGATTTCTGAAAGCTGTTATACAAATCATATCACCCACACATTGCCTATTTTAGAACAACCATTCACTGTTAAACACACCTCCTCTGTATAGGAGACACACACTGGCATAATGGATTATGAGAAGTTGAATTCAATTCATACATATGAATATCAGATTATTGCCCTTAGTTATATTATCCACTGTGATGGAAAGCTTTCATCATTTTTGCATTTTACAGTTTTGCAGGTTTTTATGATCTCCACAGGGAGGTCACAGGGAGTATTTCAAAAATCTTTCACGTGTCAGTGCTGCGCAATGAATAATATATACCACGATAGGAACGCAGATCACACACGTGTAACTGAGTCACGTTATCAAGACCAGAAGTGCACTGTGGGAGCTTTTTACGTGATAAAGCCCACCTGTCTAATCCTCCGTCTGTGGTAACTGATCTGTGTTGGCCACAGGTCATGTGTGAACCCATTATAAATCTCTCTGCCGTGGACTGGTGTGTTTAACCCCAAGGAACAAAGTGTTGCATTAGACGTCTACATTCATCAACAGCCTGGAGGCTATCATCTGTGTGTGTGTGAGGTGCATGTGTCCACAGTCATGTATATGTGCGTGCAGATTATTGTTGACCCCATTTTATTGCACACAACCTGCTGCTCCTTACTCTCCCGCCCCTAGAATACTCCATAGCTGCTTTTATTGAATTATCTTTTATTTGGCCGTATCGCAGCGCAGTCTTTGCCGGTCTTTGAAAGTGGCGCTTTCATAAGACACTGATGACACAGCTCATTGGATTTAGCGCCTAATCAGAGGCTTTTTAATGTATTCTCTGTGATTCATGAGATTGGATCCAAGCTTTATGAAAAGTCTCCCATTTGCATCGATGAGAAGAAAGGGTTTGGGTATTTCAGGCTCCTTTATCTGCGCTCATATCTTTTTTCATTTCAGCAGAGGGTTTTATCTGGGATTTAAAATGTGAATCATAATCACCCCTCCAAAACACATTTTCAGTCTAAGATTGGATTTTCGGGAATACTGAATGTTGCTACTTCAAGCTACCATTTTTGCCTGTTTTGAATAGGTGTTCTTCATGATGGGATAAACCCTTTTCTCATTTACATGATTTTCATGAAATTATTTAAACCTCTAATCTTTTTACCCAGAAAATGTTTTTAATTATTGTAATTCAATATTATTTTCTTAGTTCATCTAATAATAAGCATCTCTCCCAACAGCTCTATTTTTCTTAGAAGCAGGCTCCTACAACACACACCAGCGGCAGTATCATCTCTCCCTCTGTTAGCCTGCCAGTCTGAATGTCATCTCACCGTTTCTCTGCAGGTGTGATCCGTGAGAGCTACCAGAAGGGTCGCGACCAGCTGGTTCCCGTGACCTTGTTGGCCATCGCCGTCATCCTAGCATTTGCCATGGGCGCCATCTTCTCTGGCATCATTGTCTACTGTGTCTGTGACCACCGGCGGCGAGACATGGACCTGACAGGCCGCAAAGAAAAGGACAGCCACCACCTCCACTCCCGCCGGGGATCAATGAACAGTGTGACTAAGCTGACGGGCCTGTTTGAGACGCAGGCCAAAGACGGCCGCCCTGAGGCGATCCTTACCCCTTTGATGCACAACGGGAGAATGACACCAAACGGGAAGATGCTGATAAAAGCAGACCAGCACCACCTGGACCTCGCTGCTCTGCCAACGCCTGAATCCACCCCCATGCAGCCACGTCGCAAGCCCAGCCGGGGAAGCCGCGAGTGGGAGAGGAACCAGAACCTCATCAATGCTTGCACCAAGGACATGCCACCTATGGGCTCCCCTGTCATATCAGATCTGCCCCTGAGGGCGTCACCGGGGCACATCCCCAGCGTGGTTGTCCTGCCTCTGCCGCAGCATCAGCACCAGCTTCAGCCTCACCTGCAACAGCACCAGCAGTCGTACCAGCACGAATACGTGGAGCAGCCACACCATAGTGACCTGAGCATGGGCCACGGCGTCGTGGATGACCAGGGGGCCACCCTGGAGTACAAGACAGTAAAGAGCCCATGTCACAACCTCAACATGGTGGATCCAGATGGGGTGCTGCCGCCTCGTGTGCCCCAACGAGAGGCCTCTCTCACCATCCCCCCCGCCGTCCCACAGATGGGCAAACGTTTAGAGGTCCACTCGTCGGTTTACGGCCTCCGGAAAGGATCGGCATCCGCTGCCTCCGGATCCTCCGTCCTCAAGAAGCACAACACCAACTCATCTAACTCCTCCCATTTGGCGAGACATCACAGCTTCAACCGTGTGGAGACTCCACCACCTGCACCTCAGAGGGTGGACTCCATACAAATGACAGCACAGGGCATATCTCTGTCACGGCAGCCTGGAATGAGCTCCTACGGTTCACTGCCTCGAACGGGCATCAAACATCTCAAGCCTGATGTCCCTCCCAAACCCTCCGTAGTGTCACTCTCAACAAAAGTCAAGTCCAGTGACTCCTGCACATAGTCAGCTCGTTAACCTGTCAGTCCAATGTGAACAGACAGTAGTGAAAGGTTTTTCTGAAAGAGAGAAAAAAAACAGGGAATACTGTACAACTTGCATCTCCTTTTAGTGTTTTTTTGTTTTTGGTGTACAGTGGAAAATGCAACAGTTTTTTTAAAAAATACTTTCTTTTTATATAAATATGTAAATATTATACAAATGGTTGTCGTTATTTGTTGCCGTTTTAGAGCTAATGCTCTGGCTGGCTCCCAGTTCCTCTGTAAACACACATGGGAACATGTGCTACTGAAACAGAAGAAGATGATGCTTGTCCTGAATATTTCATCCAATGGCACCCTGTAGCATCCAAGACGGTGGCTCTCTTGTTTGTGGTGTCTTTGGCCACCAGGACTTGACTTGATACTTAATCGCGCTGGTAAAAGCACATAAGAAGTCAGCACGGGGGAGTTTTGGAGAATAATTGTTGTACAGTACCTTGAGGACTGGGGGATCTGAGTGAGTGGGCACTCAGAGAGACTGAGCTCAGACTGAAAGGGCAGGCGGCTGCCTGAATTCTGTCGGAAACTGTGAAAAGCCTCTCAGTGTTACAGCAATCAAGTCCAGCCTGGGTTTGACAGGAAGCCTGGGCCAGAAGAATCTTCTACTGTACTGGTTACTGAATAACACATGACTGTTAATACTAATAGCTTGTTGTATTTATTTTTATTAAGTGCTTTTGAAAAATAAAGACTGACTTTCTAGGCTCAGAGAGAGAGAGAGAGAGAGAGAGACAGAGGGGACAGAGAAGAGATCTTTTAATATTAATTAATCAAGTGTGAGAAAAAAACTTATTTAAAGTCATTAAACTGGAGCCAGTAGAACTTTCTTGATGACTAAAGGTCCACTAGGTCTTACTGAGTGCTCAGTGGGAGCTTGAGATATATGTGACCTCTGTGAAGAGGAGGAGATATTTATTTAAACTGTGCCAGACAGGGACTTTTACCTTCATGGACCAGAATTTCCATTGTTTTAGACCAATCATAAAAAAGACTTCCTGAATCTCACCCTTTCACTCCTCCAATGAGCATCACCCCACCCCTCAATCAGCACTGTGGTTTTGTGTGAGTCAGTAACATTTGTCCTGATTGGTTGCTGGCTTTCCGGTGCCATCAAAGCTCACTGTTGCATGTTGCGAATATAAGAAAAACCAGCTGCAGCAACAGTATGGGAATCTGCACACACACGTACAAAAAGAGGCTGTCAGTGACGCTGTGAGCGGACAGAGCATTGCCTCCGTCTCAGAACGTTATCGTCTTTTCTACCAGCGTCACACAGATGAGCAGGCAAAAAAGAAAACTATATTAAAAAAAAAAACATCTGTAATTGCCTGCTTCTTTTTCCACATGTAAATTTGTGCCTTACACCCTAAAGTAGTGACAATGTTTTCTTTAGTAGCTGTTAACTTTGTCTCCTTGTAGTATTTTTTATTTTTATTACATCATGACATTTCCCTGGTTTGATAAAAATGCAATTAAAGAATGTAGGTGTTATTGTTGTGATTCTGGTCCCTAGACATGACACACTTACAGTCCGGAGGGAAGAGAGTAAGGAGGATCTTTCTTTCACTCTTCCTCTGTGACACACATATACAAACACATGCACATGCACATGCACATACACACACAAACACACTCATCTTTGTGGTTCATTTCTGATTGTGCCATTAATGCGCTTAAAGCAACCCTTTATGTTGTGCTGGCAGTGTCGATGAAGACGTTGTGAGTGTTTTTGATTTTCTATTTTATACAATTTAAAAAGTCCTGGTATTTGTTTTTATGTTTTTTTTTCTCTGCTGTCTCTTTGTTTGGAGTGATGGTTAATTGACTGATTAACTGAACAATTAACATTTGTGTACTTGAGAAGGCCAATGTATGTGTATCTTTCTGGTGCACTGCAATAATAATGCAACGACAACACAACAGCGAACGTACAGGATGAGATACACATAGGCACCCGGTGTACTGACGCAGTCCTTGCTTCTTGTGTGTGCATCGTAACACTTAATTTGCTAGGCAGTTGCATAAACAGGCTGGTTCCTGTGAAGAAAAGTTGACATTTTAAAACAACAATATTAAAAATGTACCTTGTTTAACCCCCTTTTTTAAGCGTTTTTGAGGAATTTTAGAGATAAGTTTTTATTTTGCTTCACTAACTCTCATTATCAAGGCCTTAATAACGGCTGAGAGTTCGACTAATCTGACCTTTTTTTTCCTTTCATTTCCTTTACTTAAGGATTTTTATTGATCACCCCCTCCAACACTTAAATCAATGGAGCACTCCCTTAGTGTTGTATGTGTAGATAGGTAAAAGTTTTTCTTGATATCAAGCAATTTTCTGTTTCTCAATGGAGGAAAGCCAACTATGTCTCAATCCACAGCTAAAGTGAGGAGGACACGTAGGATCTGTGACCTGACTAACATATGTGTACATAGATGCTTGCAGGGTTCGGTTGCAAACGATGGTGTCTTGGGCAACAGATGAGGTCAAAGTGGGAGCCCCTTCAGAAACATGGTATGGGGTCAATTCAGACAGTCATAGTAGCGATTACCTAAAGCTATGATCTTTAAAGTGCAAGTGACCCAAGGTTAGTATGAAGGGGTGTGTTTACTTCACAATTCCAGAATACCATTGCATTGTAGACTGGTAACTTGGCACTACAAGGCCCTATTTACACCCTTGAGTGTATTGAGGCGTGCATGGACCAGCAACTTTCCCAGGCCAGGAATAATGCTGATCTACAACTAAATATTTCTTGTGTAGAAATGCTCAGTTGTGTCAGCTTCTCGCCTTGGAGAATTGTCGTGTCTACACAGAATGTGAACAAGAAAATCTCTCTGGGTCAGAAGGTTAAACGTCCGCATCCTGTGTAGAAGGGTAAATTTAGCTGTGGGTGCATTTCAGATTCCGCAACATCAAGCATTTTGATGTCAGAATAAAGTTCGAACATTTTTAAGACTGGATTGGGTTTGACTGTGAAGGCTGCTGTGGACAGT
Organism: Lates calcarifer; assembly: GCF_001640805.2. NCBI lineage: Eukaryota > Metazoa > Chordata > Actinopteri > Centropomidae > Lates > Lates calcarifer. The sequence goes on along the minus strand of NC_066845.1, from coordinate 5,248,663 downwards.
GAGGTTCTTTGGTGTGTGCCTTTTTGTCTTTCACCCTTGTTATAATACACTGCTATTAGATGCAAATCGACTCTCTTCTCAACTTCTCAACCTTTTGAACTTTGTAAGCTTGTAAGATATTGTGACGTCACAAAGTTTTTTGCCCTACTCTCTCCACTTCCTTAACATCTGATTCACAGCTTAATGTATGTTGTAAAGAAAAAAAACTCTTTAATTTAATGCAAAATGTAATTAAAAAAAAAAGAAAATAAAATTCTTGTCATGAAGACTGTGATACGTCCTTGACTTTTTCACTTGTTTCTCTGCCTGAGGTGGTTATCTTTTTTACTAGGAACGTCTTTAGTTGTTTAATTTTGTGCAGCGCTGTTTGGGGAAAACCAAGCCTGGGTTATGCACAGGATTTGAAGGTTCTTCCAATAGAGAATCAGTTTCAGGGAAAATATTGTACTTCTGTGACCTCGAGTACACTATTCTTCTTTGCTTGTAAAACCACCACCAGCCTCTTGAGATCTGAGAAACTTTTCTTCAGAATAAGTTTCTACTTCTGATACAAAGCACGTCTGAGTGGATGAAAGTGCTTTAAAGTGAAGTGAAAATGATTCATATCTAATAAGTAAAAAAGACAAGGTTATCAGCAGAGGGAAGATGCCTGTACTCTATTTTACTATTGATCCTTTTGGTTAAATGAAGCAAACAACTTGATGAAGATTGGAAGCAGATTTCTGTTTGGCAGACTCGTACATGAGGCACTCAAAATCATCATTTAAACTATAACACATAATTGTCCACAGAGGCAGTAGGGGTTCATAAGTGTACTGTAGGTTTGGGGTAATCCATTTAATCCCATATAGGAAATCAATAAACTCTTCAAATAAATTCTGAAGGCAACTGCAAGATAATGGAGGGGTTCCAAAATACAGATGATATTGTCTTCTCTTTTAGTCCCATTTAAAGGTACTGCAGCTGCATTTAGAAAAGACTGTAGAAAATGGAATGCTATGGTATAAAGTGCAGTGTTTAGGCAGTATCCATCATGGAAAACATGAATAGCTTTCTCAAGGGCAAAAAGAAATAGCTAGATTTAGGAAATACGGATAAAAGGCTTGACCTAATTACATACGTAAACGACTACAGTATAATCAATATTCTTATATTAACAATGCATCACATTCCCACAGAGAATTACTACCCCAAACCTACAGTTTTCTTCAGGCACACAATTTTAATGGTCTGGCTTGGGCTCTCTACTGTCCCCAGTAGTTATCAGTAAGACTATCTGCACAGCACTAAACAGCAGACAAGCCAGTGGTCAGAGTGGATCATTTAGCATGTCCCTCAGGAGTTGGTGGAGAACAAACCAGAGCTGAAAGGGGAATGAATGTTGGACTTACACTCATCGGGGGGTTTAAACATGACTCCGAATGAGTGCTAATATTTGTCTGTTTCTGCTGGATCTCTAAATAAGGGACTATTTGCTAACAGGTTTCAACTTAATAAGATCTTATTAAGTATGTGTTGCGTTGCAGGTCCTTTCTGCTGCCCTCAAATGGCTGAAAAAAAAATCACTTAATGCCCTTTTAAACTTTGAAAATGTAATTAAGAGCAAAATGTTATTCCCAGGTTTCTGGAACAGGGACCTTTACTATGTATTGCCATGATGTCAAGATTCTCTCATCAGTGTCACTCTGAAGATACAAATTCAACTCTGTGTGTTCTTGTTGTGATGAGGAGAGTTTCGAGAAACTGGGTGCTTAATTACAATGACTCAGTCTTGAGGAGAACCCACACTAACAGTATCACTTAACAGGGCAGTAATTCGTATAAGGGTTTATTGTGTTATGTACGTAACAATGAAACAAGCCATGGCACATGCCTACTTAGTAAACTGAGACAGAGCACTTGAATAAATTGACAGAGGGGGAAACAATAAACTAAGAAACAACAAAGGACAAATACATTTAGAATATAAAACTCGTTAACACTGTCTCAAATCACCTTTTCAACTCTATAACCTTGATCTACCTGCAGTATTACCTTATCAAATTCCTATCTCTGGTTCAACACGTGACCATGAAACAAATCTCATCACTCACAGTGCATTAATGTTGACTAACACTGACCAGAACAGCTCCTATTTCAAATCTGGGTCTCCAGTTTCATACGTTAGCACATCCTTGGTATAATTCTGTCAGGAGATGTGGCTTTGGCAGGTCCTTTGACACTCGAGCCTTTGATCTTGAGGTGAGTCATAAGCTACAAGCGTTGGTACAAGTCAGACTGTGCATGGAGATCAGATAACCAGGATGTGGTACAGCTAATGAGGCCTGTCGCTGCCTTCACAATGCTGCATTGTGCAGTCCCCATTCAGGCACCCGTGTGTTGTTGTGCTACTCAGAGATCAAGATTCAGATATTCACCACTAAATCTTTTCCAACACGACAAGAGCACAATCATATCTAGTTGTCACAAGTGTGAGCGGTATTACCGCAGAGCTAGTCAGAGTGCGGTGCACCAAAGGTTGGTATTTAAGAGGTCAAAACAGGTGAATCCCATGTCTTTGTGTGCGGGAGGTTATGATTTGACACAAAGATAAAGACAGCAAGTCACAGTCAGGACAGATATCAGACTACATCTGTGAAACGTGCAAGTAATCCAGGGCAAGCAACTTAATCTGTGTCAGTACTAATGTAATGTACTGTAAACCACGATCCTAATGTGATTGAGTGATTTTATTGGTTAGCGAATAGATATTATATGTCTCATTTGTCTCTAAGATGCATTTAAAAGCAGGCCCACAATGTGGCGTGAGATGTGTGTGGAGTGCACAATAAGCTTGCTGTATGTATACAGTATACAGAGCAGTAGGAGCATTATACAGAAACAATCATGTTTATGTCATTATGTTTGTTACTTTTATTTGTTTAAAATTCCATTATGGCAAATTCATTCATTTGTGTAAATAGACTCAAGTCATAATTTGTGTTGCTTTAGCCTGAACTGTTTTGGTGGTGAGTGGGACAAGCATTAGCCATATTATATATCATATTATTTTTTTTTTATGTAAATTTCCCTTGTTAACTTCCAATGTCCAGCGTTGTCACTGTATAATTTTTGCTAATGTAGATACATTCTAGTTGAATAAAAATATGTATTTTACAAATCCAGGACATACTGTATATCAGTACAATTCAACAGCACCGCAAAATACATCCTCCAGAAGATTCATTAAGTTGAATCCATATCTCTATAATTTCAGCAACAGATAAGCATTATAACCTTCATTAAGATAGGATTTATAGCAGGGCTTTTGTATTTGTCTGCATTTGTTATAGCTAGATGTTCCTAATGGAGTGTACATAATTTGTGCAGTATCAGTGACACGACTGGGAGTGCCAAAGAGAAAGAGAAATGTTTTGATGAGGGATTTCTTGATATTAACAATCCCTGCCATTGTGTTATTGCAGATTCCAGTAAAGAAATCAAAAGAGGCAGCTGTGGCATTGCAGTGGATTTTGTGGCTTCATATTGCTAATACTTTAATGCATCTTGTAATCTAAGAGTAAATATGAATTGCTCTTTGATTAGCAGTTGCTGTGGAAATACTGTGTGCTGCAAATCTTTCCAATGTAAATCAGTAGCAGTCACTTTGGCTCATGACCTGACATTATGACCTGTCGATCCAAGAGCTCAGTGGCTCTTTTCCCTGCCAGCGACAGCTTCAGAGGGCAGCCTGCCAGACTTCCAACAATCCCGGCAACAGACCAGCCACCCAGCGGTCAACCAGCAGACCAGCTAACCAGTCAGCCAGTCAGAATGCCAGCCATTAAGCCCTCCAGCCAGCCTTTAAGTTAACCATCTCGTCATTCATGCTGCCACCGGCCCCTGAGCCCAACCTGTCCTATACAACTCTAATCCACCCTGCACGGCCATGGCCTGGCAGTGTTCACTTCGACCGCCCCGCAATCTGTGGCCACAACAAGCTTAGCTGTGTGCTAATCCTCGCCGTCCCATCCAGCTATCATTATCCCCACACTGATACTGTCTGCATCCGCCGCTGCTCTTAATGGCACACATCCTGGTGGGGTTTTTTTTTTTTGTTTGTTTGTTTTTTTAAATTTTATTTTATGCATTTTTTTCTGTCAGAAAATGGTTGCTGAAGCTACAATGTCTCAGACACAAAAGAAAGAGACACAAAGGCTCAAAAAGATAGACAGATAAACAAACCGAAGAGATAATTATCTACCAAATGAAAAAAAGGCCTGCATAGATTTAAATAAAGTCAAAATACAGACAGGGAGGCAGACAGATTACACACACATTTGTGCTCACACTCATTAACACATTCCAGAATAATGTGTCCCCTGTGAATTAATATGGCTTCCTATGAGTTACTAATGGGGGTCAATAGGGCCCTTAATGACCATTCTCTACGTTGGTTGGTTTGTCGTTAGTGTGTCATAGAATAAAGACATGTGAGCTTCATATAGTGGATTCTGTGTGTCTGTTTTACAGTTTGTGTGTATGTGTGTGTGTGTGTGTGTGTGTGTGTTTGTCTGTCTGTTGTTAAGTCAGTGCATTGTGCAGTGTTGTAGCTACCACTGAGGTCATGTCCTCTGTAATTCTTCTGGGAATTAAGGGTTCAAGAAACCTGGGAGCTGGAGTTTGCAATCAACATTAAAAATGTAACACTTGGTGGATATCTCATAATTCCAGTGTCTTTAGTGCCTTTAAAATTTGATTACTTTTAGGCCAATAAATAAATAAAGGATTCAGCATTTCTCTACCAGTTTGTCCCTGCTAGTGCAGAGCAGGACACTTGTAGAGATTAATTTAGTGAATTAGAATTTGAAGATATGTCAAATAATCTTATCTGAGCTCAGATTAATTTGCTACACAGAAAATATGATTAATAATAATAGAGAAAAATCAATGTAAGAAAAAAAGAGATTGTTTTAGGTTTCTTAACAGTGGAGCAACTGACCTTTTGCTAAACCCCTCCCCTGATCAGTGACTGTCCAATCACAGCTTAGCAACAGCAGCACAGAAGGTTTTTCATTGTTTGGATTTCTCAGCATATCAAAACAGTGTCCGTGAGGGTATTTAATGACTATGGAAGTATGTGGCGTCTTTTTAAAGCCAACCCAAAAACACAAACAAAACTAAGGAATGTTTTAAACTGTGTTTGTCTGCTCTAATGTAAGTGGCAATGGAAGCAAGTCTGGCGTTTTAGCTTACAACCTCCAATATTAACTGCATGTTACAGCAAAGGACAAGAAGTATACCAATAGGTACATTAGTTTGTGAGGTTACAGGTTATTTTAAAGCCTTGTTCATGTCTTGGATCCTTTCAGAGTTTAGGCCTTAACCTTTTTTTCTCGGAATGTTAAGTGAAAACAAAATGTTTGAAAATACAGACAAATATGTAAGCTAAGCAACAAAACAAGGTTATGTCAAACAAAATAACAGACAAATCTTACGTTTTTCATATTATTATTATTTATATGAATAAATTATTATTGTATTTATAATACAACAAGGACTAAAAAGCTCTGCCAGCAACAGTTGTATTTCAGCTGGAAAAAATAGAAATGAGAAGCCTTTTGTCGACCTCTCAGAAATCAGGCACTCACTGTCTCAAAAAAGAACTAAATTTCTCTTCTAGCAGCGCTGTTATCATTGCAAACTGCAAATGGACAGTGCTATAATAGAAAACTTGACAGTCAGAGCAACAGTAAGCACTGAGGAGGGGACTTTGTGAAGGGTCAGTTGTGGAATATGGACTCATGACCTCAGTATTTCAAATTTTTCTGAAATACTACTGACAGTGTGTCTCCCTTTTTGTCTGTATGTCTGTTAGTCAGTGTGTGTGTATCTGTGGATGTGTATGTGTATATACCGTAGTTCTCTCTCGCCTCTAATCCTGGACTCTGAGGGAAAAACAATCTTCCAGAGGAGACGCAGAGCTTATTGCTGCTCTATTGTAAACCGCCCCTGACAGACTACTCTTCACAGTAAACTAGAATATAACAAAAAACACTGGATTAGTTTGGCCAAACTACTGTTTCTGCACTTTTGTTAAGTATTATAATGCTACACAATGCAAAACCTTTGTTACATCTTGTTGTTCAATACTGAATATAATGATTGTTTTTTAAAAAGTCAAGTGGCCATAAAGCATCACAGTGGTAATCTCCACGTTGCAGAGGATCTCTGCGGTTTAATGGCCAGCAACAATCTTTCTACTGCACCTTATGTCTTGTGCACAGAACAATATCTGCTCCACTTCATATTAAGCTGATTAGGTCTTGCAGTAATCTGGACGATGGCCAAAAAATCAGTGCAGAGCAGACATTATTGCCTTGTCGAATACATAAAAGCACACTGGAGACTTTTTACCCTTGTAGAGAGCACATTAACACATCTCAAGCACTTAAGCTGCACTAAATGTACCTTTAAGGCATTTGGGTGGCCTTGTTGTGAAGTGGAGAGACCTGGAAAGGTGTAAACAATGATATCGGCCTGCATGCTGCTACTGCTATTGAGCAATAAAAGCTGGCAGCCACAGAGTACAGAGACAAATGTGAAATACAGAGAGATTAAAATATAGTGTGATTTAAAATATGACATTATCCAGATAATACTTAGTAAAACTGAGCAGATTTAAACAAAATACAGTGTATTCAGTTATTGTGTGACTGATGACGCAGTCTTCAGATTATGTAAGTGTGCCTTCATGTATCTTTCTGAGAAATATAATGCCTACATTCATTAAAGATTCAAAATGTGTGCCTTTTCTAGTATTCCATTAGCAATAAACCCTCATTTATATTTATTTATTTTAAACCTGCTCAAGGAATCCATTAAAATTTCCTTGAAAGGGGCTTATGATATGATGGCTCACTGAGAAAGCAAGATGCACTGAAGGGATGGGTAGTGCGCCAAACACTGTCGTGGTGATAACAGCCTATTCTTGTATGATTTCCAGTGTACTAAAGCATGCATCATTCATCTCAAACTTCTCAGAACCCGAGAAGAATCCAGCAGAAGATCCTCGGTGAGGATTCACAGGAACAAGGGCGAGAGCAGCTGTCTCTCACGCTTTGAAAAAAAAAAAAGAAAGAAAAAAAAAGCCTTGGGCTGTGAAGAAGCAGCAAGAGGAGTATACCTCTGAGACTTCTGATGGCAGAGTGAGCAGGGAAAAGAGCCAAGCCTTGTTCTGTCGTTATAAGCTCTGTACCGCATACACTGACGAACATGCAGGGGAGAAATTGGCAGTGGGAATAAGGGCAAGACGGAGTAAATTTGGAGCACAAAAGGCTTAAGGGGGCACTGTGCATGCATCCCTGTGGCCACGCGCACACACATGCAGTAGAGTATGCATGGGGCTTAAGAGGTGGCTGAGGAGAATGACTGGCGAGGGGATCAAAACAAAGCCCATGGGTGATCTTGGAGGGAAGCTCAGGGACTCGGGATGGAAGTCTGCTCCTCATCTGCCGTTCATATGCACAGTCAGACATGCACACACTCACACACACATTCAATATGTCTAGGAGCATAATGACCATAAGAGAGGGAGAGATAACCCAAAAAGACACACTACCAAGAGAGAAAAGTCAAACTCAGATGCTTTCATGCACACACACACACACACACACACACACACACACACACACACACACACACACACAGCATAAGGCTCTAACTGTCTGATATTGCCAGGAGTGCAAGGATAATCCTGTGAAACTGTGTGAAACTTAGTTTCAGTGGCCAGGAGAAAACACCCTCCAAACGTTAAGAGAAGATGCCAATCAACTTTATACCACAATAATCTGTGACCTGGTTTCTAAATACTGTCAGCCTCTTTCATGGGTGAAAAATAACAACAACACAGATACATGCAATTATTTTCATTTCAGGGCACACATTACATTTTCTGTAAACATGCCTGCTGTTTTCATAGTCACAGTTCAGAGCTACTATTGGCCTGATCAGAACACCATATGGGTATATATAGTGTGTAACAAATAGTGTGAGTTGTATCTGCAAAAGGCTTTAGTGTGATGTAGTGTCCCTCCAACAGTGCAGAGGTGCAGAGAGTAGCAGGAAAATGTGGTGATAATTTAGAGAGAACTGAAAAGTCAGAATTTATGGGAGTGCAGTTCCCATTAATGGTGTCATCCTGTGAGGAGCCCTCAGTCACGGCTAGGGTGACAGAGATATAAATGGGAAATGTCACTTGATTCATGGTTTTGCATATGTTTTTAATTTTACACAGGACAGACTAATCAGTGCGTTTGAGTATAAACAACTCCCTCCCAAAGCAATAAACCAGAGTAGCTAGAATGTTTTCTGCGCTGTGAGCTTCTTGAATAAAATGTGAATATGGACCTAATTTTAGGAGTGGCACAGTGGTGCAGTGGTTAGCATTGTTACCTCACAGCAAGGAGGTTACAGGTTCAAGCCCCGGTTCTGTGTGGAGTTTGCATGTTCTCCCTGTGCCTGTATGGGTTCTCTCTCTGGCTTTCTCCCACAATCCAAAGACATGCAGCTTAGGTTAATTGGTGAGTCTAAATTGCAGGTGTGAGTGTGCATGGTTGTTTGTCTGTATATGTTGGCCCTGCAATGAGAACGTAAGCAGGGTTTGGACTTCTCTTTCAAGCACTCTTAGATTTTTCGCACAATTACTTTGTCGCTTTTAGTGTGTGAGGATATTGTGCAAAATTGTCAACCACTTCTGCATTTAAAGCAAGACTACGTAAACAGCTGCCTCTGCATTCACGAGTGTTTCATTACTGGACCTTAATGCATAAAATTATGTTGAACTTCGAGTAAGATTGGTTAAGGGTGCTGGAAACAGCGTATCCCTAGCTAGCTAGCAAGCTAAGAGCCCTTGTACAGAAAACAAAGCCCATCAGTTGTTATTAATTACTGAGCTAGGTTCGTCTTATAGCTAGCTGAAGACCCATAGTTGGTTGTGTTGCTTTAAATCATTGACATGTCTCGCTGCTGTCTGTTTTTTGCCCCACTTTTGGGCCACCAGAACAGCCATAAACGCTTGTGCCTTCAGATGTGGTCATTTTGATTAGTGTCAGCTTCACAGTGGTGGGGGATAATCACAATACATTACTGAGTTTGTGTATTCTCTGAGACCCAAAATGTTAAAATTTAAATAAGTAAATAAAATATCCAATAAATGTTTAAAATGCAGCTTCATTTCATCTTGTTTCCTATAACAGTGAGAGTTTATTGCAGGTCACTCTTATTTCACTTCAGCAACTTTAATTCAATTTGTTGTTTTCCCAGAGTCTGTTTTTATTTCACAGCATAATTTTTACTTTTTACACAGACTGTTTTATATCAAAATAATTTCATATTCTTGTTTCAAATTGTCATCATAAAATCTATGGGACTGGCTGTTCACTCATTCAAACCAATTTTTCAACTACACGGAATGTAAAAGCAGCTTAAATCTTAATTGATGTATTGACAGGTAGTCCCCAGTCACATTCATCTGTGAGCTCATGTGAAGACATCTTTATTATTAGAACTTCCATTATGGTCCTCGACCCAGAACTTGTGTCAGTGTCCCTGCAGTCATCAGAAACATGAGAGGAGGTGGTCAAAAGAGAAGTGTGTTGAAAGTCTCACCTCTCTCCCACCCTCTCGGGCCACTGTGACAGGGGACAGGAGTGAAAACACGCATGTGTGAAAGCTTCCACATACTTGTTAATTTGCTGACAGGGTTTCATCCATCTAGTCTGAACGAGGGAATAGACTCTGTCATCTTGTTTTGCTCATCCACCCTGTGGAAATGTACTGTGGCAACTCACTTTATTTAAGAATAGAGCTCCTCTGCTTTTTTATGCCTCAGCTAGGTTTATTTTAGTCCTGACATTTCTCTTTATTTTATATAATCTTTCATTGTATATTCATTTCATGCAGCCCGTGTCCAGCTGCTGTCTTCACTGGTGCGTCAAACAGTTTAAAAGAAAAAAAAGAAGTCTTCAGATTATCACAAGCATGGAAAATTAATGAGCATGTCATCAGCAATAGAGATTCATGAGTGTTTACTTTTTACTCCACTCTCTAAGTGGCGGTCATTCGGGAGAGGAGATGTAACAAATGGATGAGGTGGAAATATAAGTAAAAGAAGGGGTTTGTTCATAATATTTGGCTGACAATGTGTTTTCTGCAATAATAGTTTCTTCTGTTAAGACTCTTTAAGGTCAAAATTGAGCAAATACATTCTCACAGGAAATGTACAAATAGTCATATACTGTGGAAGTTAATGTAAATATGCACCTTATTTTGAGATTTTATGTATCATTTTATGAATGTATCACTAAAAGGAAAGAGTCTACAGCCATGCAAGCAGCTATGTGAGGAGCTAAATGCTACAACATGTAATGTTCACCATCTTAGTTTAGTTTATCAGCATGCAAGTGCAGCTGAAGTTGATGGGAGTGGCATTAGTTTAGCTGTTATTTAATCAAAAATCAGATGAGTCAGATGAAAGTTGAAGGACAGGCCAAAGTTTAGTTTATCCTATGCTGGAATGAACTCCACTCGTAATGATGCAAAATAAAATGAAGCCACATCGGCGAAAAAATCTAAGAAAAAGAAAACATGTCAAGGTTCCATCAAAGATAGCCATCACCCATCCATCTCACATGCTGGTCATTCAACCAGGACCTTAACTGAAAAGACATGGCGCCTGATGGCTGCTGATAGCCATTGTCATGGGGGATTGTCTGGGCTTGTCAAGCACAGAAGTAAGGAGAAACATGTTTCGTAGTTAGTGTGATCGCACCTCTCTTTCAGCAGCTATACCCTGAAAACAAGAACATCTAACTGAGATCACAGAGGGATTCGTGAACATGTCTTACCAAGCACCAAGCTACCCCTGACACTGAGTGGAAGGCTCAGATCACCCAGTTAAGACAAAGCATGCTCTTATCTTTAACAATTTCATCATGTTGGTTTAAGTGAAGATCATTAGTCTCCAGTGACCTTAATGTTATTTCAGACATTTACAAGCTTGAAGAGAAAAAAGTCTGACCTCATTAGACCTGACAACTGTTGTCTGAGGAGACTGTCTGGTTTGTCTGATTCAGACATTAACATCAGTCTGGATCAGATGGGAAAAGTGAAAGGTGTGGTGTGATAATTACTTTTCTGTCTCTATATTGCATCAAGCCTTTCACTTTTCTATTTGAGTCGCACCTTGAAAAGGACAGCCTTGACACTGAGATGGATAGATACTGAAGAAAGTTTATCTAAATGTCTACAGCATAGGGAGCACTTTGCCTATCATCGAGGTTGTTTGTAATATAGTCAAAGACACAACGTCAGACGAGGTACAAAGCACAGGTACAAATTAGTATTATCTTCAGTTCTGTGTAAAAATTGACTATTTTTACCCAGATGGTCGAATTATTTTTACTTCATGTTAGTGCAAATGCGTCTTCGGCCATGCACATTTGAATGGAATTGGAGCTAATGGGTGAGACAAGCAGTTCACCAGCTCCGTGTACTAAAACAGCAATAAGAGTGAAGAAAAATATTACAGTACGTGGGATGAACGGATGCTTGTGTAACATCTTTGGCTCTGACACAGTCAAGCAGAGTCAGCCTCGGACTGAGGACCGAGGTTGTGCTGGAAACACGCCCACAGGACTACGCTCACTTTAATGTGCGGGGAGGAGTAGGAAGGTCATCGGATGTTATTTTGCTCAAAGAATCTTGAGGTGAGCAGATGCAAAAGATGGGTGAACCTGAGTAGATAGATGTGAAAGTATAACAGGTGATACACAAAGATATTGTATAGAGGGATAGTGATAAAAGTACACAACAATACTGTGATGTAGATATGATGCAGAGTATCTCTACACAGACATGGTTTTCTGCCATCAGCAGCAACTACCCGGATAAAAGAAGAAAGTCAATGCTCAGATTTATTGTGAGTATGAAAAAAAATTAAGTGCTAGACTGCAAGATGATTGTCTCCACAAACAGAATTATGGATGACTTAAAAAAAAAACTGACACACTCATAATTTTATCATTTTACATCCTTTCAAGTATATGTGCATATGGGACAGTTTTACTTTCCATCACAGATCCTGAAAAGTGACTATCAATTTTCAAGTTCTTCTGCAGGGCATGTATTCCTAAAATGTATTCCCAAGACAGATGTAAAATTATAAATAAACTGTTTTCTTGAACCACATGCCTGCGTAAGCAGTTCCCCTCTGCCAGATGAGCCACCTCCCATATCTTCACACATTACAGCTGCTCTGTGGTATCAGCCTGACATTCTGTGCGAGCATGTAGACGTAGCTGTGTGTAGCGGTGGCTGTCGCCCTAAACTGCAGCTCTGATATGAAAAAAAGAGGATATCTTACTGAACCACAGATGTGGCCACTGAAAGCAGTCTCTCTGCTCCCCAGAGGAATAGTTTTTAGAAAATCCTGCAGAAGTGCTGCAGCACTAAGAAATGTGAGAAGAAGCTGGCTAAGCAGTTGGTAGCAGCTGTAGGCATTATTATAGAGAGACCCATTTAACAACAAATTACTGAGCTTCCCATTATATGACAAATAATACTAATAACTTTATTTTTACTACACTGTTCCTGCAAGTGTTTCAGATAAAAGGATTAAATGGTGACTAAAGGGACACAAAAACCAAAATTAGCCCATTTGCAGTGGGGCGAAGAAAGGAATATTTGATTGTATAAAGTTAGAAAAGTTACAAAAGTAGAAGTAGTTACTCTAAAAAAGGACAGAAGTATATTTGTCCTTTCAAGCTTGGTATGTCATATCAGAGAAGTCTCATATTGGGATGGATTTGACATCCTTGAGTAGATTCTTCAACATTTTTGACAGATAAAGGTACATATATACAGTGTGTATGAACTGCACGTTTCACATAATAATAAGCTGTATATAGTATTTGTTAACATGTATTTGTGGTAGTTATGTGCTTCAGAAATGTGTTGACTGTCTAATATTTGTGCTATCATATATATTTGGAAAACATATGGTAGTTGCAGGCTGGTTGTGTGAGTGTGTGTGTGTGTGTGTAGTGTCTGTCAGTGTGTCTGAGCTGGATGCTTGTCCTCTGTTCTCATATCAGCTGGGATGAGTTGTGTACAATCCATCAGCTCACAGCTGTGACTTACTGCCTGTTGGCTGGTCAAGGTCGCTTCACATGCACACCCACACACCCACACACACACCTATACATACACACACTTGTACTTCTAACTTTCTGAGGACATGATTCATTTCTCTTGCCCCTTACCCTGACCTCAACTATCACAACTAAATACCTGACCCGAACCCTGACCTAAACCTAATTCTAACTTGAATCCTGAAACCAAGTCCTAACCCTCAAACAGCACTTTAAAGTTGAGGCTAAAATGTCCTCGCTCTCCAGGGTCTATAACTTAAACTGGAGTACAAGTATATGCACACACACATATACTCGCACTATCCTCCTCTCTCCCTCTATCTCTGACACACACACTTGCTGTCCTTTCGTATACATACATCCTCATGACACATTGAGCAACTAATTCCCTTTATTAAGTTAAGACACTACATTATGCAAATTTAGGTTTAAGGAAAACACCACTGGGAGGTCCTGTTGGCAGACTGATGTATGCACCATAACATTATATGATTACGGTTCAAACGATGGTTAATGTTTCACTTCTTTTCCATGTGTGCTGTCGTTCTCCATATGTTGTCTAACAAAGCATAAAAGCAGCTATGGCAAAATAGATAAACATGTTCTACTTTGAAGCAAACAGCTACTTACAGTTGCACGTTTTGTTAACTTTAGATTATGTTTAGTTTATTGTCCTTTATTCTGGAGTTTTCTAGGATGCACTCAGCTTTCAAACAGCCACTAAAGATCAAGCAATCGAAATCGAAATGGCAGAGCCTAGTTTGAAGATGCCCCCAGTCTGAACAAATTGATTTCTTGTTGTAATGTGTGTCCAATTAATTTACCTTTTGCAGCTGAGGCTTAGTGAAGAGTTTGGCTAATTGCTGCTGATGCCTCTGTCTGAGCCATCACAGCCCTCTGCAGAGATAGCAAAGCCAAATGCTGGACCAGAGGAGGACCAGCCATCTAGAGAGACTTTTTTTTCAGTGGGCTGGCCAATAGGTGGAGTGGGTGTGAGCCTAGAAACAGTGAAACAGTGAAACAGAAACAGGAACCGTGATAGAAGTTCTATGTTGCTTGATAGTTTGGCTGTTGACCAAGACCTCTTTATCTCAAGAGGCCAGTATCATATTTCCCAGTACAAATTTGGCCCTTTTTAAAGATTTATGTGTGAAAATTATAAGTTAATGGCTTAATGGGCTAAAAGTCTTTTAAAAAAGTAAAGAAAAAAAGATAAAACAACACTACAAGCAAGTAATTCACCAGTAATCAAATTACATGTGAACTGTTATAAACTCCAAATTGTGCAAAGTATTTAATTGGGCTTGGTAATTCTAAATTGTTTCATAGAAAAAAACAGGTGGTAAGATCAGTTCTGCTCAGCGCAGAATAGTTCTCACCAATGTTATTTATTTGCCTTTGTCAACACCTGGATTGTGAGAGAAGTTCTATTGTACTCTATTTTGAGAATTTAACACATACTGAGGAATACTCAGCATGTGTGCTGAGTGTTGTGTGGTCCTTGGTGAGGTGCACGCACGCACGCACACACACACACACACACACACACACACACACACACATACACACACACAAGCCCTGCCATGTTGCCATGATGCTGTGTCTCTAAATTTAATTCTGACCACACAACTCTGTGTTGATAGTAATTTCATGGATTACCTGCAGCCATAATCACATGATGTGTGACGAGGAGAAGGTAAAGTGCAGGCCATCTGGTCTGCCCGGGTGAAGCTGAACCAAAATACATTCTGTATGTATACGGGCCAGCAGGCAACACACGCACACACATACACAGACACATGCACAAAAAGGCAGGAATATAAAGATGAGCAGAAACAGCATCCTGATTTCAACCTGTAAATGAACCTGTAAAAGCACATACAGTATGCCAATAAATCAAGCTGATGTTGCCAGTTTTTTTCTGTTAAATATTGGCCTCTGTCCAATCAGTGTCAAGAAATAACATCTCAAATACAATGACCTGTTGTCCTAATTCTAGCCACATACACTGTAAAACATGATGTCAGATATACTGTATGTGAGAGTTGCCCTTACAGAGCCATAGAACAGTCCATATCATCCCACCAAAACATATTTAATTAATACAGGATTAAACTGATCTTTTCTTTTTCCTTTGATTTTTCTTTCTTTAATGTTTTGTCTTTACATCTAAATTTATTATACCCTGGCAGGAATACAATTTTTAAAGAAACACCAAGGACGTATCTATTTCTGGCGTTACATAGTCAAACAGAAAGATCTTGAATACTGGCACAAAATACCCACAGAGTATATGAATTATCAAAGATTTAAGCCTAAAAATATTAGAACTAGCTCTCTAAAACCCAAATTGTTCAAACTCTAAAAAATACACTATATATTATGCATAGACAAATGTTCATACAGACATATGTATTTACAAAAACACACATATGCATATAGATATGCTGTGATATATCAACATTAATGGACTGATATATTCACAGCCCGAAATTTGTCCTTTCAGCCTTCTTTTTCTTGTCCTTCACCCTCTAACAGTATCTATATCTATTGTTTCTTCCTCGTTCTTCACCTTCCCCCCACCAACGTTGCATCATCTCACATCTTGTTTCATTTCCCCACCCCTCCACCCCACTATCAAATCCCTCCATCGCTCTCTGCCTTCTGCCTATCAGCACAGCCACCAACCTGTCACTTAAACCTCAGAGCTATGGGACACAGCTGCAGGATATCAGTAACCTCTATGCATACATATACACAAACACAAACACAAGCACATACACACACACACGATTGTCCCCTGCTGCCTCTCTGTACTATAATCAGTGGGGTCTCAGCTGCTGGTCTGGCCATCTCTTCTCTGAGGGCTGCAGAGATCAGTCAGCCCTCCAGGGGGAATGGCTGAGTGTGTCTCTACCATGTGTGTGTTTCTGAAATTTCAAACAATTGGGGATGAATTAGGAATTTAAACCAGTTCATTGGGGGCGGTTTGTCTAATTAGGAACAAAACTGGTATCTCCAATTTGTTTTCATTGCAGCTGCAGCAGGGGAAGCACTAAGTCTAAAAGCACTTCAAAAAAACCCTTTGAAAACAAAGTATGATGACGTTTGATTCCACATCAGACGGACTGGCTGACTCAATAAGGTGTGGGTGGCAGGCAATAGGTTCACCATATCTCATGACTCCATTGACCTTGCCCTGCCGCATCTAAATACATTTTGCTTTTATACTGTGCACTGAGCTGACTGATAAATTGTGGCCTAATGGGTTAATATTACTGTGAGTTAATGTATGTTGCCTTAAGGTATATGTGATCAGAAAGACAATAATTCAAAGTTGAACACAATAATATAAAATAAACATAATCATGTAAATATTGGAACAGTGTAGACTTTCAAAGATCACTATGTTGCTACAGTGCACGTACATTACGTCATCCCACACACAGAATCACACCTTTAATTAAAACTGTACTGACTAATTATTTGATCTGGCTATCTTGTTAGCAAACAGTTTACACTATTTACTCCACAGAAGCATTTGTACAGAGCGACATTAGCATTCATTTGAAGTTCTATTACTGGCCACCTAACAAATGTGAGTCCAATATTCCTTCTGCTTTCAGGCCCACTCTGTTCTCTACTAACTCCTGAGGGAAATATCTGGCTTTTTAGCTGCTAAATGTGCCACTATATCCACCAGCTAGTTCCCAATTTTGTCTGAAACAATATTCAAAAGTTAATAAAAAAAGGTTTTTGTGTAACAGATATCTAATAAATGTGTAATATTGAGAGATGTAGGGCACTAGGAGAAGAGTATGTGTGAACTATGAGCCAGTCAGTCACATTTTTTTCCCATTCCACCATTTAGCATTGAGCATGTACGCTATTGTTAGGTCTCCGGAGAATTACTTTATAAGTCAATGCAATGCCCTCGATGGAGACTTAAACCAACAATGTGTGTGAGAGTGAGTGAGCTCAATAATCTGTATGTGTGAGTTTCTGTGTGTGTTTACCTGCATATTTGTGTCTGCTCAACATATGTTTGTACAGTACATGTGCCAGCTGCCGTGTGTTTGTCAGCCTGTGCATTTGGTACTACACAGCATGTGCGTGCGTGTACGCATATGTGTGTGTTTGTGTGTATTCGCCCTGAAGGTCAGCGGTGAGGTGATTATACTTCAGCTGCATCCAGGTTTGGAGCACAAACGGCTGCACTTCCACATTGATTTCCTGTCAGTCCAGATGGAAATTCATACTGTACACCAGATTGGACCATCTCTACCCCACTCTCCTTCTCCCTCTCCCTCTCTCTCTCTCTCTCTCCCCCTCTCTCTCTCTCTCACACACACACACACACACACACACACACACACACACACTAATCATCCTCAAACTGATGAATGATTCCAAAGTTAGCGGTTAAAAGGTGAGGGATCAGACTGTGTTTGTGACAGGTCACTGATGGTTTCAGTGGACGGGGGTGGAAATGTATTCTCTGGGATCTGGATGAACTGTCAAATGAGGTTATAGGAAAAGATTTCATCTGGAATTTTAATTCTCAAATTTAAAGTGTCTGACACGTTATTGAAATTCAAATGACCACCTCCCCTGTATTTCTCAATCTTACCACATGAATATGAATGGAGTGATAGCCTCCATCTGATTCTTCCTTAATATGCATGAGAGGAGAAGACTTGATGAATTGCCCAAACCTGTGTACCGATCTCCATTTGCGATTATTGGACCAAGAAACCAATTGTTCTATAATGAGAAGCATTTAGAGCCTCACTAGGATGGACTTTTAATGTTATTTGGGTTCCATCTTGACCTGGCCTTGTTACATGAAGGGTCAAGGGTCAGACATCTTGTGAAGGGAGCATCCGTCACACTTGACATTTTGTATTGACCTCTGCGGAGAGTGTGCGTCGTGGTAGCTGCGAGGACGAGGGAGCTGCTGACAATTCATCAGCAAAGGTGCAACGAGTGGAAACACATAAACACAAGTGGAGAGGCGTGTTATGCAGACACACACACACACACGCACACATATATTTCCATTTCACCCCACACTTCCCCCCATCCCACACACACATTTAAAAAGCTTTTTATTTCAGGCAGTGATTGTGGGCTTAAGACACTGTGAATGGTGACTACCATTAAGGCTCGTTCATTGGTGTGCTAACAGCCCCATTCCCAATGACAGGTCAGGCGCTGAATAAGTGGAGCCACATGAGTGATGACATCAATGCCTGATATTTATGCAAAAAGCTGGACTGCAAATGAAAACCATCATTTGGCGTCATGCCACGTAATGGATTTCAACCCACTACATTTGACCTGTACTCTATAATTTTTAACTTTTTTTTTTTGGACTATTTTATCAGTAGTCTGTGTTTCTCAGAATCATGACAAGCAGCTTTGCATTTTTGGATCTGCAACAGTCTTTCAAACAAAAAATTAGTGGTGGAAACTGTATTACTGTACAATTCCAAGGTATTTTACCAGAGTAATTCATTTTGTAATACTTTATCCTTCTGCTCCAGGGGAGAGTACTGAACGTTTTGCTTACTTACATTTAATTGACAGTAATTGTCCCTATTTGCTTTGCACATTAAGAGTGAATTAACTACTTTATACACTGTTTGGTAGTTTAAAATTAAAGTCAACTCAACCAGGTAAAATTATGTTTTTGTGTTAATGCATCTGTAATCAGTGATGTAAGAAATGGTCAGGGCCTTTACTTAATTAAAAAATTAGACATGCTGGATTGTAAAAACATTTTTTAACAAGCAGAAGTTATGCATTTAAAATCTCTCTTAAGGAAAAGTATATAACAATTACTGGTAAAATGTACAAATATTATAAAAAGAAACCCAGTATACGATTCTATATAAAACCAAATGGCCTCTATCAGTGCTATCTTATTATATATACCATATATATTATAAATACTACCGATTGATGCTTAAGCATATCAGCAGAATTTTACTGCTAGTTGGCTGAGGTGTAGCCATTTTTAATTATTTTACATAAAGCTGTGTAGTTATCTTAATGTGAAAAAGGTACTAGCAACAACAGCTGCAAAATATTGTATATGCAGTGGCATAAATGACATATTTGGCTCTAAAATGTAATGGAATTAAACTCAAATAAATGTGAAAAATTATGTAGCAACAATAATCAAATTTTACAATATACAAGACAGAGATAAATTGCCAGACTACCTGTTAAAGCAGCTCTTTCTGATGATACTGTACTACTTTTACCTAATTAAATTTTGAATGTAGGATGTTTACTTGTAAACATGGAGTAATTTCCTCATTTTGGTGTTGCTACTTTTACTCAAGTAAAACAACTGAATGCTTCTCCTACCACTGCACATGATATAAAATTTAATCTATTATGTCATTATGGTGTAATTATAAGTTTTTTCCAAGAAATTAGTTCAGTGCTGGGCTGAGGTTGATTGGTGTGTTTGTGTCTGTACAAAAAGGGTTAGATGGACATGACCGCTGCATTTGTTGAGCTGTTTTCCAGCTTCAAGAGTGCTCTTGTGCTCTTGCCGTCTCTCTCACACTCACTCACTCACTCACACACTCACACTCACACACACACACACACACACACACACACACACACACACACACACACACACACACACACTCTTCTTCCATAATTGATGTGGGAGATGAGGCTCCCCAGGGGTCATCTTCTCTCTCTTCATCCCTCCCATTTTCCCCAGCTGTTCTTGGCCGACTCCTGCTCACCTTCTCCTATCCTTCTTCTTCTTCTTTTCATTTCACCCTTCCATCCCCTGCCTTTCATCTTGTCCACCCATTTACATGCCTGCTGGCCCTCATCCATTTAATGTGCTGACGGCGCTGGGGGTTACCAGGTTCGGTTCCAACAAACCACTCATAGCAAGATGCCTTTCTTTTTCACCTCCTCTCCGTTTGCCCTCTTCCTGTGTGTCTCTGTATCTATATCTGTATCTTGGTACAAATTCACCCTCCCCCACACACACATGGACATGCACAAACCCTTCACTTTGCAATTTGTGCACACACACACATACACAGTGCTCTTCTTTCTTTCTTTCTCTCTCTCTCTCTCTCTCTCTCTCTTGCTCCCTCTCCTCAGAGGCTTTTATCACACCTGTACCTGGGTCCCTCTCCAGATGTTAAGTGTCTCCCTGGCTGGTGGAGATAGTAAGGAGGAGGCAGGCATGAGGAAAGGCGCGCGCACACACACACACACACACACACACACATAGAGATAGAGATGTATGGTAGGAGAAAAGCGGAATTACTGTGAGACCGTCAGAGCCCCTTAATGGAATAGACACACACATTCACACACACTAAGACACACATGCACATTAGCTTAGACCTTGCTGGTCACCCTGCGGTAATCTTATATTCTAATATAACGGTACAGGCAGTATATCTCATCTAACATAATGAATTTACATAAAGTGTGTCTCAATTTATCAAACATGACACTCATACACTCTTTCTAGGTAATTGTGGCACAATGTGACTTTATGTTGCATTAAATTCATCTTTATTGGATTTATTATTGGGTTTACTGAAATGGAACATGTTTTATTGCTAAAGTGAAAAAAAAAAAATCACCCTTCATAAAATCACTCCAACTGTCCTATGAAAGAAAGAGAAGGTCTTTTACACTCAGGCTATTCATATTTAAAAAAAAAAATCAGAGGCTCATCAAAATATCCTGGTTAATACAATGTGTGTGTGTGAAAGCCCAAGAGAACTTTGGGAAAAGTAACAGACTCAACTTGTTCCAAAATGTAAACTGAATTGACCTGAAGTGAATCAAAACTGAATTGAATTAAACTTGTCACTTTGAAGGGGGAAAGAGTAAGATCTCACACAGATCTTACCTCTTAGGCAACATAATATATATTTTAATTGACAGTTAACATCCAAAAAAAGATACCTTAGTAAAAAAAAAAAAAAAACAGTCCATGTCATGACAGTCTTCCCAATTTTGTAAGATTTACCACTGCAGAAAGTTGTTCCTGTAAATGATGGCCCATGGTGTGAGTTATGGGTCATACAATAGCCTGAGGAGGCTGTCTGGTGGCTCTGTCTGCTTAGGGTGCCTCACAGGCAGGCCTGGAACCCTAAGAGGGCCTCTGTTCTCTGGGGACCATCTGACCATCCTCCAATCACCAAACCAGCAGATGGTGAAGGAGTAGGGACTGATTGGCATGGACTGCTCTCTAAAATGTTCTCTGAAAACAACAGCAATATAAGTGAAAACATGGCCGTACAGCGGAGCAACAATGAATAAAACATAGGGCTGTGACTCCTATTTGACTCCTCCATGTTGAATTTTTTTTTCTATAAAAAAAAAAACACACACACACACACACACACACACACACACACAGGCTCGCCGACACAAGAATCACAACCCACATATAAAGAAGAGAGGGGGTGGATTTACATGCAGTGGATATACTGAAGTGATTTTATGGGGCAAGGGAGACAGACTATTTTGAGCCATCACTGCTTTAATACTAGACAGCATAAGGGAGAGTGACAGCGAAGATGGGCAGAGGGAGGCATGAAACAAAATCTGTGAGCTGGAATCAAACCTGTAGTACCCAAGAGTATATGTCTTTAGATTGTACACAGAAAACATTAGGTCTCTTCTGTCAAAACAAGAAAAAAATCATACTGGGGTGAACAAGGAGTGTTTACTTATGCCTTTAAAAAGTTTAAAATGTCTTTAGTCTGTATGTTGTGGGTCTACAGGATCATGTGAATTGATGTGATCTGTTTTGTCATGACAATAAAAACAAGCACCTATGATCATGATTTATTGCTTTATGTGAATTAGCAACACAGTTAGAGCTCACTGTGGGCCAATACAAGGACAGGATATAGTGTATATGGTAAACAAAATGAAGGGGTCATGGTTAGGGCAGTCTGAAGTTTGGAGAGTGATTTCGAATGTCCATAATTTCAGAAATGCAAGACTGTTCATGTCCATTCTCTTCCTTTTATTTGTTTTTTGATTCAGCCTATTCTCCAGCTATTCTGGTTGTGTTTATGGGCAATTTGGTGCTGCAAATAGTGTTCAGATGGTCCCATTTTACCAGCATTATACCATCACTGACGCAAACAAAATCCTTTTGGGTGTATTTTTAAGAATTATGATGACTACAAAACATACAACAAGTCCTGTACTTGATTCTTTTTTTCATCCAGAAATTGAAAAAATGCTTGTGGCATGCACAACTTTTGGGTGGATTGCCACTACTTGTACAAACATTCATGATCCCCAGAGGATGTATCCTAAGGACTAACTTCTCCTTTAGAGCCACCAGCACACTGACATTTTTGGTTCAGAGTGAAGTCAGCATATAATGTTAGCTTTTAGCTCAGGACACCAATGTGTGTAAGTACAGTATCAAAGAGCAGCTAACATAGCTGTAGAGCTGGATTTACAGTCAATGCAAGGGGTTAAAGGGAATCTTGCCATAGGTGTCAATGATGTAGGTTTTTTATCTATAGTTGAGAGTTGGAGTTCAGCCATTGAAATCATCTCATGTCATCTCCACAACACTAGACACACGTTGTTATGATCAGGCTGTGTCATGCTTTATAGTTCCCATAGTAACTATTTATACTTCTGTCATTTACTTTGTGATACAGAGCAACAGTAAGCTACACACATAGATTTATAGAAATGAATTACATCAAAGCAGGTGCCTTATAACTTTCTTTCTCTCTCATTTCTGTATAGGAGACTAAGGCCATGCAGTCAATGTGCTTCATTCAGTCATACAGAGTAATGAGCAGGTTAACAGTGTAACTGCTGTACTGAAAAGAAGAAGACTTTCAAGTCTTTCTTTGAGTTCTTTAATTTTGTCTTCACTCTTCACAAACTCTAGTGGCATCAGAAACATGTAAGGGATGACACATTCTTGAAGTCCCTATATGGTATCTCTGTCAATGCTGTAGACCTGACGTGTTGTTACAGAAAACCAGCTTTAGCCTTGTAGAATACCTGTAAAAGCAATGGAAACACTAACTTTTAAGTGCAGAAAACACATTTGAAAAAGCACAAAAAACCATTTTGTTGGGTAGGCAGAGTCAAAGGGCATGTGTTTTCTGGTCTCTAAAAGCTGTGACGAAGGCTTTTAGAAGGATTCATGCTAGGTATGTAATACCAACCTCAAAAAGGGGAAAGGTTTAGCTCTATTTCATCAGAACAACATACCATAGCAACTCACTCAAACAACACAATTATTCACAGCAACAACATAAACACTCATTTAGACAAGTAACTAAGTCATCTAAATGAGTGCCAGGAAAACAAATTAACTTTAGCGGCCTCTTGAGTAAATCAGCAACCAAGTCAGGGAAACAATCAACAGGATATGTGATACGATTAGTAATGACCTATTCAAGAGACTGGATCTACTGCTGGAAAATTACAAATACAATAGACTTGTAATCTAAAGATCAGCAGTTTTACTTTCAAGAAAGAGTCAAAGAAAGTTATCATTAAGGAAAAGAAAATCTTAATTAACAGTATCAGCTATCAGTATTAGTACCTATAGTTGACCATGTGGTATGATGATGATCAAAATTATTAATGTTTTAAATAATTAATGTTCAAGCATATGTGCATGTGAACAGATTGACCTTGCAAGTTGACACTGTGAAGTTCCTCAATATAATAAACAGCTCAGAGCAACGTCTACAACACATTGCAAATGTATACCGGTACATCAGCATACGTTCCCTTTGGGTTTCACTACATGGCTCCTGCACATGCTGCACATTAGTCGATGGATCATAGCGGTTGAATAGGTGGTAATCATGCATGTTGCAAAGTGTTTTTCAACATCATGAACCCTGTATTACTTGCACGCCACACATCTGCTGAGCCAGAGAGAATAAATAGCTCCATCTAAAACATCTGATCAGACACGCACACTTACAGACATGCACACAAACACACACAGATTCAGAGCGAGACTCAGTTATGTTTACTCCTCAGAGACAAGCTCATTTACAAAAAGTGCCGAGCAGCTTTTACCATGTCTCACATAGTTCATGATCATCTAAATATTGTGACAAGTGTGTGAACAGGACCACAGCACGGTAGCACTGATGGATGGGGTGAGGCTTTGTAAATCCCTCTCCCTGATATTTGATTAAGACAAACACACACACAAACACATTTTTTAACCTGTGTATCGTCCTCTGACGTGTGATAAATCTGAGACAACCAAACGCAAAGGAAGTGATGGCTTGATTATAGCTGACACCAGCAAGTGTTGCTTTGATCTAATGACGGAGTGGTGAATTCTGCTTGATATAATTTAGTTCAAACGGCCATTTATCTTCCTCAATTTACCACCAGTTATCAGTGAGGCTTCTGAACTGCCACTGAAGCTGCCGTGCACCCAATTAATTAATTTTGCAGAGGTTGGTGAAATGTTTTAGGTTCAACAAGTTAGCACATTAGACTCTCTGTGGATGTGTTTTTCTTTTTTCTTAAGAATCAACCTTATCTGCAGAGTTAAACTGAGATCAAAACTGCTGCACCTGTTTTCACCTGAGACCTCTGTGGCAAGAGATTTGCATACTTTTTCTCCCTTGATTTTGTCTCTCAGACAACATATAAATTGACCGACAAGCAGTTTGTGGGAAAGATTTCAGACACTACTAAAAGCTTAAAAAAGGTCTTCAACTTTTTATCTGTGGAAAATTTAGCTGTTTTTATTTACAGATAATTCTTCTCTGCAGTACAGATAGAAATAGAATATTTATTGAGTTTAAAGGTCGCTTATTGACATCAGAAATGGCAGTGTGAATTTTTTAATTTGAAATATTTTTTAATTAACATAACAATATTTATCAAAAAGAATCATATCCCTATCAAAGAAATTATAAGTAATTGTAGGATTAATGCATTATAATGCAACAATTTATGTGGCTGCTTCTGGTATGTTAACATTATTATGGAAAACACGATAACCAGTTTAATCAGAGCAATAGAAAGGAAGTTTAATCTCTATGGTCAGAGGCCAGACTGGACTTGGATATGGTTTAGGTGTGGGGGAAGGTGTCAGTCTCTACCAAAAGTCAACTCAGTTGTAGAAGCTAAGCTTGCTAAGCTAGCTGCTGGATGGTTATCAAATCTCTCCACATGGTAGTGTTGTTCAGTCCTACTTCTATATTATGTTAAATGAGAAATGTGACCTGCCCCATGGTAAATACATAAGATGCGACATGTGGGTGTGGAGGATGTGAAGTTGTTTAAAGGCACTTCTGATAGTGCTGACAGTTGAGTAATGAATGTAACTTTAAGCAATGTAACATTACTTTTGCTGCTGAGGAATTTAAGTAATGTAATTACTTTTTCAATGATTGAATGTGTAATGAGTAATTGATAACAGTTTTTACGTGACTTGCCCAGCCCTGTTTGTTAGACAATACAAATTTATATAAAGAAAGAAAATAATAATCACATTACTTGTATATACCTGTGAAACCAAACCTGTGCCCTTGTGTGTGTGTGCATGTTTGCTAGCTCAGCGTGCAGCAACACGGTTCCTACCTAGTGTTGTTGTCAGTCTCATTAGAGCACACAGGCTTTCTTTCCACATGGCAAACACACACCTCTTTCACATGCCCCTTTCTGCCTATAGGAGCCTCTCTCCCACATCCACACACCCAGAGAAACACACACACAAATACCATGACAACTACAGGCAGACGTAAGCTGAGAGACAGATGGTTAATTGCGAGCACACAACTAAACATGCAACCTTGCTGAAATCCCACGATGCTACTGAAGCACTTACAGGTATTCAGATGAGCATAGAGCATGATTATCCGTCACACACTCTCACTTATATATACACACACACACACACACACACACAGACAACTTAATCCATACTGTTGGCAGAGGAGTCTTAGAGCAGCTGCCTTGCCACACGGTGAAGTAGGCATCATCTGGCTGCTGAGAAAAGCTTGTCACTTATTACACATTTGGAGAGACGTGCAGTCCCACACAAATGCACACATGCACAGTCACATACATGACCTCTCACAACAAGCACAAACGTCACACAATTAATAATGAAGTAAGCTGTACAGATTGAATGGAGGTGATCTGACAGTCCATTCTCTCGTTTCTCTTAGTAACAAGCGCTTGAGTTTCATGGCAAAGAATACAGCCTCATGAATTCTTAACTAAAACTTTATCAATAAACAAACAGAGCAATAAATAAACCACTAAGTTAGTTACAGCAAAACAACAGAGTGGCAGGCAGGCGGGCAGGGAAATATGGCAAGTGTCCCTTTTGTCTGTGTGTTTTTGTGTCTGTCTGAGATATTCTTCACAACAATGCATGCAATAATAAACTTGAGACATTGTTGATTATGGATGGGGTGCAGGGATTTAGGGGGTGATTTACAGGGGAAAACATCGGGAAGGCAGGCTGGAAGGAGACAAAGGCAGTCTGGAGGGCAGTGGATTCCTGTATGCTAAAGCATATGGAGAAATGTGCAGCACCAATAGGATTTTCTCAGTGGAGTCCAAGGTACTGGGATTTGGGAAACAGGATTAGCTGCTGTGTAATAATGTGGATGTGATGGGGGCAGCGTGCACAGAGGAGTCAGTCCATGTGGTGTGTGTTTGCGTGTGTGTTTTTGTGTGTGTGTGTGGAGTGGGGGGTTGAAGAGAGCAGTCAAAGGGATTAGAAAGGTCCCAAGAATGAAATGTTCTTCGTCTCCTCTCTTTCCCTCCAAGTTTGAAGATTTGATGCAACCATCCTAATTTTAGGGCTGAGGGTTGTAATGAAACATGAATGAGGCTGGTGCGGGTTAGCAGGTGTGGGACCTCACTCTCTCTCTCTCTCTTATTCATACACACACACACACACACACACAAATATACATGGTACCACAAAAAGACATAGTCCTTGGGAGAAGAAGACTAAGCCTTGTATGACTGGTCCAAGTATAATCAGTACTGAATTTACAATTAAATTAAAAATAGCTTGTTCCCCTAGTTTGCTAATTCTCCACATCATAGCAGACACATTTGTAAATGAAAAGCAGGCAAATTGTGAATATTTTCATCTTTCATCAAGTCTTCATATCCCATCAACATCTCATTATTTTTAGGTATAATTGAGTTTACATAAATCTTGGACCAATATTGTCAGATTTTAATTCTGGAAACATGTTGGACAATCATTTTTAGCACAGAGCATTATTTATTTCATGTGATGTGATGTTCATTCATTTTGATTCTAAAGATGGAGCAGAGAGCAGGCTTTTCTATTTATCAATAAGCAACCTAAATTCTGGAAGGCCTGAAACAACATGGCAACATTTGTGGAAGACACAAGAGCCATTATTATGTTGTTAAGACAAAGCTATACTTCAGCAATATGTCTCCAAGGTCCTACAAGGGTGCAATCTGCACAGATATGATGCCTTTTTTCAAATGAAAATCTTGTTTCTTCAGCACCAGCAAGGCTACCTCAGGATCAAAGTCATGCACAGTGGGTTTAAAGAGAGGCAAAAACTCTAATCAAAAACCCTCAACTCATCCTGTTATTCAATAGATTAAAAAAAACATCTCAGGCACAGCCTGTCCTGCCATACTCCATTACCACCATGATGGATTATTCTGTAACAATAGTTATTGGGTTTTTGTGGCTTCCTATCAGGGATAGACATTTAATATCTGTAGCTGTTTTATTGTCTGGCTTTGAAATCAAAGTTTCCCCTTTTTTATGTGGGAATTCCACAGACTTTAAACATCAAAGTCTGTTTGCAGGTCTTGGAAAGTACTACCTGCAGAAAGTTATATAAAGCCTCTTGTGGCTCCAGAGGACGTTGTGCAAAATGTGGAAGAAAGAAGTGAGTTTATCAAAGTTTTATAGCCCACTCGTCATCTATGTATAAGGCTAGAATTGCAAAGCTACATTAACGACCGCTAACATAACACACCAAAATCACTTACTGAACAGTTGGCAATTGAGCTGAAACAACCACATAGGTCATTTGAGTGAGCAGCTTATTGTTAAATGACACCTAGCTTTCATGTGAGACACTATCAGTCTTTTCAGCACATGCCCCAAGACGACATGTTTACATTCACATGACAAAGCCCTCTAGCGGTTGCAGTAATTACAACAGGAGCAGGGGAGGAAGTCAGGTGACAGTGTCATAGAGTGACAAATTGGAGGCACTGCATAAGGAGGAGGTTGAGGTGGTTTATTTTGACCACAATGATGATCTTTCTATGGGACAAACACATATAGGGTTATTCAG
This sequence comes from Lates calcarifer, assembly GCF_001640805.2. Taxonomy (NCBI): domain Eukaryota; kingdom Metazoa; phylum Chordata; class Actinopteri; family Centropomidae; genus Lates; species Lates calcarifer. Next base: position 5,220,126 of record NC_066845.1, on the reverse strand, counting down.
ATGGGAGGACCTGTTGGATAAGGAAGAAGAATGAGGTAAATAAAAAGATGACATGGTTCTGTTACTTTGATTTTGAAAAAAAAAAAAAAAAAAAAAATGTCAATCATGGGTCCAACAGTGTTACAGGGGAGCAATGCTAAATCAGTGGAGTACTCCTTTATTTGTGATCTCAGAGGCAAAAATTTGCCCTGCAAGTCCTAATACAACCGGAAATTAACTGTTAAATTAGGGTAACAATACACTGACAACATGCTGTTCCTCTTTGATTTTAAGTGCACTTAAAGCCAATTAGACACATTAAGGGATATTGGATCCTTTGCTGATAAGTAGCACTTTTATAACAGAGACACTCAAAGAAACACTGGACACTTTGAATACATTAACTCAATAGGTAAGCCAATCATGAATTTTACACAGTGGCACATGACTGTTGCACAGCTACTCAAACAAAAGAAAAATGGCAAGTACATGTTTACATTTCTTTAGTAGAAGAAATGTAATATTTGCTATCAATATTCACTATATCATCAAATATTCAACAGAAAGTTTCTGTCTGTATCCCTTGCTTTGCCAT